>NW_025335550.1:18446034-18600991 GCF_004798865.1 Varanus komodoensis | reverse complement strand
ATCTATCTATCTATCTATCTATCTATCTATCTATCTATCTATCTATCATCTATCTCTATCTCCTTCAGTCTAGGACAACCTTCAGATGGTCAGACGGCCTCAGCTCCAGACAGAAATCCCAGTGGTCAAGAATGCTGGGAGTGGTAGTCCAAAACATCTGGAGGACATGAAATTGAAGAACACGGATGGTGCTGCTAAGCACCTTTGCACTGCCTTCAACTAACTACCTCATTAGCTAAGTTCGAGGAATTTCACTTCCATCCGAGACTGGCAAAGCATTCTCCAAAAGGGGAGGGAGACAGAGGGAAGGGAAGGGAAGGCTGCGCATATAGAAGACTGTTGAAATCCAGCTCTGGACAATGTTTTACACAAACACAGGCACTTTGCACCGTTCTGTGTAATGCATCTATAAATATCCTAACCTTTTAATCAATGCCATTTCTAGCAACACCATCCTAACTCTGTATGAGTATTCTGGGGAAGTTGTCCACTTCAACCGCTGATGACATTTTAAATGAGATGCTATTTGAGCCTGTGAAAAATGAGATCACTTAAATGGTTTTAATTTTCCAAGCATTTTTATAGACAGGTTAGGCCATGTCACAATGTGGCTTCCAAGTATCTAGTGCTGAATAATTGCTACTCCTCCTCTTCCAACTACTCAAAATACTTTGATAAGCACTCTCTGTATGCATGTAAGTTTGTTGGTTGGTTTGCTTGCAAACATTGGGAAGTGAAGAGCTAGTTCTCTTTAGAGTTCCCATCAAACTACTGAAGTTGCTTGAAAAGCCAGATCTTTGCTAAAACATCACAGGGAATTTGTACCATCGGAGCTGTTGTAGAATTCGAGTATGTTGGATTTATTAAGAAGAATTGTAAGGATTCAAAAGTGTTGTGTCTGTCAGAATTCTTTCTGAACTCTCTGCATCTGTAAGAACGCAAAGACCAATATCTCCGTGCCTTGCTTGGCAGCTCCCTGCCTCACCCCAAGAGATATTAAGACCCTTTTAAGAGCCCTCCTTCATCTGATATATAACCCCCTTGAGGCATTTTAGCAATTAAAATGAGGGAATAGAGGCTTTCGTGCTTTAATTCATACACTATTCAAATGATGCCTGGGCAATGCTTCCATTTGGTTCAATGTGCTCAAAAATAATGGGAACTTCCATGTTTCCTTGCTTGTTCTCCCTCCACATTCCCAAGCTGAACAGCCTGGTGATTTCCAGCTGGCCAGAAAAGTTGTGGCTAAAAGCAGAAAAATCAGATCACGATAGATTTGGAGAAACCTCTGCCCAGTGTAGGGGATTCAGAGTCGTGAATTCCTGACAGATGGCTGCCCAGGGACTGTTTTCTAGTAAAGGAGTGGGTTGTTTTTATATTTATCTGCCCACTGGAAAAGAGTTGAGTGTATAAGGTGAGAGCTTTCAGAGGCCTAACTCCTTAACAGTGTATGTTTCAAGCTGGGAGATATTTTTATGTTTTAACAACACCAAACAAGCCAACTGTCCCCCTCCCAACACACACATACACACACGTGCGGGAAAATTCATATTCTGATGTACATCAATGTATCATACATGAGGACATCCTTATAGCTAAATAAGCATCCATATGATCTTGACAGTTGTACACTTGAATGTAGCAAGGGCATTTCGATCTTCAGGTCACAGAGTGTTCAGCAATGGCTATTTCTCCTTCTAAGCTTTCAGAGTAAGGCTCTTCACAGCTGTAAAAGCTCCCACTTCTGCCCTCCATCTGGTAATCCCCACATGGCAGGCATGCTGTTTAAAGGAAGAGGCACGTCCAATACGATAACAGATTTTTCAGGAACAAAACTTAGAGGAGTACTTACTTCTAACCGAAAAGAAGCCACTGCAGGGCAGGCCCAGATCATGTGATTCAAGGAGGCATTGTCCATATTATATGGCCAGCATTTGGCAGCACCAACCAACTTCCTCTGTGGTATCCAACATGCACACAACATCATTTATGTTAACTCCATTCCAATTTCGAATCTATTGAAATGGAGCATAGGGAAACAAGACAGCTTTCCATTGACAAGACTGTACAGAGCATTCCAGTTCCTTTTGCCATTCATCTCCAACCCTCTGAATCTCTACCTCGCTACATTCCGGAAGCCTTGGGTGGGCAGCTATTGTGATCTTAGCTTTCTTAAGGAACCAGTTAATTGTTCCAACAGTGCCCTGAGGTACAAAAGCACTCATTGCTTGATGGCCATATATAGACTGGAAAGAGTGCTGAAGTTGAATGTGCTTCCAGCTAGCATTAGACAATACAGGAGAGCTGATCTAATAGCAGTTCCATTGTCAGCCCAAATCACCCCCGTAAAAGGTCATCTCACTGTTTTCAACCCTAGATTCTTCCATATGGTTAGCTTAGCATAGAATATGGATCAAACGGCAACTGGTGAGCTACTGTGCTCCAGTCGTCTCTCTGCTGCTTAGATGGTTAGTGAAGCCGTTCTGTTCTTTTGAATATGCCTAGAATCTAATGCTATCCAGCCAGAAAGGGCTCCAGATAATTTGACTCCAAAACAGTTTGTGGACAAAGATGAAAGAAAAATGGTTTTCTAATCGTTAGAACAAGTGTTAACAAATAAGCTGTATGATGTGGATTAAGATCTTCATAAATCAGCAAAACCTGAGCTTAATGAAATTCTCCACCTTCCATTTTGAAGCTCCTTCCATATGTGTTTGCAAGCTTTTGCTCTCCTTTTTTTCACAAAAGACCACTTTCTGTGTAAATTTCCCCAAACTTATGCATCAAGTGTGTGCATATTAGAAATATACACATTCTTCTCCCATTGACTAAAGCATATCTATGTGGATTTTTCAAGAGTACACATTTTTCATGCACATTTTTGAAATGTACCCATGCCCCCACCCACACTGTTGTCATCCACAAATTGCATGGCAACTCAGGAATGTACAGACTAAGCTGCAGATTTTGATCTAGAATGTGTGAATTGGGCCAAATTCATGATCAAAACAAACTGAAACAAATTTCCCATTCATCTCTAAGGAAACTGTCCAAAGCAGTGAAAAGCCTCACATATGGAGCAATTTGGTCAATATTGTATCTGTCAAAATCTGTCAATATCGTATCTCTATTGCACATAACAAATTTCCATAGCAAATCAGAAATAGAAGGAAATGGTCCGGCCTACAGTTTTGATCTCTTAATGCCCTTCATTCTCCCTCTGTTTGGTTGTACACAATCTCTGTTGCAGGGGGTGTTGTACCTTTTCATCCCAAAGGCTGGGTTAAATCTGGGAGAAACTTTTGGGGGCCAAATCCCCATGGCAGGTGGGGCTGGAGGCTAAATGGGCTGGACCAAAAGGTCAAACATGCCCTGCCTTTTTAGCCTGGTGCCCTTGTTGCGGGTAAGCCTGAGGAGCAGCAGGTGCACCTTTTAGAATGGGGAGAAGAGTGTTCACAAGCTGGCGATCCACCAAGTGACTGGCAGTCAGGGTGAAGGAGGTGGGGCCTGGGGAAGGGAATGTGGCCAACTGGCGAAGCCCAAAAAGTTGTGCTCATTTGGGCTATCGAGGTAGGTCCAATTAGCCCACGAAGCTGCAGCTCAGGATCCCTTTTGATTCCATTCCTGAAGGATGCCATGCAGCAAATGCACCTCTCCATCCACCCTCAGATCTGCAGCACCAGCAGCCACACTGTCCTTGACACTGTTTTCTTGATCCTCCCACTCCCTGACCTTTTCCTTCTTGCGCCCACATCTCTCTTTTCCAGATTCTGTCTGTTTTAAATTAAGAGTCTGTGGACAGTGTCTGTCTTTTAGGAGATTTATGCAAAACAGTTTTCCCTCCCGCCAGAATAATAACCATTTCGATTTATTTTTTAATAGACAGTCTACTCGAGGCAAATGTGAAGCAAAAAGAGAGTGCGTTATTCGTCGTGCAAAGCCAGCAGCATCCATCGGCAAAATATACTGGCTAAGTTTCTTTTTCTGTATACCTTACTGCACTCTGAATAGATTCTCATTACTTTTTGACCTTAATGATTGCATTCCTGCCGAGTGCATCTGTCGTACTGCTAGCCAGGGGCCGCCTACAGTCTAATGGCAGCTGGTTTGAGTCACTCTTGCATGTTTCCACGTTAAGTGCTGACACCTCGATAAATAGGCACACTGTCACATCAAGGGTAGTACACACATTGTATTCTCTTGTGCACGCACACACAGAGACTAAGAAAGAGGTAACCATCCTCCTCACCTATGCATGATTAGGCTAAAGGATGCAGGGGAACAAATCTTGAATTTCCATGCTGGCATAGCTGGGACTGAAGTCCTCAGCAACAGCACTGTTGGTATTACAGAAATTGGAATATCAAAGGTGATGCTAAAGCACAGCTGTTGACTGCTGTCCACCCCAAATTGTTACTCAAATAGGATTTCAAAACAAGCAAACAAAAAACCTGGGGATGTACAAGACTGCTGTTCTTGTTCACACATTTTTTGCATTTTCCCAAGCTTGGGTTCATGTTCAGAAGTGTGCAGTTCCCCTCAAAGTCTGCATTTTCATGCTATGGGTGCAGGCCCACATTCTGGCGCACATTTTCTGGTCAAGAATGGCTGTTTTGGGGAAAAGATAACTTGCATTCAGGAATGTAAACAAGGCAAACTGATCCTCAGGGAGAAATACGGGCAACTTCAATGCGCACATGCAGACATGTTCACCCATCATGAAAGAAAACATTTCTTCCCACCTGTTCACAAATGTTTACCAGTGGCTACACTGGTTTGTCCTCGAGATCCTGGGAAACCATTGTTTCTTGCTAGAAGCTGCACTAAGCCTCATTTTCACACAATCCTTCCTCTTGTTTCAGGAGAGGAATTTCTGAAGATGGGAAGCTATTGCTTCTGCTTTCAAACAAACTACAGTTCCTGTGGATGTCTGACCTTGGCAAACTATGGTTTGTGAGAAATTTACTTACTGAAAATAACATAGGATCAAGCTGAGGTTTCCTGGCCTGAATTGTTCTTAAACCACAGATTGAACAAGCCACAGTTCCCTGAGTGGGGCACAGCTGTGTCTTGTTTACTTTAAAAGTGAAAGCAAAAGCTTCCAAACTCCTTGGGCACATAAAAGAGGAGGAGTGGGAAGCGATAGAATGAGCCCCCGGCTAGCCAGTCTTCAAATGGGACACCTGAACCTGCCATATTGAATCAAGCCAAATCTTTCTCCAGCACAAGGAAGGCATAGTGGAGAATAAGTCCTGCCTGTAATCCTGGCAGATCAGCCACTACCAGTCAGTGTCAAAAAATACCGGACTAGCTGGATGAATGCTCTGACTGATTACAAGGCCGTTTTCTCTATTCCTGCAGGCAGTTGTTCAATGGAAATATAGAATGAGGTGGAATATGGAAAACTCTACTTACATTCTTTACAACTTCCAGCAATAGAACCCTAATGTTCAAGATGTTCTCTTCAACATCCAGTACAATCACATCCATGTTCCCTGGATAAATTAAACATTGCCTGATTACCTTCTGGATATATAGACCCACAGGTAGCATGCAAACACAGCTGCTTTGTTTAAATTGTTTATAAGCCATCAAAAACAAAAATAACCCATTATAAGGAAAATGCACATCCACATCGTTGAAATAGCAGCCATATTAAACAAATAAAGGCTAATGTAAAATCGCTGGTAGGGTGAGGGAGCCTTTAGGACCACATAAAACTCTGACGCCAAGGGATCAAATGAAGTTGGTAAGTCAGGGAGTTCCAAAGTTCCTGCAATATGGTCCAAAAGCACCCAGTGCAGTCACCTGCTGACACTGAGCACTGCTTGGATATGAAGCATGTGGTCACTCTGTGCTCACTCCCTTTAGTCCCAAGATGCAAGAAAAGATATACATTTATGTAAATGTCATTTTAATTGTTAACAATATTTACTTATTTATTTGGCCAGGGCGACTTCTCTTCTTTTCTTTTCTAACTTTTCTTTTATAACTTCTTTTATATCGTTTATATTTTTTATTTTATATTATTAATTTTAATTTTATATTGTTATTTTTATATTGTATTGTATTTTATTGTGTTGTAAGCCACCCTGAGGCTTCGGCAAGGGGCAGCATAGAAATGTTCTAATAATAATAATCCATGAGGGCTTCAGGTTTAGACGCTTGCCTGAAAGAAGGCTGTATTCAATTGAATGGGACTTTCATTCATGGAACGTTTTGTTTTCTCGTATTTCATCTCATCCCATATTATCTGTAGCTGGATGACAACCATATAAGAGCAACATGCTTCAGCTGCCATTGGTGCACCAATCTATCTTGGCAGCACACTAAACGAACAGGCTATTTCTTGAAGCTGCTGCTGAAGGCCACCATAAATTCCTTGGCACATGGGCAGAGGGGGCAGCTCCAAGAAGGCCAGGGAGCAGGTATGTCCCACAGGCCATGTATTGCCCCCTCCCCAGATGTGCAGAGCATGTGGGCATTTGCCATCTGGTGTCGCAAAGGTGTTCGTTGGTCGCTTGCTGTGGCAATGAATTTCAATAATGTACTTACAGAACTTCTTAGTGCAAGATGTCCTGGTGGACACAAGGGTAGATAGATGGCATCTTCACCTCCTGCTCCTTTTCTTTTTAGAAAGATGGTGTTCACTTTGTGGAATACAGGTTTAGCAATGTGTGAGGAATCCATCTAGGGCTCGGAATCAGTAGGATTTCTTTTGCTTGTCTCCCCAGCATCTGACCTCCTTTCTCTCTGCCCTAAGTCTGCCTCACACCCAGCATTCAGGTGAACTTCTGGTGAGGAGCAAGTCCAAGTATGTCTACAAGACTGGCTTGCACACATGTCCCCCCCACAACTGCACACGCAACTTGTAGGCTTTGTGTCCTTTGCATACTTTGTGCAAAGAATCACATAGTTGTGGAAAGAAACATTTGCAGACTTCAGCTCAGCTCAGCTTGCTTCCTGGTCAGGGACAAGTGAGGAGAGAATGCAAGAGAGAGCAAGAGAGCTGGATTCTGGCTTGATCTTTGCATCTCTACACAGGTTTTCTGGTCACACTCCTGTAAGAGTTATGAAGGGAACGCCATGCTATTTTTTATGATAGTGAAACACAGATCCAGTATGATGCCAGTTACCAAATTCTAGGGGAAGCGGAAGGGAGGATGGGCTATCTCCACCATTCCTCGTGAAGAAGTTTCCCCAAGGTTTCCTTCGTAGGAATACTCCAGGTTTTTGTTCACTCTGTGTTTGGAAGCAATCCAACTTGACTCAGAGCAAATACGTCGTTCGGAACACAATAATCTTTGTGATCCTGCTGTTCTCCAAACTTTGCAATGTCATTTTTGACATCTGAAAATGCATCGTTTATGTTCAAATATGAATAATGTGTGTATGAATTTCCATAGGGATAATTTGAAAAGCAACACAGATTAACAAGGAAAGAGGATGCATGGCTTACAAATGAAGACATGCAAAAATTGCACAGATCCAAAACAGTCTAATTCTCCACCCCTAGCTTTTACTCCTTCTTGCCAGAAATAGGCCATTAGAGAAGATAGACATTTAGTCGAAGAGAACAAGCCATTTATGCATTTGTCAGGAACTATGCTTCAACAGTGCTACCCCGTCAGCAGTCCTAGAGTAAATTGGACTGATTCGTTCTCATTGCCACAACTCCACTCTTTGCCATCTACTGAAGTTGCCTTCCTGTTGTATTGAAGTTGAACATTATATCATTATGCTGCTTGCACGTCTGAGATGATGAAGTGCAGACACTTTATTTGTTTATTCTTTTCTTATATTTATAGCCCACCTTTCTCCCATTGTGGAACTCAAGGTAGCTACATGCAGTTCCCAGTGGTCTCCCCTCCAAGCTCAGGCCAGCCCTAGTCCTGCTTAGCTTCAGCATGGTGGGTGCCTTATATGTCTCCAGACCATACATACTGTTCGTGTGTTCAAAATATCACAAGCAATTGCATTAAAGCCATATCCTAGCGTTCACCTGTTCACAAGGAGGGCTAGTTTGTTTTGACTTCTCCCCTAATGTTCCTACCTGCCTAGCTGTCATTTAGTCCTTTGTATGTTCAGCTTAAAGATTTCAATTAGAGCTTTATGATATTTTTTTCAGTTCAGTGTTGATCAAGATTTACTCAATTCACATCTTTCGGAAGGAACACAAACTTGGACTCAATCTGCAGTCAAAGAGCATACATTTCTGAGCTTTGAATGTGATTTTCTTTCAAATGCATTTGACAGCATGTGTGCTTTTGAACAGGGTGCATGGAAAACAGTGTACTTTGGAAAAATATGCTCAAATATGCTCTAATCAATGGAAGAAGGATGTATTTATTTCAAAGATAAG
Organism: Varanus komodoensis; assembly: GCF_004798865.1. NCBI lineage: Eukaryota > Metazoa > Chordata > Lepidosauria > Squamata > Varanidae > Varanus > Varanus komodoensis. The sequence continues at coordinate 18,592,629 of NW_025335550.1, read as the reverse complement.
CACAACTGATGTGCACATTTTGAAAAAGAATGCATGAAAATTTGATTTTTAAATGCATAGGAAGAACAAACCTTGCAATTGGACCCAAGTTGGAATGAAGTTTGAAGTGGGTTTCAGAAGACTTTGTCAGGCTTGGAGGTCGCTTAACCCCTAATCTGAATTAGGCTCTGTGTCTGCTTTCAGCTGAGCATGCTCATAGGCCTCCGTCGCCTGGCAAGCCTGCTGAGGGAGGGGTTCTGACCTGGGCAATTCTGCCTATGCATTCTGCTGAACTCCGTTAGAGTCTGCATCATGTGACTGCCCTAAACTCAGGGAGACAGACGATGAATCTGGGGATACAGGGGTGCTTGAGAGCAAAACACAGGGAACTGCTCATCCAAATTCCCTGCACAGCTTAGTCCCAGCCCTGCTGAACTGAATACTGGCATGGGCTTTTTCCTCTTAAGAGTAGGTTAGTCAGGTAGGTTAGAATTTCCACGTGACAGATAAGATGGGGCTAGAAGATCTGATCCTTGCCTTTCCAAGACACCCTGAAGAACTATTTTTCCTGTTTTACTTGTTGCTTGTTGTAAACTGTCCTGAGACACTGGTAGATGGATGGTCTATGAAAGCTTTAAATAAATACATACATACACACACAAACTAATTGCACAGGGAAGATTTTAACTGTGGGCTTAGCTCAGATGAGATCTTAGGCAACAATTTTATATTGTTTGCTTTGTGAATAAGCTTGACTTGATGGGTCTACCTCTGAAGAGACTTGTAAATAATTGTCCCTTCAGTCTCTTTGTGGGCTTCCGTCTTTGTAGCTTTCTTTTTGAAGGAACGTGCTGCACCCCAGCAAAGTGCTCATCCCGGCCCTCACCACCACCCTCCACCTGTGAAAGCACATGCCATCGTTTTGAACATGACAGTCGCCAGTTCCCCGGACACCTTCCTCACCTCTTTGCACTTGTTTGATTAGGACGTCCCATGGCACTAGTACAAGACAGCTAAAAGGACTGTGGAGCATGTGTGAACTGCATTGATAACATGCACTTGAGATGTCTTTCCAAACTAGAAGGACAAGGGGCTGCTTTTCACCTTGAAACGTTGTGTTTGTGAGTGCGTGCCGTAACACATAGCCTCGCTTCTCCTTCCTGTCGGTTATTGCTTATCTAGTGACCACAGAAATGCTGATTGGGTTGAAAGCAGACTGTCCCATATCCCCAAGCTGGCTCTAAGTCAGTTCATTGTGAAGGCAGTTTTTGTGATAAATAAAATTATCGGTTTCCTCCCCTCTGTTCACTGCAGACAAGCAAACAAACCGATGGACAGGAAATTGCACCTACTAGCTCAGCAGAGAGGGTGGGATTCTCCCTGGTCCTATAAAGCTTCTCATTCTGGCCTGGCTTGTCTTGCCCTGGTCAACCTGCATCTCAGACACAGGCTGACCTATGTTGAGTTCCTCTGCCTGCGTACCTGCCTCTTCTCCCCTGCTCCACCCACCACCTATTTCTAGATCACCTGCCCTGTTGCTGGGATGGTGCATAACAATCATGCCTAGCAATTCATGCATACACACTTTTTGGATATGAGATATTAGCTGAAACACTGGAAAATAATTATGGAATGCAGAAGAGCCAATGCTAACTCCCTGTATTGTTTCAAATTAGTGAAAATCCTACCCATCAGCCTTTGGCAGGAGAGATGGAGCAAAAGAAATTGGTTTCCTTAAATGGTTGATCAATGGGATTTTAGGGCTTTGGAAAAGGCCCCAGTTTTTGCATCTGGCTCAGGGAAAATCGTGTGCTCCTGCCACCGATCTGGCTGAAACACACTTGCAGTGTTGCCCTGATGCAAGTGCATACACAGGAAGAAACCAGAAATATTAGCATATATCAGCATCTATTAATAACGTCCTTAAACAAAATGGCGTATTGCTTCATAATCAGAATGAATTGTATTTGAAATTGCTTTGAATTACTGACTTTTGATTAGCTGGCTATATATGGAAAGATGGCCTACAAAATTTGCATTGTGACATTAACATATGATGTCAATCACGTAGGCAGGAGTGAAGCAATACTGCAGGGCGAAGTGTTGGATAATTAATTGGAGGAGGGAGTTCCTCATTCAGATCAAAGCTTTGTCCTGTAAAAAAAAAAAGGGGGCAGGGGGAGGCTTTTCCATTCAACTCCTGCTAGTCCTTGTGGGTGACCCCCTTTCAGTGCCTCTGTGATGGCATGGAAGCTGGTCCTCCATAGTGTGGGCCTAGACCAGTGGGGAGTCTGCCAGCTTCCCACCCAATCATGGGAAGATTATCCACCTAGGAGGGAGGGCAAGCACTGAGCAGAAAAGATCCATTTGACTGGCCATACACATATGGTAGCTTCATTCATACACACTTCCAAGCACCTTGGAAGAGACATAAATACGTGTTTGTGTATTTGTATCTATATGTGCATATGGAGTCATAGAATAATTGAATAATAGAGTTGGAAGGGGCTGGAAGGCCACCCCATGTAGTGAGTCCATTTGTGTGTGTGTGTGTGTGTGTGTGTGTGTGTAAGGGAGGAAGAAAAGAGAGAGTGGGAGAGAGGGAGAGAGAGGGGGTGGGGAAGGCACAGAATGGACTACTTTGATGACCTTCAGTCAATCACCATAAAGCTCTTGGTATCGTTCTCTGATTTGAACAGAAATGCCAACTATGTCATAATTTTTCTGCCAAGCTAATGATGTCATTTCAGATATCATCAGTTAATCTTGGTGAAAATTATTCATTTCCAAGTCACTATTAGTTATCTTTTTCCTACATGAGTGCCATCATTAAAAGGAGGAGAGGTGGGAAATCTAATGAGCCAATTTTTTTTCATCAACAATAAATAACTTGAACTAATTACCTTTTAATTTAATTTTTTTTCCTGCTCATGCAGATTAGAGAGCAGGGAGGTGGGTATTTTCTTTGCTTTATGAAGTTAAAAACTCCCTTGTACCAACATGTTTACTCCTGCTGTGTTAACATAACTTTACAAGTTGCATTCTCTACCAGGTAGTCCTGGTGAAGCCTTGGTGTAAAGGAGGCATATGGGCCAAAGAAGATTTGGTGAAGTGAGGTTCTTATTCATAAGCAGTCAATGCCAAGGAAAGCTCACTCTTTTGCTATTTTAAGCCCCTTCTTTGCTGCTTTTGCTATAGTTGCATTATTTATTTTAGAAGCCATGTTTCTTCAGCTGTGGAACTCCAAGTGGCTTTGTTTGGTTCCCAGGCAGTCTCTCCTCCAAGTACGAACTGGGTCTAGACTTACTGACTTTAAAAAAGATGGTTGCCGCATCATGGCTTCAGCCCATTCCTTGGATCCCATTTGGTAATATCTATTTTTCCAGTAATAAAGCCACAGATACCAAGGGCAGTATCCAATGCACAGTATTACATTGCTGGGGTAAACCAGTGCTAGCACAACGTCATACCCAGCAGCAAAATTTGGTGGCAAACCAGTTTCCCCGCTCTGCCTGGCAAGTACAATGAAATGAGTATTGGTTTATACCATTCCAGCATCATTAGTCCTCCCTCTGTGCTGGATACTATCTTCTGAAACTGCAGCAAGAATGGTCTGGAAGCTTCAGCTGATCCAAAGTGGGGCAGCAAGACTGTGACCAGGAACTGGATCACAAGAACGTGTTCCGCCTGTCCTCTCCTAGCTACACTGGCCACCAGTTGAAGTCTGGGCCTGATTCAAAGTGCTGGTGCTAACATTCAAAGTCCAGAAAGGCTTGGAGATGCTTATCAGAAGGAGCACCCTTCCTGCATGTACTTACCCAAACCCTGAGACCATCTTCAGGGGTCCTTCCCTGGGAGCCCCTTCAAAGGAAGTGAAGCAGGTGGCTACCAGGAGTGGCACCTGGCTGTGAAGTGAGGTCCCCAAGGAGGTGTGCTTGGCATCCACTGTACATTCTTTTCCCCACCAGGTGAATTCCTTTTGATTCTCCCAGCATTTTAACAACAATTTAACTTTTTAAACTTTGTTTTTAATATTGAATTGTATTCTTTACCACTGCTATGTTTCTGTGCTGATTCAATTGCTACTGATATTGTAGCTTTGTTGTTTCAAGCTAATTTTATCTTGTGTGTGTGAGTGCTTAGCTTATGTTAACTGCCTGGAAAGCCTTGGCTATTGGATGGTATAAAAATGAAATAAATGATAAATGATTCAGAGGAGGAACTCTACCACGGAGTTACAGTCCCTTCCCTGATTTTAGGCATTCTGTTCATGCCCTTCATTAAATCCCTCCCTCTTGCCCCTTATATACCTACTGGTCCCCCAGTGCCACCATCCCATCCAGGTTTAGCCATGGAGATGCTGAAGGCCATAGCAATGGGGAAATGGTTTGGGATGGTGGCTAAAACCATCCTACTAATTACCTGCTATTTTGAAATGTTGAAGTGTTCTTTGTAATCTCCTCTCCCCTAACCTTGGTTTCTCCCATTCACTCCTTTGCACAGTAGATCAGACAATTGATTGACTTCTTCACATTCCATGGAGGTAATTTCTATCCACTTTGATGTGACACCAGAACTCTCAAGCAGCTGATGACCGTTCCATGCATTAGATGACCTTCTAAAGTCCCCAGTGTGTCAGGAACCCCTTGTTTCTGTTAGCAGACCCTTAAACAAAAGCAAATTGTCCAAATCATGTATGGAAGTCTCTATGCTGTCATTCATTTGTACATGCTGGAGCCTGTGGTTACATATCCCATGGATACCTTGGTACCTACCCATGCACATGAAAAATGGAGCACAGCTTTGAAGTTTCTCCTGCAATCAGCAAAAACATTTGCATTTCCAAAGGTTATTTTTCAAGCCACCGTGAAAAGCAAAAGGGGAATAATTAGCATCAGACTTGTGGGGAACGGAAACAGCATCTGTCTTACTCAGCACAGCATTTGGAAAGGTAACATGGTGAGAAAAACTTTTCACCAAGTCTATGGCCGCCTTATTGTTACCGAACATATGGTATGCAAGATCACACACTGCTCTATGACTCCTGAAGCGGCTGGGAACAGCAGGGTGAATTGTGGAGGGGGGATAATACTAATTCTAAAGTTGAAATCAAACCCTAAGGATATTGGCACTCAATACTAAACATATTTACTTGGACGTAAGTCCCATTGATTTTAGGAGAGCTTCCATCCAAGTAAGTGTGTTTAGGATTACAGCCTTGGGGTACATTCACACTATATATACAGTTCTATTCTTCTGAGTGCTAAAGTTATGCATACTTCTGGCTGGAAGAAAAATCACAAGTAGAGCGATGGGCGACATGGAAATTTGCTCAGCTTATTTTGGGCAAACTGCGAGGTAATGGAAGCAGCACTTCTCTCTTCTGTGAACTTTGCTTGCCTATTATGCAGTGCCAGGGTGGCCATGTGTCCTCTTTTAAGAGGGCAGTCTTCCATTTGGTGGACCACTATGGGACTGCTCTGTACTTGAAGGTGTCTTCTCTTTGAAGGGCTTTGCCTAATTCCAGCTTAAAAGTACAGAATCTTAAGAAATGCTGCACATCAATGTAAGGCAGCAGAACAGGAGGTTCAGCCGGCTGGCAGCTCACCTGGTCTGAATGTTCCATCTTATGGTGAGATATTCTATATTCCTATTTAAGTAACAATAATCACTTCCATCTGTAGTTCTAAATTTACATCTATAAATAGACTCATAGCTATGGTGGCCACTTATCAATTGTCAATAAGTGGAAATGCATCATCAAAGAAAGAAAGAAAGAAAGAAAGAAAGAAAGAAAGAAAGAAAGAAAGAAAGATGAAAATAGCGTTTTGCATACTGTTTATCCTCTTTTGCATAAAGTGGTATGTGCATACATGCAAACTTTATGCAAAACAGTGCCTTGTCTGTTTCATCTGCTTCTTCTTTGGATGATCCATTTCCAGTTTTGCAACAACTACTAATTGGCCACCCCGTAAGGCTATTTGTTTGTTTGTTTGTTTCTCACTAATGGACACATTCTTCCTCTCTTCTCCCCACTTAGTATCTGCTCCTGCTCTGTATAACCATTCGGCTTACATCCATAGCACATTGACTTCAATGGCTTTGCGCACAGATAAAAGACAAGATGCAAGGGGTCATCACAGACTGACAAGCTGAGCAGCTAAAGCATTTGATCGAAGCCCCACTAACTTGTATAAAGCTAGAGATACTGCCAGTATGCCAAATATATGGGCACAGCTGCCCTGACACACCATCTAAAAAGCAGGAGGAGCAGAACGGGATGGTTTTCCATCCAGAGCAAAGGAAAACTTGTGAGAAGTCATATAAAAGCTGATCTGGCCAATCTGTTTGCAATTTTGCCCATTGTGTGGCCTTGGGGGAAAATCTCATTTGGGTGTAAAATATCAGAGTTCCAGTGACAGGGAAGGCTTCATTGGTGGGGGTGGGGGTGGTTGGATATGCCATCAAGTCATCTCCGACTTATAGCGACCCTACGAATGGATGTCCTCCAAAGTATCTTGCCCCTGCTCAGCTCCTGTAAACTCCAGGCTGCGGATTCTCTTATGGAATCAACCCATCTCATAACTGGTCTCCCTCTTCTTCTGCCCTCAGCTTTCCTTGGCGTTATTACCTCCTCCAGTGAGTTGTTTTGCCTTCTACTGAAATAAAAGAATAAACATGCAAGTGGAACTAAAATGAAGGTGACACCAACTATTAGCAAACTAACCAAAATAGCCCTTCAGAAACTAACACAAACAAACGAAATCAAGTGTTCAACCATACCTCTCAGCATCCTCTGGGATGTACTCATAATTGGATTAAGAGGCAGTTTGATAAGGCATTACATCTGGTAATCCAATGTGTTTCAACTATATTTAGCTCTGCTACTGGTTAATATTAAAAGATACTTGCAGTCATGTGCAGTGCACAAAGACAAACACCAGTGCAAAATATTCCTGAAATACCACTAGAATATATATAATGAGCTCTGTCTGTCTGTCTCTCTTTCTGTCTGTCTTAATGAAGTTGCTTTATGAGGTTGCCATCCTATACACCCCTTTCCAGGACTGATTGTTATATAGCTTAGTGGGATTTATATATAGAGTGTATAGCATTGGACCAGCAGTCTCTTGCAGCACATGAAACTACTCATGGAACTGTGTACCTAAGACTGTTGGTAGATGGTCCTGATTCTTAGCTTCTCTATGTTTGTGCTCTCCCCCTCATGGATCACTGCCTTGCCATGGTGAAGGGGCAATGTATGGCTGTGAAATCTGGACCATAAGGAAGGCTGAGAGCTGAAGAATTGAGGTCTTGGAATTGTGGTGCTGGAGGAGACTCCTGTGAGTCCCTTGGACTGCAAGGCAATCAAACTGGTCAGTCCTAGAGGAGAGCAACCCTGACTGCTCTTCAGAAGGCCAGATACTGAAGATGAAACTCAAATACTTTGGCCACCTAATGAGAAGGAAGGACTCCCTGGAGAAGAGCCTAATGCTGGGAAAAATTGAGGGCAAAAGAAGAAGGGGACGGCAGAGGATGAGGTGGCTAAGTCACTGAAGCAGTTGGTGTGAGCTTAAGTGGACTCCGGGGGATGGTGGAGGACAGGAAGGCCTAGAGGAATGTGGTCCATGGGGTTGTGATGATTCAGGCACAACTTTGTGACCAACAGCAACAATGTTTGGGTTCTGCAGGATTACTGTGGTCCCTTATATTATATAGACTTTTGGTTCCTGTGCTTCAATCTACACTGCCCCCCCCCCCCGCTGCACTCTATGAGGTAGCAGATGATGTGATTGCATGCATCTGTATGATGCATAGGCGCTACCCCATGAACGTTTTTGCTAGAATCAATCTGTCAGCATTTAAGGTGCCACAAGTACCCTTTGTTTGCATTTGTGGACAGTGCACAGATTTGTTTCCACTCTTTCTGCTCATGGCATTTCCCTTTTCGGAAGCATTTGACAAGCCTCCTTAGCCCATGTTTTGCTTAGGTCTGCCTTGGGAACTAGATGCAGCAGACCAAACGTGGCTGAAGGAAGTGTGGTGGGATGGCAGGAAAGGTCTTTCAGAGGACTGTGTATGTGAAGCAGAGGTGAAAAGGGTTTAGGACAAAGGCTGTCCAGCCCAGTCTCCCAACCAGCATCACATCCAGTCTCACCACACAGAAGATGCAGTTGGCTGAAAGGCTGCACCCGAATGTGGTTCTTCTCATGAAAGCTCCACAGTCAAAATGGAATACTGATTAGTTTGGATGGATTAAAAGAGGACTTTGTTCTGCACAGAACCGTGAGTGATAATTGCTTCTGCTTCTGTCCTCCAGAACCATCCCTCTGTTGATGGGCCTCAGATTTTGCAGGTTTTGAAGTGTTTCAAGCACCTGAAAAACCTCTTTCCCCGAGGATGTGCTACTCAAACGAAAGCCCTGCATATATCACAGGCCACAATGTCTCTACTCTCACCAACTGTCTTTTAATTGCCCACGAGGGATTCTTTCAGCTGAAATAGAATCGTGGAAAAGTAGAGTTGGAAGGGGCCAAAGAAGGCCATAAGGTCCAACCCGCTCCTGGTGGAGAACACCAACTGCTCACTTGCTTTTTTGAATGTTTCTGTTGTAGGAGAGCCACAACATCTTTATGTAACTGGTTCTACTGTCCTATTGCTCTGACAGTTAGGAAACATTTCCAGATATCTAGCCTGAATCTGGTTTGTCACAAGGTGAGCTAATTATTCTGTGTCCTACACTCAGGGATGAGTGAGAAAAGATCTTGTCCTTCCTCTTTGTGACAACCTTTTGAGTACTTATAAACTGATATCATGTCCCCCCTCAATATTCTGTTCCCAGGGCTGAACATACCAAGTTTGCTCATTATCTCCTCATAGGACAATGTTTCCAAACCCTGGACCATGAGTGGACTTCATCTAGGCTACAGGGTCCTTGTATGTTTTCTTTGAATATGTCATTGTACACAGAATGGTTCTGAAACTCCACTAACTTTTAAAAGCAGTTTGGGGTGGTGGAGCTGATCAAGAAATGCCAAGTATAAAGCCCTTGGACTCAAAGTATTTGTACCTTTTTTTGACCCTGGCTTATATCTTTCACTTTATTCAGCAAGAAGAAAACACTGCCCTGTAACTTCTTCACTGTCTTATTTGTCTATGGACAAAATACTGTCATTCATGCATACAAAGGAGGCATCAGAAGGTTTTGGGGGAGCCCCAAGGTTTGCAGAGGTATAGCACAAAATCAAAAAATATTTAGGGGGAAAAGCTGGGGTGACTGACCAAAAACAGCTCAGTGAGGACTGCCTCACTTGGGGGGCATGCAATGCTGACTGACAGTGGTGGGGAAGGCAGAGAAACAGATGGAACCAAGTGTCCTTGAAGAAGTCCTATTCCACCTCCATATTCAGTGTGTTACCAGTATATGATGTAGCATTGTATGGACACATTTTCAGTAAGAACCTCTTGCCTGTAGATTTAATATGAGACAGTGCAAAACCTGACAGGTAAATAAGGGGCTCTCTCCCTGCCATACCTTTTCTTCTCTCAATCTTCTCCTGAAATGTATTCAGGCAGTTTACTGATTGGAGGGGACACCTTTGCTGCCAGTTCAGCAACTTACTGTTAAAATGCTGCTCAGATATGCCAGGCCCAAATTCTTGGCATCAACAGGACTGTTCTGGTATCTGCCTTGACTGTCAAGAATGTTCAAACCAGTTTGAATGAAGTTTATGAGGTCCTTCCTGACAATGCTAATAATGATCATGAAAGACTGTAATACAGGCTCCCCCACACTTCTGATAAGCACTTACACATGATTTCTTAAAAATCTTTTGGTACATTTTAATAGTAGATCTTATTAGAAAGAGACAAGACCAGACTGGTGGTCTTGCTGAGATGCAATAGAGGTATCATTGGCAATATCATTGGAGAATGGGTGATTCTACTGAATCTTTGCAACATGGGCAATTACTAATCATGCTAATTTGAGAGATAAATTGCATCATCGTCTTCCAAGCATTGCTGAGAGGAAGGAAGGAAGGAAGGAAGGAAGGAAGGAAGGAAGGAAGGAAGGAAGGAAGTCCAGAGTGCTGAATCATCCAGAGATGTAACATGCAGCATTCTTGGTTGGACAATTGTCTTTGGCTCTGCATTGGGTGTGACTGAACAACCAATCCCATGATTTTATTAAAGAGAGCAGAATCACCTACTCCTGGAGGAAGCTGTATGCTATGATATATGTATAGCTTGATGTGCCTGATCCTGCCTAATCTTGGCAGCTAAGCAGAGTCAGGCCTGGTTAGAATCTGAATGGGTGACTTGAATGTATCCTTCTATGATTATTGCTGTATACTGCCCAGACAGCTTTGGCTGCTGGAGGTACACAAATGTTAATAATCCTACTAATAATAACTGTTATCCAGACTAGTAGCCACTGAGAGACTTATCCTGCATGAAATTGTCCTATCTCGTTTAAATACATCCAAACTGGTGGCCATCCCAATGAATTGTGGAAGTGAATTCCATGGTTTAAGCTATTGTCCAGATGTCTTTCCTCATAGAATTATTAAATCCAGATTCTAAAATTACCTAACCGCCCCACTGATCTGCAACATATTCAGTTTAAAAAAAAAAAACATGAAAAACAAAGATTAGATGGCAGGCAATGTGAAACAGCTTCACTTGAGATTTTAGAGAACTGCTTTGAGACAAGAGTAACCATTCTGGAGCTAGATAGAAGGAAACAGGAACTTGGCAGTCCATTGGTTCTTTGAGCCCAGTTTTCTTGACAGTGACTGGCAGTGGCTTTCCAGGATGGATGGATGGATGGATGAATGAGAAATTAGCTTCTTTTTTACCAGGATTTCAACCAATATGCATCTTCAGGACTGAAAACTGACTCAGACACAACAAGCAGTTGAAGTCCATACATTTCCAAACTTGCAATGTAATTTTCAGGCCAACACATACATCCTGCAGCAGGAAAATATTTTTTAAAAATGCTTTTTTTGGATGGTGGGGGGATGTACGCACAAATGTACTTGACTCAGTGTGTGCATTTCAAAGATGTGTACAAGTGATGCATATGCATGGGAAATATGCATGAAAACATGCCTGAATTTTCATGCAAAGCTCACATTCACGATAGGGACTTGAGTTGGAATGAGTTTTGAGATGGAATGTGCAGAACTTTGACAGAGCTGAGCTTTTCTGATTTGCATATCCCCCTTCTTCAGGATTTTAGGAACTTTTCCTGACTTATCAGAGATGAAATCCTGAACCTTTCACATGCAAAGCAGGTGCTGTTCTGCTAAGTTACAGTGCTGCCATATCCATTCTGGCACGACAGCTTCCAAAGTAGGGATGCACTTCCATTTCTGTGGACAGATGTTCTGGGCACACGTAATTCTTCTTAATTTCACTTATTTCTGGTTGTGCACAGGTCCCAGGACACGGTGTCTGGGCACTGCTGCTGACACAGCTGATGCTTGCTCACTCAGACACATGACTTCATGCCAACATTGGTGCCTACCCGTGCGAGAGGGGATCACTCGAGATATCCCCGTATTAACTCCCTTTCTGTAAAGTGAGCAATGACACCATATCATTTGTATTCACCGAGGGCAGACACTGAGCCTCTGCTCATTTCATCAAAGAACTATTTATGAGGCTGTAAAAAAGATGAGTTTCTCCGAATAGTCTCCAAATTAAACTTTTTAAAGTTTAATGTTGGCACACAAGAATAATTACAGTTATAAACCATTAAACATTTAGAGGAAATTTATAGGATTGGAGGAAGAAAATTTACAGCTGTGGCCTAATACAATAAATTTCTTCCGCAAAAGCAGCTCCACATAACATTTCTATCCAGGACTCCACGTTTTCTTTTTCTCTTCTCTTGTTCTCTTTTTAATGAGGATCACCAAAACACTGAGGTAATATTTTCAGCAATTATTTATACACAAAGATGAATGCCTTTCTTAAGATGCTGTTGATTAACCTTGCAGGAAATCGGCAATACAGTTATTTTCCTTTTAAAAACAACCACCAATATTGTACTCCGAACTCTCCTGCTGTGTCCTCATTTTATGAGGCAGCTGCATATCCTGTCGAATCCTAGAAAGCATTCCGGTATCTACTTCCCTTCTCCAAAGAATTACAAGCAAGCAATTAAGAGTTCTATTCTGCACATCCATGAATTGGAGTCAAGGATTTATGCCTCTTCAGCAAAGGCAGACTGGCTTCCAACTTGCATGATATACTTTTGTTTGTTATTATTTCAGTGCTCCTGGTTCACCATTTCTCAGTTTTAATTTACAAGGAAGAATGTATACTTGGATTTCAGCAATTCATATTCAACAATTAAAATATAACCAATCCATGCCAAGGGCTTTTTCTTATCCTCTGTAGCTTTCTTTTCTGTTTTATAGGAGCTGTCCAAGGCGCTCTATAACGGCAAACCACTTTTGGAGATTAAGTTCAGCACCATGGATAGCTCCTAAACCATTGCTGGAGCCTTGAAAAGACATGCCACCAAGGACAAGAACCTTTGCTGACACGGGACTACTATGTCCCCGGACTAATGAATTACTAAAGAAAATAGGAGCTTCCTTGTAGGATCAGACCAAGAATCCTGGCAAGCAGCAGACAGCAGGCCAAGTGTACCCAGTTCTTCTGGGCCAGTAGGTACTTTGAAATGTTGGGAGTTGCAGCTACACTTAGAAAATGACTGCCTTGGATGAGGATTGTTCATTCATTGAAGCCCACCTTAGCCACAAAACATTATTTTTCCAGAAGGCAAACTGTTGAGACTAAAAGAAAAAAGACTTGTTCAAGAACCTAAGTACAAGACAGAGATGAAGACCGATGCACATAACCATTCTTTTGAACCCAAATGCAGATGGTACTTATGAGCCGTCCTTTGCTTTGCAGAATGCCAGTCTCTCAGTTTAAACACTTCTAAAAATATAAAGGACATGATTTTCTTTTAAGAAATACAGGAAGGGCAGTGAGACTGGCAAGCTCCAAGAGGGGTGTCCTTAGCACACAGGTGGAGCTCATTGAGACTTCATAGGAGACCCCAACAATATATGATATACCAGAAAATGGCACATAGGCCAATGGCTTCCTCCTGCCATTGCTCTACAGAGTTTGCTAGTCTCTTAATATTGCTTTTGAAAACTTGCAACAGCTCTCTCTCTCCCAATCTCTCTCTGTGTTTAATAAATTTAGCAGCAATGTTGTGTGCCGTCAAGCTGTCTCTGGCTTAAAGTGACCCCATGTATGAAAATCTTCCAGGATGTCCTGTCTCTGGCAACCCCACTCAGCAATTCTAAGTTCAAGGCTGTGGATTCCTTTATGGATTCAATCCATCTCCTATTTCTTTTTCTTCTTCTGCCTTTGACTTTCCCTAGCATGACTGTCTTCTCCAGTGAGTCTTACCTTCTCATGAAGTGTCCAAAGTACGACAGTCTCAGTTTTGTCACTTTTGCTTCTAGGAAAAGCTCTGGATTGATTTGATCTATGACCCACTTGCTTGTCTTTCTGTCAGTCCAGGGTATGCACAAATAGTAACATACCTAGTGCAAATTGGAGTGCTTCTCACTATATGAAATATAGGCAGAAAAATACATATAAAGTAAGAATTAATTTTCTCCTTGAGTTAGTTTTGTTCATACGAGTGGTCAGACAGATTCAGACCAAGAGTCTCTCAATGTTGTGATGAACAGAATGAATCTGAGGTGTTATTTCTCAATTGTTTTAAAGTAATTTGTGTATGCAGAATTCTTCTTGTAAACACACACACACACACACACACACACACACACACACAAACAGCAGCAGCCATAAAAGTTGGCCCTGATTTTGCAATCATTTCAAGGTCAATTCCAGTGGTTCTACTTGAGAGTAGCATCCAAGGACGCATGAAAGAAACAAAAAGATAAGACCAGCAGAATATCTCAAGAGGCTTTTGCAGATCCAACAAAAACATGAGTGATGAAGTCCAAAAATACACACACACAAGCATACCAGACAATGTTCCTGTAGGACACAGCAAAGGACTGGAAAAACTTAATGCGTGTTTCCATTTCTTTCTTTGTGCAAAGTATGTCTGGACTTGCTGATTGATAGATTGGGCTGAGTTAACGGTGATAATTACAGCTTTTATCTCTACACAGCTGAAAAGCTTGCACAAAATCCATGCTCAAGAAAAGTGAGTTTTGACTTCCATGAGCTTGATACATAGTAGTCAGCATCAAAGTCTAATAACCCTAATTTCTTTCTCTGCTTATTTATCCCAGATACCCTTCACAGAGATGATTATAGTCTTTAACATACCAGAAAAATGTTTCTTTGTTTCCTCATTTATGCATTACATTAGTGTATGCCTCTCTTAAATAACCATTTATGGGGAAGGAAAACAATGCAATATATTCTGGCCTTTCCCATAGTAATCTCTCAACACACACACTTATTTGCAGATGTATAATTTAAGTCCCATTTTTATTGGCTTTCATTCTGGACTGCAGAATTGTTGATCTAATTAAACAAGCTTAGAGTCTATTAAAGTTGGAGTTATCAGAAGCATCTAAAGAAGATGTCATGTCTGACCTCCACACTCAGCAAACTGGAGCATTTCTGGGTGCTCCCATGGCCCAGACAACTTCCACCTGGGCTGATGTGGTGCTTGGCTTGCCCTCACCCTGCTAAATGCACTGGCATGTACAAGCTGCTCCAGGTGTGCTTGCGTATTTGCAGGGGTGCTGCTTAGCACCTGGTCCGTAACACTGCTGTTGCTAAGGACACCTGGGAGTGAGCACCCAAGGCTTCCTGGTGAAGGCTCTGCAGCTGGCCTGTTGCAATGCTCAGTGCTGGAGTCAAGGTAGGTATGGCTGGGCACCTGCCAAGGGCCCACAGCCCAAAGGGACCCCACAGACCACAGCCCCCTGGATGTGCTGCTCTTGTCATCATTCTTTGTCCATCGCCTCTCACTCTGACCCGGAAAATGATGCTGATAGTGATGAAAAGAAGCAAGTCAAAGATGCCCCTGTTTATTTGCTGTGTGACTCTCTGCTTGTCAAGCAAGCAAGTGGGAGCAATGATGAAAAAGAGGAGGAGGAGGAGGAGGAGGAGGAATAGCAGATGGTGACAAAGGTAGTGAGAAGATAAACTCACTGAGGGAGGAAGGTCATTGAAGGGGGTTTGCAGAAGAGCCCTCAAAAAACTGGCAAGGAAGGCTGGATGCTAGGAGAAGTCTTTTCACTTCCGAGTAGGTCCACGAGCAAGCATGCGCAAGTGAGCTTGTGGGTAACAGCTGCACTAACGGTGGTCTTGTACATGGAAGGAAAGTGATGGTGGCAGGATCGGACACTGGGTGGATCTGCCAAGAACAGCCTGCCCAACCCTGTCAAAATCTGCAGCTGGGCATGAACAATGTGATCTGGATGGTAACGTCACCACAATCTATCATCCTACTGTGATTTGGTCAGACTAGTTGCCTCTAGCTAGCAAACAGGGCCTGCCTATCAGTTTCCCATTTTCAGCATGCTCAGTGCTGCGCCATTCACCACACAAAGATTGCAATGGCAGGGACAGATTGCACATGCTTTCATGTCCCCAGATAGAGATGGCTGAATGAGCAATGTTCAAGATCATCGGGATTCTTTGAACTTCGTCTCATCTCATGCCCAGTCCCCGTTCCTGTTTACAACCATTTCTTGCTCTCTTCTAACAGGAAACTTGCACAAACTGAACAGCAGTTGGACTGAACACTTGTGAAAGTTTCCCAAATTATGCAAATATCCCAGTTTGTGCAACTTTTCTCTACAGATTCAAGTAGGGCTGACTCAATCCATGGAGGATATTTCAACAAAAGATCTATGTGCAAATTAAACTGGGAATAGGAACAAGAGGAAGCCAAGCTGAGCTTATGGAAAGCTATATAAAGTTTGGTGGCCCTGTGCTTGTGCTCACCTCTGGTGCTTTGAACATGGCACACTCACATATTTTGTTATCAGAAGTTAAATTCTCATACATTCTGACCCCCGCTGCAGTCAGGGATGATTCAGAACTTCATTTTTTGCAAGTTCTTATCAAACTGACCAATTACTTATCTCCCAGGTTCATATGCGACTCAGAACTTAGTTATCCACCAGTTTTCATGCTTCCCAGATGTTCTGACAGAGTTCTTGGCTGAAAATCAGTATCTGTGAAATTAAAGTATGTTTCAGAATGCCCATGATGAAAGGAAGTATATGTAGGATGTGATTCTGTGGACATTAAACAGTCATAGGATAATTCAGAATCCCAGCACCAACCTCAGAAAATTCCTCCAAGATTGGAAGTGGGACTCCAAACTCAGCACACCCTCCCTCTGTGGAAGGAACCATCCCAGCTCTGGCTCCGAGGTTGTGAGAACAACCTCAGAGAGCAGCTTTAGTGGGGGAAGAGGAGGCAGGGATGGGAGGAGACAGGGGCTGCCTACATATCCGGTGTGGCAGCCTCGGATCTCTCTTCTCACACTGAGGTGCCTCACATGGACAGCCAAGGTTGGCTGAGGATGGATGGCAAGCTTTGCCTCCATGCTCCTTCCGCATACATAGGATGCCTGCAATTGTTGGAGTTATGAACAGTCTCATTGGATTATGCCATTAGGAATGCGTCCATTGAGAGAAAGCCCGCTTAAAATTTGTCTCTCCCTTTCTTTACAATTGTAAAAATGCAGAGAACAAAAGGAAAAGAAAATAACATTTTTTATGGGAATAGTCCAAATAAAGTACACTTTAACTTGCAGATGCAAGGCATTCCATTTGCTTTTCCCCCTGGCTTTTAAGGCTCTCTGTTTTTTAGCTATCCTGGCATTTTTTTTCTTTTAACTTGTCTTGTGCCCCCATTTTAGGGGTAAAAAGACGTTTAGCCTTGCTTTTAAACGTTCAGTCGATTGCGATGTGGTTTGCACTCATATACATGTGTGTAGACCCGCAGGTTTGGCCATTCTGCACTCCCCCAATGCCTTCGCTGGGATGGGGTTCCTAATCTGTTTCACTTTCCAGAGCAAACTGCCTGGCAGCGGTGGTTATGTCAAACTAATTGTTGGTGCAGGGGCATCAGACGTGCAAAGTCCTTGGAGATCTCGAATAAGAGCTTTGGAAGAAGCACAAGAAAGAAAGAAACTTTAAAAGGGGCACGGTGCAACTCATTACAAATTATGCCCTGGGAAGCTTTTTCCTCCAGTGCCACTTACAATCTTGCTGGCCATAAACAGCCAGGAACAGCAGTTTGGTTCATGTGCTTTTACAGAGAGCTTTTGGGCATATAAAATCCCCACAAGTCGTGGACCAAAGATGCTTATAATAAATGGGGAAATGAACAAAAATGCGCAGAATCCAGCAATATGCCTACCCGTATACAGTATGTTGTGTGCATTTGCAGAGAGAAATGCCTGCCGTTATATAAGATCGTTATGTCAATTAAGCATCAATTGACAGCTAAAAGAGCATTTATTGAAATTTAATAGGAAAGATGATGTGTAATCAAGTTTAAATTTATAAGACACAAATATAATTAGATTTCCAACACATAAAAATTGTAAGGAATATTTAGACCCTTAATTAGAATTTAAAAAGCCAGCAATATCAAGTTAATAATTGTGACAACTAATAGAGTATCTATCTAAATGTCAGTTATTTTATTAATTGATATTTAATTTGCCATAGACTGCCTTGGTAAATGTTAATTAAATGCCAGAAAATTCCTTACAATTTTAATGTATTAATAATCCTAAATTATGTCTTTATTGCCCACATAATTGTGAGCTAATTACACAGCAACCAGATTCACCCTCCTTTTTACGGAAAGCTCAGTGTGACATGCTTTTCATTTTTCCCTCTTTTTTCTTTTTTTACAGGTCAATAAGCTCAACTGCTTGTTGGCCACTCAAGCAGTGAACAGGCAGGCTGTTGTTTCAGTGGTACAGAAAACATAATTCTCATCACAGCTACTCATGTGATGCAAACGATTTGGGCCAGGCACCACTCTTTTGCCTTATCAGAATAGGGTTTGGTTCAGTTCCATGAAAAGCCTAGGTGACTGATTTCTAGCTGGAATGGTCCACCCCTAAAGCAAGCTCACCTGGTCTCAGTGGTCCAGGATGGCCAGATAGTGGTAGCAAAACTATTTGAGCTGGGCCTGAATTTGGAGGAATGAGTTTACCTTGTAATGGAGTAGGGATGTCTGAACTGCAGATGTGGAGATTTCAACCCACCCCCTGTGGATGTGTTAGCATCCTTGAAGGTCGAGGTTCATAGTCTGGAGATGCTCCTGGATCCGGAATTGTCGGTTGAGGAACAAGTAGACTTGGTGGCACAGACCACCTTCTATCAGCTTAAGCTGATACAGCAACTACGAACCTACCTGGCCAGAGGGAGCCCAGTCACAGCCGCTTTGCTCTGCTAACCTGGATTACAGCAACGTGTGGTACGTGGGGCTGCCTTTGAGAATGGTCTGGAGGCTTCAGCTGATCCAAAGCAGGGCAGCAAGACTGTGACCAGGGACTGCATCACAAACACATGTTATGTCTGTCCTCTTCTAGCTACACTGGCTGCCAGTGGAAGTCTGGGCCCCATTCAAAGTGCTGGTGCTAACATTCAAAGCCCAGAATGGCTTAGAGATGGTTATCTGAAGGAGCACCCCTTCCTGTATGTACCGACCCAGACCCTGAGACCATCTTCGGGGTCCTTCTCTGGGAGCCCCTTCAAAGGAAGTGAGGCAGGCAGCTACCAGGAGGAGGGCGTTTTCAGTAGTGGCACCTGGTTGTGGAAGGAGCTCCCCAAAGAGGTGTGCTGGTACCTACTGTATAGTCTTCTCTGCGGTTTAACTTCACTTTTAAAATATTATTTAATTCTGTGCTGCTGCTATGTTCTGTGATGATTCAATTGCAACTGCTGTTGTGACTTTGTCGTTTTAAGTTGGTTTTGTCTTGCATGCTTTAATTATTTCCTTAACTTTATTCCTTGTCCAGAGAGCCTTAGCTATTGAGTGGTATAAAAATGAAATAGGTAAATAAGCCATCATAGTCTGTAGCATACGCAGGGAGCTGGTGGGCACATCTTCCTTGCTTGTACTTGCCACCCAGACCTGATGAGAGTGTGTTGTTAGCACAGTTAACATCCGCTCAGAACCCATGGGCTGTTTCAGCATTGTGGGTGGATCGGTAACCATGGAGACAACCCATACTTGCAAGATCTGAATGACACATCAATGTCCCAGCAAGGCTTAGGTTCCAGAATTGATATCCGTGGGCTGGAAATGATCATGAAAACCAGGGCAGTGAGTGAAAAGAGACCTCTCTGTGAGCTGTGATGTGTGCGGTGAGCAGGGAACGCCAAGAGCCAGATGGAGGGACCTAGAGCAAGCAAAATCCTTCACAGGATTTATACTAAGTATTGTTTTCAGCTGCATGGGAATCTGATGCAGCTCCATTTCCAATGCATATGACTTCCCAGATTTTTTCCAATAGAAGACAAACAAACAAAAAATGAAGGTCATATTCCCAACTTCATGGAAGCACTTTTTTACAACTGCAGCAAATGTGTCAGGTTGCACATTGGAATGAAATCAGAATAAATCTGTAAGATGCCTTTGCTCTCATCCTGGTGGCACATGCTGGCTGCCTCCAACCCATCTTGTCTGACTTCGGCAGCTGACTTGCAGGACCATCGACTGAAATTCTTCACATGTTTTAAGAAAGTTTGTTGCCAATGTGCTTGAAAAGTAGACCATTTCTCTTAGCTCAGCACTGAAAGAATTGCTTTTACTGCAAGGAAAGACAGAGAGTCACTGGAAGAAAGATATTTAATCAGATAAGTGGCTTATCCCCCATTTCTGCACATTTGGTACTTTTCCTTATCTGCAGTGGATACAGAGATGACCTCCTCTTTTTCTACCCAATGGAAGGCAGCAAGCCATTCTGTCTCTGCTAATATTTCTCCTCAACTCCCGTGAACACATTATCGCTAGGATCAAATGGGTTTTGTTAAAATATTATGCAAGTGGTAAATTCTCCATCTCCTATTTAGTTTCGTGGCCTGGACCATTGCCTTGCTTTCTGCCTCAAAATTTGGAAAGTGCTTTTGGAGGTCTTGCCAGATGCCCTCATCCCCATGCCTTCTTGCCACCCTCCATTTATAGAACCATAGAAGAGTAGAGTTGGAAGGGGCCAAGAAGGAGGTCCAACCTCCTGCTGTCACAAGAAACTAATTTACACCATCCCACTCACATGGCTGTCTAGTTTCCTTTTCAATGTCTTGAGTGTGAGGGGTGGGGAAACTGAAAGTTAAAACCTCAGTAGGAAGTGAACTGTCCATGACAAGAGGGTGGTTGTCAACCCCCCCCACCCGATGATCATCATCCTGCCCAGTTGAGAAAACAAGTTCCAGAGCGTGTCCCTTCTCATGCCACCACCACATAAACTATCAATTTTAGTTTTTAGCTTGTACTAATTCATATGACTACTTGCAATCTCAAGTGGTGAGATGACTTATCATGCAGGGCAAGCATAGCCAACCAAGTGCTCTCCAAATGTTTTGGATTGCAACTCCCATCATCTTAAATCATTCAACCATGTCAACTGTGGTTCACGGGATTTGTAGTCCAAAACATCTGGAGAGCAGCGGGTTGCCTGTCATAGGGAAACCAATTCTACATTTCTCTTCTGAATTACCTCAGTGAGAAGACTTGGATTTGGGTCTACCATTATGAGAACAACTGACCCAGCTGAGAAGACATGGATGATGACTGAGCCCAAGATGTGAAGAAATTGGTCTAAAATGCAGCACTTGACTTCTCTGCCGGTGATGCTGCGACCTTGACGTGAGACACACTGCTTGGGCTTTCATTTTATCTGCCATCCGAGTTACATGGTGGCAGAAAGACAATTTTGCCCATTTCATTTTGACTCTAATTAAACCATTCATTATGCCAAAGGGATTCAAAAATTTATGTCTTCAGGCTTCATTCTGGAAACTCGTTCATTGAGGGGTTTGGCTAAAAGTAGTCTGAAAAGAGATTATTCTCTGCCACCACCCCAGTCAATTGCCTACATGTTTTTCCATTGTTTTGATCATAATTTAATATTTGCACAGAGCGGGATGGGGACAGTCTTTTCTACCCACAAAGTCTTGCAATGGTTCACCTGGCTTCCCACTGAGAAAATTGAGCATGACTGTAAACACAGTTTCTTAGCTCAAACAAATGATTTCATTCTGACTAATAACTTGTATGTATATGTTAAATAAGGCTAGGACAAATATTTTAACTAACTTCATATCCAAAGGTCTACATATGTAGAATCCAATCTGGGTTTGACAGTCATCTTCAGAGAATGCCATTCTTGGTGATAGTGGTTTTAAGAGCAAATGTTAAAATGTTCAATTTTTTCAACGATGCCAAAAGCCCTACTCACAACTCATTTAGACTACAATCCTGTTGAATGTGACTTACTACGCACATACAGCAAGGGTGTTGGAGCTCTTGCAGCCCAAGGGCAGAATTCAATTTCAGAAAAGCTCATGGGGGCTGCATTGTGGGAGTGGATGGGTCTGGAGGCCAAAGCACTGGAGCCAAAAAACTGACATTACCAGCATATTTTAGTGTGAAGTTCTTGCTGCCTGGAATTAAGCCTTGGGAAAGACATTTCGACCTTCTGGTATGGGGAGATATGTGCAAACTGCAATAAATAGAAATGATCAAAATGCCAAATGGCTGAGGGTGTGTGGCCTTCTGGGGAATCTCAGCAGGCCCAAGTTTGACCCTAGATTGTTGCAGATTCGGCCTGCAGACGTGAGATCTGATATCACTGAAGTCAAGGATTGCACTGAATTCCAGTTAATTTGTTTGGATTTGCTTCCAAATAATTGTTCATGAGACAGTATGTGAGATAGCAAGTTGATTCCCTGAGTTGGGCAGAACCCCACAGCCATGTCCGATGGCCCAGTGGGCATTTGAAAAACCTCAGTTTTGCTGCCTGCCTGGAACTGGAAAAGTAGGCAGGGGGTGATCGGTGGAGGGTTGTCAAGCCACAGGAAATGTGACTGAGAATGTAGAAAGGGTGACTCTTTGGGGTGTGTTTCTGTACAGAAAGCAAAGCCCAAAGGAATCTGCAAAATAAAAGGATTGCAACTAGAAAAGGAGAGCGAATCTCTGACTCTCTCCTTTGTACTTCCAGAAGTCCCTCTCTCTTGGTGCAATGATCAGAAGACTTTTATGGAAAGAAGCCCAATCAGACTGACGGATGCTTTGATTGCCATCCATTTGAGTTGAAGACTGGTCAGTTATGCTGCCAATCTTCCTTCCTGGTCTCTCTCCCATTCTCCCTGGCACTGCAAGCTGACCTCTTCTGGTTACCAGGGGAAATGAAAGTGAAAGAAACGAATGCACAGATACCCATTTGGAAATTCATTTCAAAGGCATTTGTTTCAGAACAGATAATGATCTCAGTCTTGTACCTCCTTTCTTTCTCTTTTGTTCCCTCCTTACAAAAGGAATGCACAACCCTCGTTCACAATGCAAGTGTAACAAGCAGTTTATAGTATAGGAATAAAACAGACATTCTTGCACCCCATTTTGAACACTAATGTGACAATGGAGCAGTTATCATCAAAGCGGATTTTCCAGGGGGTTTTTTTTCAGGGATGAGCGCACATTTAGAGTGAATCGTGAACAAGTTTTCAAAGTATTGTACCACATCTGCTTATTGTGTTATAGGAGCTATTTGAATTTACAGTATAGGTACCTGATTTTGATTCCACAACTCAAATAAGAATTGCTGTGGAAGATTCAGCCAGGAGGCAATCCATGTATCTCAGCAGCATTTGCTGTAGACAAAAGAATGCTTCCTGGAAGTCAATAAGTTGGACATAGTGGGTAATAATGTCCAGTCTGCATGCCAAACATGGACTAGATTTGGTTTCAGATTCTTAGGCATATAAGAATCAGAAAAATTCAGAATCCAAATTTTGTCTCAAACTTCATTCTGAGTCTTGTCCACATCAAATTGCAAGCTTCCTCCCCCTTTTCTGTTTGCATGAAAATTCAGGAGTCTTTTCACATATATTACCCAAATACAGTAGATACATTAACGATGCACATTTTTGAAATGTTTCCTCCCATCCATTAAAGTGCCTTTAGAGCATCAGAAGAGCCAAGCTGGACCAGACTGAGAATCCATCTGAGCCAGCACTCTGTTCACACATGTTGTGCTTTTTTTTCTGTGTCTGTCCACATTTTTCAAAGGTATGCATTTCTCATGTACATTTTTCAGCTGTATGTATACTTTACTTGTTTTGATTTTTGGTCCATGAATTGCATCACAAGCCCAGAAGTGCATGCAGACTGAGGACAGATTGCATATGGGTGTACATTTGCTTGTAGAAGCTGTAGATTGGGTCAATTCTGGTTTGAAACAGAATGGGATGAATTCCTTCTGCATCACTAGCATCCAGGTCAAAACGGACACTGTGCTGCCTCTGGTGGAGGAAGATCACAGTGAGGATAACATGGAGAAAGGACCCTTTCTTTGTTGCCAGGAACTCCATGCAGAAAAGCTGGGGCGTGTGGTCCAGTCTAGTTCATAGAAATATTTATGGTTCGATATGATGCATCTTTAGGCAGAAGAAATTCCATAGATCCCAGCATTCCCCAGACAGCAGTGCTTGCACTTTCAGGAATTTTATAGCATCCTTAGTATTTTGGAAATATTTCCTCAGCGAACCTTACAAATATCCTGCAAGTAAGGACAGTGCTGTTATTGCAGGATAGACTGACCTTCCACAGAAATCTTTACAATCCTATTCCGGCCGATTATTCCAGGAGCGTAGATCTGAGATGGTGCCTGTCTGAGGCTACTTGCAAGTTCACAGCTGAGACATGATATGAAGCAGTCCCTTCCAGCCAAAAACTCACAGTTTCAACCAGCATGCTCTGCAACCTCCTAGGAGCTCTAATGAGTCATCCCCAGCATCTGTTAGACACAGAGAGGTATACATAAACTGAAACCTGCCTAGTGCTGATCTATTTTTGATGCCCCGAGAAAGGCGCCCATTCCTGCTTTAGCAAAAGCCAGATTGATGTTGCTTCTGACATTCTCGACTCACAGCTGGATAAGTAAGCGGTCCCAAGGACTTCAGCAGTAGGCATGAATAAGATATCAAAAGTCAAGCCATTTGTATGAGATGGATTATCATATTCCGCAGATTCTTGGGGCAATGTTATCTTACACAGTACAAGCAGGGGAAACATACCTCTGGTAGTTTCTTTGCAGAATCTAGAGACATACAGGTATTGTAAAATCTATGCCATCTTTCCATTTGTCAAATAATGAAAGTTTTAACAAATTTGTGCTCCCAAACATGTGTAGATCTCTCACAATTACACCAAACCTCCCCCAAATGTGTATTTCCACGTTTTGCCTAAGAAGGAAATACACATTTTTGTCTATTTTGCACATTTTCTATGACAGGGTGTGTGTATTACATTTTTTAAAATGGATCACACATCTGCAACATCTGCATGACTTGGCTAAGCTGGGTCACTGTGGAATATGTGGACTGTATTGTTAGGCATTCAGATTAATCAGAGTTCTTTGCAGATTTCTGTGACATTCCTAGCAAAATCACAGGCATGCACACGCTTCTATACTTAATCTGACTCATCCAGTTTGAGCTCATCTTCTGACAGAGGAGAGCAAATTGCCAAATAACAGCACCAGGAACTGCTCGGATGACAGAGAGACAAACTTTTTTGGATGTTTATCTGAACAGCTGTAATGCCTCCGGTCTGTGAATTAGCCATGAAATCTACGAGGCCTTAAAAGAAAAGTTTCTTCTTCTCATTCCCCCATAGTGCAGCTCCAAAGAAAATGTAAACTTGGTCAAACTGAAACAAAGCCTAATATTAGTTCGTTTGCACATAGAATTCTTGTTATCTTTGATTAACTCTCTTGTTTAACGCCAGTTTTGCATTAAACTTTGCAGGGTCGGGGTATGATTGTCTCTTGGTCATTTTATTTGATTTTATGTGCTGTTACTGGACCATAGGGTGAGTTCCCAGTAAGACAGGCACGGTGGCTTGCTTTCTATGACCCCAACATGCCTTGAGAGCTCTGATGTGGATGTCATAAAATGGCCAAAGGTACAAGCTCTGCTGGCTGGAGAAGGCTGGGATCCATAGGATTTTCCCCTAGGATTGCACCCTCAGCATCTCCACAATAAGCAACATCCTCTGGACAAGGCCTTTAGCACCCAGATTGACCAAAGGCTGAGGTGCATGTGGTGCGGAGACAGCTTCAGTGGCAGCCTTAACAGGGAAGCGCAGATAAGAAACGAACTTGTCTAGGGAGTACGAGTGCATTTTTCCCTCGATGGATTTCCAGGCTTCCTGAGGGGTGGTCAGAAAGCCCTTGCAGAAGAAGGAACTTTTGAAGAGAGCTGCAGAGCACAACCCTTCGTCGTGTGTTTGATAACAAAAGGGGTTTCTAGGCCTGTACTGACATTATGGGAATTTCCCACAGGTTTGCCCTCATCCTCTTAGTATCACTTCCTATGTGACCCCCAAGGCACATTTCTTGAATATTGGGGGGGGGTTGCTTGAACCCTCCTTTGAATGCAAGGCATTATGGATAGGTGTCAGTCAGGCTTCATAAGGCTTGTCTTGCCATTCTTACTTGGAGACTGAAACCGAGGGTAATTTGGGATGAGGACATATTGCTTCTTAACCACTGTTGCCCAGAAATTTGCATCTCAAAGGCCCAGAAATAAACCCCTTGAGACTGAGGTAGCAAGGGCTATTGGGAGTTCTTTCTAGGAAATTTTTATGGAAATAAATATGGATGTCCATATGTATAGAAGCAGACAATCATCTTTTTTATGCATAATGCCAGTGTAAGTGGCAGAGATGAGATGAGATGAGGCACATTTAGAGAAACCTTTCCCAACCCCTACCATCACAATCATACACACTAGGGCTGGTGGAAATTGTAGCTGAAAACATCTAGAGAACATCAGTTTGGACAAAAGCTGTTTTAAGGCAAAACCTTACTAAGCTGGGTTTTTTTCTCTCCTAGCTGGGTACGTCCTCCCACAACCTATACTGGCTTTCCTCAGTAATACACTGCGGAAGGAGTGAAAATCACAAGATTTGGCATCTTCAAATTTAATGCAATGAGTCCAACCAGGCAAAGAAAGAAGGTTGAGATTTGAAGAGGGATGGGTGAAAGATGAGAAATGGATGTAAGGGTATCTTAAGCAGCTACCATCCTCCTCCTCATCATCATCATCATTTTATTTTGACCAATACTATAAACCTTATTAGAACAGTTCAACACTGCCAATAAAGAAATGATGCCTTTGTTTCTTCACTGTAGGTATACCAGAATTCTAGAAAGTTTCTTTTATTGGCTCAATTACACAAAGGGATACTGCACAAAAAACAGGACTCAAAATAAAACACTTTATTGAATAATAGAAGAAGGATAGTATCAATATGTTTTTATCTGGTCAAGAAATTTCTCCATAACAGCCTTTTGGAGCTTAGAGCTCCAATACTCATAGAGCTACTAATGGCTTTCTAATCTCATTGACTGTAATACTAGAGTTTTAAATCTATTTAGCTCAATTTTCTGACATGCATTGGAGACAAAAGGGCATATTTACTGGCTTTGTGTTTTATTTTTTATTAGATTAGAAAATGACCAGGCTTTTGCATCAGTAACTTCACTTGGATTTTTTTCTTTCTTTTTTAATTTTGGCTGATGAAGGTGGAAGAATGAAAGGCCACTATGCCAATTAGGTTCCCAGGTTGAGACTGCACATATAGTAGGGAAAAGGCCCACTGAAAAATTACTTCTGAGGAGTCACTTCTGAGTAAGCCTGCCTAGGATCAAGCTAGTAATTCATAATCCAGATGGAGACTTGTGAGAAGAATTCTAAGCACTGTCTTACCTTTTCGTACATGAAGATCCGCAACCACACAATGGAAACAAACCCTATTGTCTAACGTGGTTGTGGGGATACTTTTTGTAAAGTTGATCATTTTTAGCTTAAGTTATTCCTGAGGCAGAACTGGGTCATGAAAGCAACTGGTATATCTTTTGCCTTCTTATCCACAACATAAACAATTATTTGCAAGAAGGGGGTGCATCAGGGGAGCAGAACTGCAAGGCAATGCCTCTTTCAGTGAAGAGCTGGGCTTGCCTTAATCAAAGGTTTGGTGACTCATCAGATGGACCACCCACCTCAGAAGAGGTTTCAGCTGTGTGATGGAGAGGAGGCCCTTCTCAATCGTGCAAATGCTGGACCAGCAAATATGAAAACTGTATGTCTGAACAGACAGTGAGTAGCAACCTTTCCCCCTCTGAATTGGTTCCTGAGGGCATCCATGAGGCCACCTCACTTCTGGCTCTCTGAAAGTTTGTCCAGACTCATGTTGGCATGCCTTGGCAATACAAAATGGCTGCCAGGTTTGGTGGTTTTGTCCTTGGTGCTAATTCTGCCTATGGACTTTCTTCTGTTCAGTTTGATGGGAGCAACATTGGGAGTCCCTTCCCAGGCTAGACCCAGCACAGCCCACTTGTTGCCCTCCAGATGCTTGGCCTACAACCCATATCAGTGCAAGCCAGCAAAACGAATGGTGAGTGATGCTAAGAACTGAAAAGGGCCATAAAACACCTAGAATCCCACAACCCACCTTTGGGGTAGAAGGTTTGCAACTGTGACTCCACTTTCCCCACTAGCTACTCCTTTATGTGCAGTGTGACCTGGGTTCAAGCTGCAGGCGGATGGGCCAGAGAGAATAATGCCAAGCACCCACATAAAGCACAGTGTTTCTAGTCCACCAGTCTCTATTTCGTTTCCCTGTAGAGAAGTACAAGGAAAACCAGTGGGCAGCAGGTGGCTGAAAATAATCTGGCCCGGCCCTTCCCCTTCCCTTGTCCATTTCAAACCACTTCTGGGAATAATGTAGACTTGCTGTCAACATGGCTGAACATTGCCTCTAAGCTTCACCAGGGAAAATAGGACCTCAAGAAGTGGGAATTAAATGAAGTTAGGGGACAGAACGGCCTGTCAAAGAGACCAATTTCTTCTCCAGGGCTCCCTCAGGCTGGGCCTCATATTGTAGCCTGAACGGTACCTCTGAGCACGGCGTCCTCTATGGCTATTTTGCAGCATAAGGCGAAAAAGGAGGGCCTTGGGACAACGAGCCTTTTACTGTCAGGAGCCAAATATCCATTCCGTTTCTGGTGCCAGCTTGACACAGGAGGCTCTCCCTGGTGCCAATAGAGGAGCGAGCTAGCGGCTTGATAATTAGGCATGATTACCCGAGGAACTGCTTTACAGTTCCCCAGTGCCAGACTCCGACGAGATGTTCCTGTTATTTCCCCAGCCCTGCCGGGCGAGGCCGTATTTTGCATCCCCCCCATCCCCACCCCGCCGTCCTCCCGCTAGAGGCACCGGCTGCCTATTAGTGTCGGAGACTCTCATGAAAGCTTCATTATTTTCACCTCTGGCCAAAACAAGAGCTGCAAAAGTATCTGGGGAAGAAATATAAGCAACCCTTTTCTAACCTCATAAAAAGTTTAGTTATAGAGATTTCGTTCAAGGTGAAAAACTGAAGGGTTATTATTGTATTCCTATTGAAGAATGCAGAGAGGAAACATGTAATAAACTGAGGAGAGGATTTCTTTTTCGTTACCCTTTTTCTCTCTCCCTCACCCCGCCCCAGTGCTCCAAGTTAATCAGAAACTGTGTGACAGAGCTTCTGCTGAATGGTGCACTATGTGAGGAGCTGTCTATTACTGTGCAAATCAGGGCTCCATCTAGCTCTGTCTGATGGGTTCTAGTTAAAGATCTAAGCAGTTTAGCACCTTTGACTGTTTCAACTCTGCTCAAAGAGAAAAGTGAAATACCACTGATGTTGCAGCACTGACTTGCAATTCGTCTCAGGATGTATTTTGTATTTAAGCACTTTCAAGCCAAACACAACATTGAGTGTAAGAATCCGAGTCCAAAATGCACAACTGTTGTCTCCCGTGGTGAAGGGTGCTTTGTGTATTGTTAGGTGAATCACTACCCTATATTCAGAAACACTACCAAAAGCGTTTCCTGATGCATAGCATCTGATTACTTTTTAACTTAATTACAACCATATTCAATTTCATTAAAATTGTATTTTTAAGAGGGTGGACGATGGACCAGCTCATGAAATGAGGAGGGCCTGCATTATAAAAGATGATGGATGATTGCCCAGCCTGCCTCTGTCTCTGAAAATGGAGAGCTAATCACACACCTCTCACTTTTTGATAGTGAAAAATCCAGATGCTAAATTATATGCGTAGATGCAAATTTAGATATAATTATTACCATGGAAATAGAATTTCAGTACATTTCTCCATAGTTTGGGGGACTGTGGCACAGGCAGCCTGTCCCATGTCCCTCGTCTGCTGCCCAGGTGCAAACTGTTGATGGGCCTCTTGGAGGTCCCTGCTGACCATTCTTCTCATTCTTTCTCGTCACACCAGACTTGGACAGAACAACATTCAAAGAGAGGATAATTTTACTGTTCTTTGACACCCTTCCAAGAGAAGACAGTTCTCTGTGGCATGCCCAACCATGCTAACTTCTGAGGCCCGTATTTCTAGAAATTATGATTAATCTCCACAAAGAACTTAGGAGAGAGTCAAGAAGATCCTTCAGCTTACCTTCCCAGTTTTCTGCCCGGAGGAGAGAAACAACTCCAGTGTTCTGAAGCAACCATCTCTCTTATTCTCTCAGGCTTGGCCTTATTGCTATAGCATTAAGAAGTGCTGGATAGTCAAGGAACGTCAAGGTCAGTTTATCTCAGAGCCACCTTATCAACAGTTTAGCAAGAACATCATTTCTTCTGAGAATGGCTATATTAATACCACTCTCTCCTTTTGCAATTATCAGGAGTGGGACAAGGGCACACTAATCATGCATAACACCCCCCCCCGCCCAACCCAGGGACAGGCACACAGTTAATAATCCAGAAATATGCCCTTCATATCGGGCACCATGGTTCTCTTCCATAGTCCCCAAGTAAAAACAAAAGACACTGTCAAGTGTTAAGTTGTACTTTGCAGCTCTTAATTTTTGTTCATTGAAGTTGAAAAAATAAAAACAAAACAGCATTTAAAAGAAGAACAAGAAGGGAAAGAGCAAGGTCCCTGTGCTTTTCCAACACTGCATTAAGTGTTTTGTCTCAAAGGAGATTGAATGTATTTTTAATCTTCTATCATTGAAATTGCCCAGTGACTGCAGACCTTCAGGGAAACCTTGGGATGGCTGGTCGATAAGAGGCCAATTTTATAGTATTGTTAGGAAAACAATAGGATGGAAAGTAAGGATGATTTAGCTTTAATCAGGTTAAGTATAAATTGCTGAGAGGGTCTCATGTGATATGTCCCATAGATAACTCGAGCCACTTCTATCAGCATCAGTTTTCCAGTTCATTAACTTTATTTAGCCACAGGGGCAAGAGAACGCCGTTTCATGCACCTACGCGCCCAGCATTCGTTCATGTCAAGCCATGTGGAAAATGGCAGGGAAGTGTCACCAATTTGGAGCGGGAACCTTCAGGCACAGCAGACACACCACTTGTCCTTCAGCTGCGGGAAGTTTTGGCTGCGTTTGGCCACCTCATCAGCGCGGCAGGAATGCTGCTTTCAAGATGGGGATTGTCGTGGTCCTCCTACATGCCCTATTGTCCTGCGAAGAGCTGGTCAGGCCCTCCTGTAAAACTCCATGGGCAGTCCTGCAAGGGCTCATTGCGAGAGGGCAGAGAGGACGGTCCCTCCCCTGAGCTGCCTTGTCTTGCAGGATTCCCTACATGGGGAACAACTCAATCTCTGACTAGCAGTTCACTCCTCTACACCCCAAGTGAG
This sequence comes from Varanus komodoensis, assembly GCF_004798865.1. Taxonomy (NCBI): domain Eukaryota; kingdom Metazoa; phylum Chordata; class Lepidosauria; order Squamata; family Varanidae; genus Varanus; species Varanus komodoensis. The sequence goes on along the minus strand of NW_025335550.1, from coordinate 18,561,695 downwards.
TCTTCTTATTTCTATCCTATTATTTCAATTAAATTGGCCAGTATTATAAATGTGCATGATAAAGGCACATGGCAACTGGAGGGATGTCAGAAAAGGAAGGTTATCACACATCTGTCCCTCTTTTTTCTCCCCCAAGAAACCCATAACTGGCTTAACTGAGCCCCCTCCTCTCCGTTTCACCTCACAAAAGCCTTCTGTGGTGGTAACTGGCCCAGAGTCACCCTGTGAGGTTCATGACTGTGGAATCGAACCTGTCTCCCCTGAGTCCCAGTCTGACCAATAAAATACTCTGGAACTTACTAGGTACAAAAAAAGTAATCCATCAGCTGTGATGTGAAGGTTTACTTTACTTTAATGATACTGCTCATACAGCCAATTCAGCTCTGAGCAATGTCATGCTAAGACTAAAATGAAAGAGTTTATTGATAGGTATATCTATATGATATAAAAATTTAGTGATGCTTAATCTTAATTGACTGGGAAAAGAACTTGGCAATGGCCATTGTAATATTAAAATCCACCCCTGCCAAAGGAAACCTCAATTTATCCAAGTCACATCTAGAGTCCTGAATATGAGGTTTTATCCAAATATATCTTGCCACGTTAAGCAGGTCGCAATCGAATAGACAGTGTTGGATAGTGTCTATTTGGCCACAGCTGCATTGACAAACTTGCTCAGAGTGAGGCACCTCATTTCCACGTCCCAATAACTCCTCTGGTACTTTCCCCGCTTTATGTTGTATGTCCATCTACAAGTGGGGCTTTGTGCCTTCCTAAACACCCCACCCCCCCCAGAAAGGTCTTTGCATAGCCCCATTAAAGTAGTCATACTTGCGCGCCGTCTCATGAGAGGGAAGATGACTTGATGACCTCACTCTTCTTCTGCACACCCTTGGGCTGGTGCCAGCACCTTCCGTGCGCATTCTACGCTCTCCCAACAGAACCTTGAACTCTGCACGGACATACTGAGGATGACCATGGAGAACAGAAATCCTTCTCTTTCTCTGCATGGAAAGCAATGAGGCTTGGTGGCAGGGACAGGACAGAGGGGCTGAGGCCAGCAAGTGTGGACCCATGCTCCTCACTCACATCGTTTAAATGGAGGGAAGGGAGTGCCCAAGCAGAGCTTGCTTGCTTTCTTGTTTATTTATTATATTAATACCCCACCTTTCTCCCATTATGAAACTCAAGGTGGTTACATGCAACTCCCAGCTGGTCTCCCTTCCAACCTCAGGCCATCCCCAGCCCTGCTTAGCTTCAGAATGTGGATGCCTTCTGTGCCTTCAGACCATACTCTGACTATTGAGTATTGGAGCTCTAAGACTATTAATGAGAATTAGTGCTGATGTGATGAGAACTGATAGAATTAAATTTTGGTACGAAAAATCTAATTCTATCAGTAGGCAGATGATGGAATAAAAGATACCTGAAGATCCTCAAAACACAGATGGAGCAGTTTGACAAAATCCATATATCCCCAGTGAAGGAGGGAAATTTGGAATCAAACAAATTATTTGGAATTTGTTTGATTCCAAATAATGTTAAACTAGACCACACTGCATGGATTATTTTCACTCTGTTTATTTCACTCACATAGGTCACCGTATTAAGATTTTACATGTGTGTTATTCATCATACCCTATATTCTAGCTTACACATAATATTAAGTTGCAACCATGGCCAACAAAAATGAAACATGCCTCCTTTGGTTAGAAAGCCCCGAATTTTGGAAAAATCTCAAAACCTGTAAATATAATGCAATAAAATGAAAGGATACAGCTACCTGACAGGGCACAAGAATAAAAGAAGGCTCTTTTTGATATGGAATATAAAGACAATATATACTTCAACTTTATAGAAGTTTATGCTTTTTGTTATTGAAACAAGATAAAGGTTGAACGTTGGGGTAAATAAAGTTCTAGGGTCAGAGGCATCAGACCTAACTTCATCGCTTTTCTCCACCTTTTATCATTAGCATCATCACACCTGTGGGCCTGTCCAAAAAATGTTAAGGTATATCCTGAATCTCTGAGGGGTTGATCCTGTTTCAGGTACCACCCAGCCAATCCAAAAATATATTTGGAAGTGCTTTTCTTCCATGCTTTCACTGAAAGCTTGGAGTCATTTTTAAAGAGGGTCTCAGGCCTGCTTTTTAGAAATGGACAATTAGGAGATAAAAGTGTTTGGACTGCTCACTTTAAGTAGCATGTGGATCTTCACATTTTTCAATGCCCCTACACAAAACAGCACTATTTTGTGAACTGAAAGTTATGTTGCAAAACTATGAAAAGGGACAGATTTTGCTGTTCATGGGTTTCTGTGTATGGGTTTGGGCAAATTGATTTAGTTCGTATAAACATTTGGACCAAAAATATTGCTCATCCATCCCTAGGAAGCACTTGATCACACAAAATTTTATCTGTACTCTTTGCATAGGCCAGAAGCACGTTTTTCACTTTTAAGTTGTTTGTGCGAACAAGGCTTCTTTTCTCATGGAATGGCAGTCCCAGAGAAGAAGAGGGTGCAGTGAAAGAAGCGGAAGTGGCCTCAAATTGTACATATATATGTACATAGATGGATGGATGGATGTATCTATGGATGGATGAACTGGTCAAAACTTGGTCCCTTTTATTTTTCCAGTCTTAAATTCTGTTTGTCTCAAGATTTGAGTGTTTCCCCAATCTTAAGTTTGGTTCATCCCAAACACTGTGATTTTTTAAAAAAAGCCTTTTAATGTTTTAAAAACACTCTAATGTTATTTTCTTATATGTGTTGTTGTCTTGTGGGAATATTTGGTGGAGAAAGTGAGCTCAAAATGCAGAGAATGGCAACTTTTCAAGGATCAATTATTTTTGTTTCATATGATGATTTGAATTTGCAATACTGGTTAAGTTCATCTCAGAATGAGAACTGAATGAATTTCTCCCCCAACCGCAATTCTAAGACTTATAATTTCAGGGACTAATCAGAGAAGGGTTGAATACCTGACTGCAATATTCAGAAGTGATGGGGGGCATGATTCTCTAGAAACAGTTTCTACACTGCCCTAAAATTAATATATATTAACATTTTTCTTTCCAAGGAAGGCTTTAGTCATTGAAGAGGAGCAGAGGAAGTAAAACTTATTAGGTTATTTCTATGTGCTATTAAAATTCAGTACCATGTAACACTTTGATGCAACCATGTCAGATGCAGAACAAGGGATGTCAAGATTCTGTTCCATTTTCAAAAGCTTTCAAATTGAATTTCTGGCTGGGTCAAAAAACCTTTAATCATGTGTATGTTTAAGCTGCAATGGATTTGTATCTTCCAGAGCTAATATTTTGGACACAAGGGGTCTCTTGCAGTAAAAGTGGGGATCTTTGCCCAAGTAGCACATGAACCTCCCTATAAAGGACCCGCTTGGGAAGATGTGCACAACCTTCCAGGAGTCCAATTCCTGTCAGGCTTGACCATTGGTCATGCTGGCCAGGGGACAATCGGAGTTAGACTCTAACAACATCTGGAAGGGTGTACCTTACTCGCCTGGGGAAAATTAAGAATGACATTTCCCTTGTTAAAAACATGTTTTTCTTGCTGTGAACAGAGATTCTGTGGAGAAAAAAGATTGGACAAGGGAAGCAGGCATGTGTTCGAGCACTTTTGCAGACGTGCTTTAGGTTCCTTTGTGGTGGAACAGAGAAGATACTGGAATTTGCGGTAAGCCCGGGTCCGAATGCCACCTCAGTTAGAAAGCGCAATTGTGAAGGCCACTCACTGCTTCTCAGCCCTGGATTGCACAATGGGCTTGGTGGTATGCTTGCCTCCACGTCTACGGTTTCTTCCATACCTTTCTAGGCAAAGTGTATTTCTTCTGCCAATGTGGAGCCCAAACTGTCTCCAGGGGAGCTGCCTTGCTTTGCTATAACTTGTTTACCCGCACCATCCTCTCAAGCAATGCGGAATATTTTACTGCACGTCAGATCCAGCTAAATGGCAGAATATTTCATAAAACAACCATCAATATGGGCCCAGGGATGGGATTTAATCTATAAGGGCCCAGTTATTGCTAATATGTTTTAATGTTGTTTATGAAGATGGTAGAATGCATGCATGTTACTTGGAACAAGAAGCAAATAATGGATGGACCAATGACCATACACTTTTGTGAGTAAGCTTAGCCTAATGTCCTTCACAGGTTTGTCTTATGGACAAATTAGATAAATATTTGCAAAACACTTTGCACACTGAAAGCTGCTCTAGATATCATAAATGATATAAGTGTCCCTTTTTCTTGGCATTTTCTAATTCCTTTCATCCAGATTCATACTCTGACCTTAAGAAAAATACGATGCAAAGAGCAGTCCTGAGATTTGCTCAGAACTTGGCTCAGTCAGTCCAACTTTGGGGTGGCTCAGTCTTGGCTCGGTCAGTCCAACTTTGGGGTGGCTCAGTCTTGGCTTAGTCAGTCCAGCTTTGGGGTGTTCCTATCGTGTGAAGGGCAGAGCTTCTTCCTCAGACCAGTTCTGGAAGAGGCCTGCATCAGCTCCTTACAATGCTCAGCTCTCTAAGCAGAAAAAGATTCCTGCAGTGTTTCAGCTGTTTTATGTACTGGGTAGTCGATCAACCTCAGCTGTTTGAAAGTAACTGGAATGGGACAAGGGGGAGAGGTGGCAAGCAAATGATCCTGCAGTATCCAGAATAACGTTAGACACAGCCTAGATGCTTTGTCCTCGGCTGTAATCTTGCCCTCTCTGTACATCTTTCAGACATAACTGGATCTGAAGATTCCTGCACTGAACGGATCTATGCCAATTCCACACAACGTATCAATTGAGATATTATTTTTTTCTTCATTAAAAATTTAATGAAAACAAATTACTTCATTAAAATGTAAACTTCTTTATTAGAGATTCTCTTACCTAGAAATTTTCTAGAAATTCTTTTGTGGATACCCACTCCAAAAGTGGATACCCACTTTTGTGGATACCCACTCCACATCTAACATCCATGCCTCATGCTACACAAAATCAGTTCTACACAAAAATCTACACAAAAATCATGCTACACAAAATCATGCCTCATGCTACACAAAATGAGACCCAGATAATTTTAAGGCTTATTTAGGAGAGGCAGTCAGATAGAAACGTATTTCTGCCCCCTTCATGGCAGTGAAAATGGCCACAGGAAGGGAGAAGCAAAGCGAGTGAGGACATCACATTTTTCCTTTTTTCTCTTCCACTTGTGCAACAGTCATGACAGCTCCTCTTTTAGGTTTTGTCAGGCTGCAGGAACTAGGTTCCGATGCAGGAGAGCCAGGTCAAGGGATAACTCTTGGAGAAAGTCAGAGCCTTGGAGAAAACCAAGCCCCTAAACCTGAGGGTAAGATAGGGATAAGGGCAGTCACCAGAGGTCAGAGCCAAGGACATGGCTAGGAGGAAGGATCACAGAGCAAGCCGGATGCACCCAAAATACACCAGGCTGTATCTTGCCGCACAGGAATTCCTTCTCGAGTCACTTCTCCCCAGGAAAGTCAGGTGTCCATCCTGAGTGGAGAAGGTCCAACCAGGCCTTGAGGGCATTTAAGTGCTACGGCAGTTACTCAAATCAAACCAAGATTTGTAGCTCGTTGCATCAGAATCAGAATATCCCTACAGCTTCGGACAGGTTCTAAGTTTCATAGTTGCTTCCCCAGAAGGAAATGGCTGCTGAAAAAGTAAATCCCTGAGATGGGATTGTTTGGAGAAAGTTCACCACACAAAGACTCTTGCCAATGCCATCTTAAGCAAATGCCATTTAGGCAGCTTGCTAGAAGCGCAATGGCTGTCAAATCTTGCACCCATCCTTGACACTGAAATCATTGCTAGCTGGGATGGGAGTAGTAGGAGAAGAAAGAAATCCCGGTAGCTCGAACACGGTAACACCGACTTTCTCCCATGCTGTCTGGCATTTCTTTTAGCTCCATGGAAAACAATGCTGAACTGTTATCATCCAGAAAAGAGCTACTGTATTTTTTAAAGCTTCTTTTAGTTTTTACAGTAGGCTCTGTTTATGAGTGAGTCAGCGACCCATTCAAACCTTAAAAATTCAACATTGGCCATAAATATGGTAATTTTAACATTTGCCACCTCTTTCTCTCCCAGAAGTGATGCTCTCAGCAGGCCTACCACTTTGACATTTTCTTTCGTTTTACAGAGATAAGCGTCTTCCCACAGCCCCTCAAGCTATTAGCATTCATAATATTAATTGCCAAAAATTACCAGCTTCAAGAAGTTTTTATCTAACAAAACTGCTCTGTGGCTACCTCAAGACAATTTAGTGCCATTTATGTCTCAAGCAAACACTTAAGAATGTAAATAAGGAAGAAGCCCACAGGATAATTAATATTTAAAAAGCAAAATGTCATGCTCAGCTAAGCAGTTAAAAAAAACATGCATCTTTTTCTTCCCCAGTCCCTGCCTTCCTTAAGTCATGTGCTCCTCTCAGAAATCTGTTCAGAGATGAAACAGAAGAAGTTATGAGAGATCAGAGCAAAGTGGTTTGCTAGAAAGTAGCAACAACTAACCAGCTTTGATGAAAGAGACAGTGAAATCCTAACCATATCTACTCAGTAGTAAGCCCCATTGAGTTCAATGGATGCTTATGCTTTATGGAATGGACACTGATGAGAGGAGCAGTGTTGTAACTGGACAGAGGGGGAAAGGTGCAGCCCCTTTTCTGCTTGTTTGGTGTGTCTACCCATTTTTAATCATGGCTGAATAGAGCCTTAGAGACAGAGAGAAAAAAGAGTACTGGGTGGACAGGGTAGAGGAACCGAGCGGCTAGAAAAGAGGCAGGAACACAAGCTGGGAAGGAGAATACAGTGGAGCGGAACACCTGGAAAGAGAGGAAAAACATAGATATACAAAGGGTAGAAAGAACAGTCACATTGTCCAGATAGGTAATGTTGCAGCTGACACCAAGAAGCTATTTTTCAATCTCCATAGTGATAGCAGTGAGAGTTGCCCATAGAAATCTCCAGTTTCTCTCATCTAGCACCCCCAAAAAGGAAAGATATCCACTTAAAGGGGGAACCCAAACAGGCTGGTAGGACTACCTGTGCTCAGTGAATGCAGGATGTTGCCAGACTGTACAGGGGTGTCCTGGAATCCTAGAAGTAGGGAGAATGAAAGAGAACAGCTAGAACATAAGCAGAAGCATCCCACACTGCTATAATTCTGTCACAGACTTCCACTTTTTCCTCACTGTTGACATTGATCAAAGAATGGAATTACAGGTTATAAGAATGGGGGCACTGAGCGGAATGCTCCCAAACTGTATGGGGCGCTTTTGCAGAGTGCACATCTTGCCATATTCTGTTCAGACTGATGAGGACCACTAGCAAGTTGCATGAACAGAGAATACAAGACGCACTTAAGCAGCCATTTTAGCAGCATATTTTTATTTTTTAATTGTTCCAGAGTGCTTTTTCACTGAAATACACTTTTTAAAAACCAATTCAACAAATCCATGCTACTAGCATAGTGAAGATGCCTCCAAATGCAGAGGTCCCGGACTTCAGTCCCCTGAATGGCTATTGCACACATTTAAATTGCGTCACTTAAAACAAGAGCAGATCAGTAGCTCTAAAGACAGAAATCACACTTTTTCACCATCCTGTCATCAAAAGCGGGAGGGAAAGAAAAGAGTGTTTGATTTTCTGGTTGTGAAAAGAAAGTGACAATGCACAGGAAAGAAGGAGACCAGTTCAGCTCTTTGATGCTGGCAGGAATATCAAGAGTGCAAGGGAGGGGAGGGATATCAAGGGAGGGCCTGCCTCGAAGTTGCACACACTCAAGATCTCCACCAGGCTTTCTAAAATCTGATGGATTGCTGCATTCAGCTGTAAGTCCTTTTGCTTTTAACAAACTGCATGCGTATTCATCTGTGTTTGATTGTAAGGGAAAGGTGATGAACTTTTTCAGTCAATGGCCACATTGCTGCTTGGGGAACCTCTGGGAGCTGCATGTTGGTGGTGAATGAAGCCCAAGCCAGTTGCGGTCAGAGCCCAAGTCTTCCTGCAACATCCCGGTCTCTCTTCTTTCACCACTCCCTTTTCTCTCTCTCCCTCTCTTCTTCCTTTCCATGCAATTGCTTGCAATGAGCAAGTCCAATGGGAAAATCTACTTTGAAAAATAAAGTGCGCCAAAGCACATCCTTTCCCCCACAGAGTACAGTGTGAGGAATGCACATTATTTTCAGAATGTGTATTTTGAAATGCAAGTTCAAGAACTTACAGACACGATTGAGTAATGTGCTCTTCTGCTCACATTCGTAGATGAGAACAGGACATATTTGCATGATTGGTAGACATAAACACAATCCTTGTACATCTCAATAAGCATCTTAATCGAGGCTGGGGAAGCCAGAGGATGTAACCTGGGAATAACTAGGAATAAGTTTCATGGAACCCAGTAGGACTTATTTCTGAGTGGACATGTACAAAACGGTTCTAAAATTGAACCAGTGTTGGCAGGTATAAAAGGAATCCCGTTTATAAAATATCTAAGTGGATATTATGAGAAAATCTGTTTGTTCCTGCAAGATCTAATGCTGCTTTTGCAAAGTAGGAGAAATAATAACTAACCATCAGTGATAATTTGAGAGGGGCTCTGGAGTTTTAGCTCAGTTTATCCATCTGCTAAAATGTATCCTCTGTATAGTTTCAATCCTTTGCCCTCTGATTATATAAAGAAAGAAGTCTGTGCTATTTACCTGCCTTAATTGTTTTTGAAATGTGCAAATGCATTAATGATGCGTATTAATGCTGAAGGACCTCCACGCCATCAAGAATATTAATCATGGTGCACTGGAGGATACTGCTCAAGAGAGAGAAGCGAAAGGAAAGTGATGCAGCCATTCATGTTTCATTGGATGCGGTGAGATATTAGCATTTGTACTTGAATGGAACTAAGGATGTGTGAATCAGCAAAACTCAAGTTCTCCAAGGTTCTCCCAATTCCATCTTGAAGTGTTCCCTAACTCAGCACCATACAAGATGGTGAGCTTTCATTGTTTCCCTTTTTGTATGAAAATCCAAGTTCCCTTCGGCTCTCCCACACTAGAAGGGTTCAAAAAGCACCTGGAGAGCCATCTGAGAGGGAAGGTTTAACTTGGCATCCTGCATGGCATGAAGGGTTTATTTTATTTATTAATTTGAAATTTCTTATACACCATCTGATTATTATAAAATCTCAAGATGGTTTAAAAAGCCAGGAAAATATAAATATATATAAAAACCATATTATAGCTGTAAAGTGGTTAAAAACTCCTCAGTACCCACATTTGCTTCAATGGATTAAAATACATAATTGGTTTAAAACCTGAGAGAATGAAAAGGTTTTGGCCTGGTGCTGAAACAAATAAAGTATCAGCAACTGCCTTACTTCCCTGGGAAGCGAGTGCCATAATTGGGGCGCTATCACTGAGAAGGCCCTCCTCCGTGTGACCGTCCTCACTTCTCTCAAGGTGGGTCTTTGGAGGAGGACTTCCGTGGCATATCTTAGGGTCTGGGCAGGCTCATATGGAAGGAGATGTTCCCTTAGATAGGTTGGACCCAACAGCCTTCTCGCCCCTTCCAATTCTATGATTCTACGATGAATTAAAGTCAATGGCTTCAAAAGGGAGAGTTTGAGTTACATGAATACTAAGTTCATGGGAACAACAGAAAGCGCACTCTTTTAAAAAGAAAGCACACCACTGCCTCTGTCGAATGAAACATCCCTGCCAGCAGAGGGGGATCCATCATAGGCACCCTTGCCTTTTGCAATCTAAGGATGACGCAGGATTGTCAAAGAATATCCAACGTATTTCTTCTCCAGCCTTGTGGAACATGGGTTAGCTGCTTTTGACAGAATCTGGAGCCTTGTGTTTGCAGATGATCCTGTTCACACAGCCATGGACCTTATGGCCCTTCTGTCAATAGGAGGAAACGGTTGCATTTGCCAGCCTGATGGTGCTATCACTGCAGTTAATTGTGATTCTGCACTCTGCTTGTAACAGTGGACTTCGGCCAGTTGCTGACACATGACTGGGCTACTGGGAAGGAAAGAGTCAGGATACTTGACAAACACTTCTGCACACTGTGCACAAAAACCAATGATCCAGGTCATGATCCTACCAGGACACCTGTAGGCCCCCAAACTGAGAGGCTCACAGGCTTTCAGTGGTGATGGGGGGGGGGCAACACACCTGTCCCCTCCTTGTCTTCCTGCGATGTGCTTTTGATAGACTAACTTTTTTGTCCCTCTACCTGCAGTATCTTGGAGGTGGAGGGAAGGAGCATGAAATGCCTTCAGGCCAGATTGTATCATGGCCCTTTCAGTTTCCTCCTCTCCTGCCTCCTATGCCCCCTTTTACCCTGTTCCAAAGACGCTTTCCTAACTGCAGAGAACAGCTGGTATGGCTCTTAGTGCCACACTGAAGGGCTAAAGGAATCTGGACGATTGTGTGAGCCCCTGACAATGTCTAGGGGCTACAGGATCGTTCTCTCCAAAGCTTGGTCAACATCCCAAAGAATTATGTGTGCCTGGAACATCACTGCTCTCTATTGCATGAGGAAATGGCAGAACTGGAAAACAGAAACTATAAAATAAATAAAATAAAATAAAATTGAAAAGTAGATATTTCAAGAGCACGAGTGGTGCAGGAATAATGGGCACAATTTTGTAGTCCCTCCACAAGTGGCAGGCTGGGTGCATCTGCCAATCTCAGCATCCCATTTGTTCAGTCTTAAATTACGTTTGTTCCAGGCATAGAAAATTTGTCCATTTTTAAGTTCAACTTGCTCAAAATGATGAGTTTTTTTCCGAACAAAGCAAAATTTGCATGCGGGTGCCTATCCTTTGTTGTGCACATTTCTGTATGCCTTTTGTCTTATCTAGAGCATGTTTGAATATTATTTTCACAATACATTTACAAACGCGGTTATTTTAAAATCAGCCCATCGCAAAATTTGGAGATGTGCACATGCGAGTGTCAAAGGATTATTCAGGTTTGGTTTGCGTCTCGGTTCTGACACGCGAAATTAGGTAACAAATTCATCCTCCACCCCTGCCAATGAGAAGAAGGCATCTGGGACAGGGCCAGATGGTGGATGCTCGGATACGTATCCCTGGATGGATGCAGCATTGAGTTGCGGCTGACATGTGGCCATGGACCAGCACGTCTCCCGCCCGTTTGCTGTTTCAGCCACCAGCTCTGCATCGCCTCTTGGTAGCGCATTTTGCACTGCAGACGGAGGGCTGCGTGAACTGGGGGGCAGCCTTGCCTGGAAGGGCTCTTCCCCCCAGCTGCAAACATCTTGGCTCGCCATTGGAATTAAGTTGAAGACTGCAGTTCTTTCACTTTCAGATCGTGATCCATAAATTCAGGAAGTCATCCTAAAAAAACCTGCCAGGCTTTCAATGAATCACACTTATGAGACTTGAACAAGCAGATATATATGTTCTCGTGCGACCTGCGTTTTTGCAGAATTGCATCCTTTTCGTACAAACCCATCTTATTCTTGTGTCATTTCAAGTGTGTGTGTGTGTGTGTGTGTGTGTGTGTGTGTGTGTGTGTGTTGGGGGAGTACAAACCAACTGCACTTTCACAGTAATAACGCCTTTAGTACAAAGTTCTGCTCATTCTCTAAATATTTTAACCCCTGATGTAGTATGATTTTCAGCAAAACACATTTGTGAACGAGAGGAAAATGTTTATTTATTTAAACTGTGGCAACGGTTCTGTATTTGTGAGGAAGAACAAAGAAACTCCTGAACAGGGGAGGGGAGGGGAGGGGAGGGGAGGGGGAATTTCTCTTAATTTTGGAGCAAGATGGCCCTGCTTACCTTGCTGGACGTTATGAGGTGACAATAGAAATATGCAATAGACTCAAACGTGTTCCAGTTTTTAAGAATCAGAGCTTCAGATTTTGCTGATCCTGAAAATGACATCGAAAGTCTGAAATCCACAATTGCATAGTCTTTTTATTACCATTTCCCACAAAAACAATAGAAAAACACTAACCAAAATGTGCATTTTCCCCATAGGCTAAAGTGTGAAAGTAAACATTTTCAGGGATTTACATATTTTGGGGAGAATTTGCACATTTTTGAGAATTTGCACATTTTTGGGCAAAATCTGATACCATCAAGGAGCAGGCAATGGAATGCAAGCGACCCGACAATTTGCAAATGGTAGGCAGAATGGATTGTGCAAGTCAGTACATTCCTAAGTGATCAAGTGATCAAGGATTTCTCCTCCTTGCTTCTTCAATACAAAAAACAAAACAGAACAAAACAAGGCCAGTCACAGTGGTGTGAGGCAAGTCTGCCTTTCCTGGGATCTGGGCCAGGATATTCCCTGACAAAGTTGCAGACGTTTTAGGGGGTATTCTTGACGCAAAAAGAGGATCATGCTGGGTGCAACGTGGTCTTTCAAATCTCGTTGCTCTCTCAGTTCAGGCAGGAAATCTACTCTCTACCCAAACAGTGAGAGTGTTTGAAAGTGTGGGTCCCGTAAGTAGGCAGGCAGCTATCTCAAGGCATACTTTCAAAGTATTCTCCCAGTTAATGAGAACGCCCTTGAAAACCATGTTGTCTTCTCATTTGACATTAGCAAAGCTGAAGCAATCTGCCACTGATCCAAATGGCAAGCTCCCACACCCTGAAACAAGTTGGATGATTTGCTCCCACCCTGAAATGTTTCCCAATTTCATACAAGTGGCAGGTGGCCCCATAAAAATAGGGAAGGAAATTCATCCACCCATCCATCCATTCATGAGTCACACACATTCTCAGGATGATATACATAATAAAATCAAACACAATAAATCCAGAAATAAAACCATTAACTTCCCACAAAAGAAATGTTTTACTCTACAATTTCCTTAAAGCAGCAAAGGCCATGATGCAATGTGATCACCAGCAAAACACTCATGGGGAATCCCATCTGAAGTTTTTACTAATCATGAGAAATGGATAATATTAAATGAATGGATGTACAATGGGACCTGATAATGTTTGCACAGAGAAAGGATACATTATGAAACTCCGCTATTTGATAAGGTCATAGAAAACTGGAATTCCATCAACGGGCTTTGCATACATCTGGAACGGCAGTGAGCAAATAGTGGTCCTCCAGATGTTTTGACTGACAATTCCTAACAGCCCTCACCATTAGCTATGCTGGCTGGGGTTCATGGGAATTGTAGGCCAAGCATCTGGAAGGCCACAAGTCTCCCTCTCCTGACCCAAAAATACCTTTCTTTACAGATCTATTAAAACTCAACTCTGTATATGTCCCTACTCCCAAATTTAAATGAATAAATCCTGTTATCCTTCTAAAAAGCTCAGATTAAGACAGTGGTTGCACTCAAGCAGAATCCAGGAGTAGGAAAAAAAACACATTTAACACAAGATCTTTCTTCTTCACACACACACACTGCTTTCTTGTCCTACTTAAAACTTGCACCCTTTCCTGCCTCTTTGCCTATGACAAATATCAGTTAAGAAATCCGCAGAGATCTTTGCAGGAAAGTTGGAACACATCTGTAGAACTATATCCCCAGCATTTTCAGACATATTTCCATCATGCATAAGTGCATGACTTCATAAAAGTAATCTGAAGTCAGTAACAAGAATAATAATACCAATGAGGGGAAAATTAAAAGCAGAGAAGGAGTCGCAATCAATTAAACAAGCAACACCGATAGCACGAGACAGATAAAACCACTCAAGATGTGGACTGAAAATGCCTTGGTGGAGAGAACCATTTCTATTGGGTGGTTAAAGCAGGGTAGGGGAGCAGGCACCATCCGAGGGAAGCTATTCCAAAGCCATGTCTATTGGACTGGCACCCACTTGGATGCCTCTCTGTTGCCAGGTGGAAACACTTCACTAACCTGGGCATGTAATAGCCTCAAGTCCAAAAGACTAATTAATCTCAGCTGACTGTTTATTTACTCTTATTCTTTTTACTTGACGGTTTTACTTTATGAAGCATTGCTTTGACTTGCTCTGTAAGCCACCTTGGGGACTGCACCAAAAGTGCTCCATAAATAAAGTACGGGTATCTTTTTCCTTAATCGCCTGTTTACACATGATGCATATGGAGTGCCAAACTGATATGACTGGAGGTCTGGCACTGAGGTGGTCAACAGAGATAATAGGAATTCTGGACTGGACTGCTTCTGGTGGCTGATAGAGATTTTGGGCTGTACAGGGTTAGAATGCAGATGAGGTCTCATAACTAGCACATGTGGAAGCTAAGCCTGCGTGCTCTGCAAAATGCTAGGTGACTACATGCAAGGGCTTTTACCTCTAGAGGAAAAAGGGGGGGGGGCAACCTGCAGCAACACGTGGACATTTTGCAGTCCAGAATTCCTACTGCCTCTGCTGGTCGTTCAGGCATTGTCCCAAAGAGGCAATGCATCACTAAAAAGGGGGGAATCTTTATATAATATTTGCATATCATATGTAAATATAAATATGCAAATAAGCAAATTTACACATGCAGATGAAACATAGAAACAGAGCGTGTCAGAAGGGGTCTCCCAGGTTTTCTAGTCTGACCCCTGGCTCCAGCCGGCTCTGCTCATGTAATCCCCAGCATGTGGTTGTCCACTCTTTCCCTGAGCACCCTCACTGATGGGGCTTCTACCACCTCCCTTGGAGCCCATTCCATATCCTAGGGGTCCTAACCTTCAGGAAGTACTTCCTGACATCCAACCTGAAGCTGGGCTCCTGGAGTTTTGCCCCAGTGAATCGCACCCTGTCCTCCACTGCAGGGAAGAACAGGTTGCAGCCCTCCTCCACATGACATCCCCTCAAATACCTATAAGCTGCTAAAAGATCCCCTGGGAATCTCCTCTTCTCCAGGCTGGAAAGACCCAATTCCTTCAGTCTCTCCTTATATGTCATCCCTCCCAACCCGGCTACCATTCTTGAGACCCAGCACTGAACTGATTCTAACCTAGCTACATCTCTCTTATAACATGGAGCCCAGAACTGAACACAGTATTCCAGTTGTGGTTGCACCAGAGTCATGTAGAGTGGTATCAACATCTCCCTAGATCTGGAAGACATGCTTCTGGCTATACATCTGTTAGAATAGCTCATTCACTCGTCCGTCTGTCCATCCGTCCGTCTGCTTGTTCATTATAGTATTCAAGAGTTAGTACACTCATTTAAATAGAAATAGTATAGCTGTTAGCATAGTGAGGGAAAACTGTGACTGGGTAAGTGGTGTACTTCCGTGAACTGTTGTCCACATGCTCGTGGTCGATGGGCAAACTCCTGGCCACTTGCTTCTGTGCTAAAGCAGCCTTGAATGGGGCAATGCTTTGAACAGAAGGCTGCCTTCTGTAGAGGACATTTGGCCACCACACTCTAATGCCTACAACAATGCCGATCTCAGGGCGGATATTGGAAAAAGCATAGTGAGGTGGCATTTCTTCAGATGGTGGTTTACCAGTGAAAGCTTCACTCCCAGGAATGGAGTGAAGGACCCTAGAAAACACAGCAGGCAAGGACAATGCCCCCAAAGAAGCACCCGTCTTTGAAAGATACCAGTCCTATGGAGAGAGAAACAATTTGACTCGAGCATTGTCATTAACATCAGAGGAATCCTTTGATGATATCTAAGCGACTGCTGGAGCTTTGAAGTCGAACGGGAGAATAGATGCGTATGAATTGAACTCTGAGAATGCTGTTACTGCACCATTATTGTGAGCAATTATTTAAAGGACTGACCTTAGAGGAAAGGCTGGTGTGGGGAAGAGGTCCACCTAGTTTCCGGAAGCAATCTCAGCAGCAGCACGTGGCAAGCCGATGGTTTTGGCAGGCCCATGAGAGGCTCATTATCCATGTCCTTACTTATCCTCCTTTAAAAGGTCTGTGCTGTGCTGAGTTTAATGAGTTTAATGAATCAAGTCTAGACATCCACAATAAATGGGTGTACAGGTACATTTATGAAAAGCAGCCATATAGAAAAGATGTCTGTGGTCAGTGCGTTGTTATGAATTATGTCCCTAGCTTTGAGAGAACAGGGGAAATTAAAGATCACTTTTGGCCCTTGCAGTGCTTAACATAATAAGTGCCAATATACCTTGCGACAAATAATCAAGGACATGATATTTGCTTGTGTGCCTGTTTGTTTTTAAAGATAACTAACATGTTTCTTGGATCAACTGAAGGTGCTGGCCCCAAATCAATTAATGGTCCTTCAAACCACTAAAGGACTTAATCCAAAGTCTCTGAGGTGAAGCCTTCTCCTGTGTGTCCCGCCTTGTGCATGAGTTCATTAGATGCTGCTTTGCTCTGTCTCAGAACTTGTCCGGAGTTGTATCCATGCCTGACCAACTTGCCTAGAAAAACCCACATGACCACGTTCAATCAGCTCTTCAGAAGTCTGCCTAGAACTGTTGCTGCAGGAAGAGTGGGGGCAAGAACACACAGAGTGATACAGGATGGCTTGCTGTGCTTTGCTTTTTGGACCTTTAAAAAGTAGATTTTGGGATTTTTTTAAAGGTGTGCATTCAGAGGAGAACCAAGACATGTTGCTTCCTCGGGTGGGCCATCCAATGGTCCCCTGGCGGTGGCTGCTGCAAACTGGGTCTCATGGGGCATCTGCCATAACTACTGTTTGTCTCACCCCCCCCCCCCCAGTCCACATGGGGCAGTTGCTGGCCGCCTGGACTTTGCAGGAAAGGACTCTTTGCATCGGCATGAGGAGATGTGAGGAGGCAGAGACACCTTCTGTTCTTCTGGAAATGGGCTGATGGACTTTGTTTGGTGACTTGTTGGTGGGAAAACATGTTTGAGGCAACAGTTTGGCTAGTTATGGGTGGCCTTCTGAGCCTCCTTTCCACATGGATCTCCATCATGAAGTGAATTTAAAATACTTCCTTGGGATTGTGGGTGGGGGGCAGTTTAATCCGGACTGGAAATTTGTGTCTTTATGCCCAGTTAGACTGACTTCCTTAGGATGTGTGCAGACAGGTTTTGTTTGACTGCAGGAACATTTCTACAAAGTCAAAGCAGAATTGCCATATTATTATTACTCCTACTATTTCTCCTTTTTTGAGACAGAAAGAATTTGGGCTAGTCTTGGGATTGATGGTGACAACAACAAAAAATGCTCTGAAGTCCACTGGATTTGCAAGCCCTGATCCTGGTCACCTGGCAGCACATATTTCTTATTAAACTTCTGGAGCAATAGATCCAGGGAAATCCAAGCTCATATTTACTAGTGACCCCTGGTGTGTCTTTGTCTTCTCCTGCATTATGCCTGCTGTGGCCATATGCTGGCCTTTGTTGTCTGGATACCTCCTACAGCACTCTCTGTACTCCAAGGGTTTCCTGGGTCAAGGGGAAGGGAAGTTTAGTGAGCAGATGGTATGAAGAAAGGGGTATGGTCTGGATGACTTTTCTGTTCCTTTCCAACTCAGCTTTATCTGTTGTACACCTAGGGAGCACCTGGTGGATCCATAATGCCTCTATAAGCAACAAACTATTAGGCCTTAGATCACGGAAGCAAAGGCACTCACAAGTGCTGTTAAACTAACGAGCAAGCTAGCCTCAGTCAACAAGCTGAAGCTCTTCAGCTCTGCCGCAGACTAACAAAGCAGCTTGAAATTATTTCAGAATATAATGAGCAATGATCAATTACAATTATTCATTGCTGGACATCTTGGTCTATTATTCAGCCTGGTGTAAGTGTAATTGTCTTATTATAATGATATGAGTCGAGAGAGGTTCATAGAGATAAGAAGCCTAATGTATCTCTCTGAGACAATTATGCTCTATTGTCCATTAGCCAAAATGAAGTCAGCTCAGTTTTCATCAGTCACAACCTCAGACTTCAGCTCGAGAGGGGAAAGAGAAGATGGCTTGATGCTGGAATCATCGTATTTGTCCCCCATTTTTGGCAGAGCTCCAACCCTTAACAGCCGTGAAACCTTATCACTGCAAAAGGCCCACTTGCCTCTTCCCATCCAAAAATCAATTATATGCTACCAATAATAACTATGTTGCTTTGCCTTCCCCTAACTTGAGCTCTGTCTGGTGGCTATCTAAATGCATTTTCTTCCCCAACTATAGTCATCAGTACTGGGAATCTAATTTGCTTTGTGCATGATGCAAAAAGAGGACGCTAAAAGGGTTAGCACTGCTACCTCTTTCACAACCAATTACACTGTGGCTTTATTGAGAAGAGTTTGAACATATTTAGAATTTTTAGATCGACATAAAAATTCTCTTCCTCTCTGTTTTTAAACACCTTCATGCATTTTTTTTTAAAATGTCTCCCCTTCTCTCTCTTGGTAATATGATTGGAACAGATGCACAAGTAAGTCCAGGCAGCAGTGCAAAATCCATAAACATTGGTGATCACAAGGTGGACCACCCTTGTTAAGGTATTGGTCTGCATGTCTGTAGCACTGAAAGCCAGGCTTGCTTTGGAAAAGAAGCGCATGGCTAAAAACAATGCAATTAAAAAAAAAAGTTACTATCGCTAAGTTTTCTGCCTATGAAAATAACTTTTTTTTTCATTTCTTCTTCTTCTTCTTTAAGAACTACTTTTAAGACTTTGCTATCAGTAGCAAATGCAAGGTCTGTTTCCTAAGTGGCTAAATCAAATGTGTGAGGACACAGAGCACTGGGCTACCCCCTCTGGCATTCTGTTCAGTGCTGTGATTCTGAAAATCAGCCAGGTCTGCCACGCAGGGAGTCTCCATGGCTACAGGAGGTTCTCCTCCTCAGAAGGTTGCCCTCCATGAGTGGCAGGTGATGAACAGGAAGTGGAAGGAAGAGGGCCAGCATGGTGCCTACAGAATGCCTTCATAAGGGTAGATGGAATTCTGTAACGTTTTCATGCGAAAGGCGTGGGTTCCATTGCCACGCTTTTCAAAGTTAGCAACATATTAATGCATTACATTACTGTGTTGGTTCATTTTATTTATTGCAGCTTAAGATGTATCGGGGTGGGGATGATGTTATGCTTCAAATTAGGCAAGCCAAGAGATTCCTGAGGGGTCCTAGGGAATGATGATGAATGTACACGATACACGAGAATATCCATTCATGCATCATGTAGAAAGACCCCACTCACCATCCTGACCATTCATGCCACCGGGAGCACATTTTCTCTGAAAATGTGAGCAGATTTCCAAACTTGTATTCATGTTCACAAAGTGTGCACTTTAAAATATCCAGCTTTTTGAAAATGCCCAACTTCCTCGAAATCCACGGGCCAGACGGTTCACTATCGCCAGAGAGAGCGCATTCGGAAAAGGCTCCCCTCCCCCATGGCCTCTTGGTGATTCTTTCTATAATGATTGATTTTCATTCCAGACCCAATCCAGATGGATTTGCCAGAAAAGGAAAAAGGCAGTGCAATGCCGAAAACAATAATATTTAGGAGAGAAGGGAAGGGAACTCACTTCCAGAGTGAATTTCTTATTCTTCCATTCTCAGGAATGGCCTTCCTCTCTGTTGGCCCAGCGGCACTCTTGCCCAGTGCAACACCCACTTCCATTGGCCTTCACCTTGAACTAGGATTAGATCAGCTGAAATAGTCTGAGCTATGCATTCCAAAATAAATCCTTAGCCAGAGTTTATGAGAGAGAGCGAGAGAGAGAGAGAGAGGATCTCAGGGGACTGAATACTGCCATTCATATGCGCTGCATTTAATATTTTCCTGCACACGATATATTCCCATCCTAACCACAAGAGGGAGCAATCCAGTGCCCTCCACACTGCCTTCTAGAGGAAGCACACACGCCTCTGAGCTTGGGAAATGTTGTAGGAATGTTCTCTGCCGCGGTGCCACATCACACCACATATTCTATCCGGAGCCCCATGTCAGCCATCTAGAGGAGGCAGCAGGCAAGGGGAGGAAGGGGATGGTAGGAGATGGCATGAGCCATCCGGCCCCCTGGCCCTGTAGCACCCCCAGCATGCTCCTCCAGGACCTTGGGACACAGCTGAGGTGGTGTCTTCCACACGGGCTGTTCCAGGGCCAGGCCTTTGTCATTCCAGTGCCAAGACTGCAGGGCCTCAGAGCTGAGACCTCAAATCCTTCTATGCTCCATCCCCTGCTGATGACAATGCCAGGAGAAAACAGGATTGTGCAACTGACATGCTGTTGTCCTAGAGAAATGATATTCATGCTCAGAAATCTGGACATAGGAACATTTAAAAAGCAATGAGCCAGGCTTCCATTTATGTGATGGTCAGATGAAGAGTCTTGAAGGGGGAGAAAATTAGGCCCTCCTGTATAAACGATGAGGAGAGAGACTGTGGGAAGAAAATGTGCAGTAATGATATCAGATGGTTTCAAATTGACTATACTACACAAGGGAGGCAAACATTTCCATATGCCTTTTACAGTGCAAAGGCTAGAAAAGTATGTTGCCAGAGCTGCAGTATGCACAGACTACCTAGAAGGCGCAAGCACAGGGGGGAATATTTGGTTTACTCGAGTGCCTTCTATTTTACTTTCAGAACACAGGATAAAAAGAAAATGTGCTGGAAGAGAACTTGGCTCATCTATGCGTACAAGCAGTTCACACTGAAAAAAAGGGAAGAAAGTTAAATAATATGAGTTCATGCTTGCAAATTTTACTTATTTATTTGCCATTCGTACGACAGTGGGAAATTATTAAAAATGAATGCCATCAAAAGGATTGAAGATATAGGTCTTGCAATTCTCAACGAGAAAAATATGAGGAGAGAAAGATGCGTGGGTACACATGGCCCTCGAGTTCATCTAAATATTTAAGATAACATCATGCCTCTATTTTCAGTTTGCCAGCTCCATGCATTATGCATCAATAGCAGGCATACCAAAAGAAATGATATGATCAGCTGTCTCATACACAGAAGATAACTCTTGTTGGACTGTGCCACTCCAAAGCTGGAGGGTCAAACCTTTGAATGCTTCTCTGCATTTTCCTTCGAAAACGTTTTGAAGATGGCTTGTCATGGAGAAGCATCCTCAGTTAGGGGGAGCTGCAGAATGAACTGTCGTGACTTGAATAGAACTAACAACAGTGTGGTCCAGTAGTGGCCGTGGCAGCAGTAACAGCATCATCGTCATTGTCATTATCAGCAGCAGCAGCAGCCACTGCTACTGCCGCAGTCCAAGCATTTAGGCAGGTCCAGAAAGATAAGCACTCCATACAACCGGCCAATATGGTGGCATTCATGCCCATTGCCTATGCCGGCTGGGGCGAGTGGGACAAAGTTGGGGAAGGCTTCTCTGGGGCTGCAATCCCACATGCACTCTGGTAGGGGGAATAATCCCCCGTGCGCGTAACAGCGGATAAGCTTGCATAGGCTTCTCCATTAGCATGCATTAATTAACATGCATTAATCGATCCATTCTTGCTTTTAAAAAGCAGATAACTGTACAGGTTTCTTTGTCTGGAAGGGGAAATAGGATGGAGCATGGCCAGTGATGGGTAGATGCCTCCAGTCCCCAGGGGAAGAAGTGTCCCTGCTGGCACAGGGTAATCATCCTTTAGTGCATCCGGGACCTTCTGCCAATCCATGACTGGCACCCCACGAAAACTCATAACGTTTCTTTTCTCTCTCATTCTCTTGATTCTAATTTTCCTAGCACCACTTTGTATGGTGCTTGGACCATACACCTAGCACCATAGGTCGGTGCATAGACCGACCTATGTAGAAAAGCTGATCTCTGAGAGCTTTCTGGAGAACCTTGTAAACACTGGACAGTACTGGAGATCAACCAACAGCTGTGGCAAATGGGAAAAGGAGAGGACCAGGAGGTAGGAAGATGAATGGCAAAGCTCAAGCAATCCTGCATACTGCAGAAAATAATGCGTGCAAGTCACCACCAGGGAGAAATATAACATCCACTGCAGAAAGCATATGATAACTGATGGGATATGTGGATTTACTATTTGCTTGGCCAGGAATAACAAATGAACAACAAATTATGTCAGCTGGACATGGTGCCTTCAGAGGCAGAAGCACCATAGAATATATAACCTGGTCGCTTTATCACAATGTTTTGCAAATTATTAAGACTCATGGGTACCCAAGGAACTTGCCTAGGATGATATTGGCAAATAGCAAGTGATGGAGATGTTGGACGGGACCCTGGGATGTCACCCATCAATATGAAACAAAAAGCAGGTTCACATGCATTTGCGTTTCTGCACATCAGATCTGCAGTGCCTCAGCATGCTGTTTGTTTCCCAGAATCACACAGAATTTTATTTAGTGGTGGCCTTAGAGAAAAAAAAAATCTTTGGGGGGGGGGAGATTTGTGCAAATGCATGCATTAGTATTTGCACATGTGGAATGAAATTCTTACCTCCCCCACTGCAAAAAAACCTATCCATGTGCAGAAAATGGAATGGGAAACACCTGCTGATGCATGAAACACACACAGATCTAACACAATCTGCACATCCCTAATCAACACCCACTGAGTCATTCCACGCAGCTGCGGTTGTGCAAAACATGCAGTGTGTAGCGAAAGGTTCAGTTTTCCATTCTTCTCATGTGAACATGACTTGATGTAGATTGCAACCACCCTGTACCAGCAGCTTCTCTCCCATTTTTTTCTTCTGAAATCCTCTCCCCATCTCTCCCAGCTACCCCAGTTTGCTGTCCCAGTGACCCTGTTGCCAGAGCTGGGTTTGCTGCAGGCTCAAAACTTGTCACCGTGGGAAGTTTGTAGATTTCTGATGGCCTTTGGCTGAGAGCAATGCAACTTGCTCTACCCAGATTAAGCTGGTTTGTGTTATTAGGTTGTGAGTGTTATTTTGATTTGGTTTTTCTACATGAAAATCCTGATCTGCCTATATTTGGGTATGTATTTAGGTGCACATTCAGAAGTGCAGAATCATCTTCCACTGATTTGTGCACACTTTGAGCAAAGTACACACTTGTAGTGGGGGCCTTTTTGAACACGTATATTATTAATACATTTCCCAGGCTTGGGGATGTAGGAACCTCGGCATATTCTGGTCACAGATGCACTGAAGTGAACTTCTCAGACACTGAAGTTCTGGCAACACCTTGAACTGGTGAATAGGGAAGACTTCAGCTTCCATCATCCAGCTCCAACCAAAGGAGGGAGGGACACAGGAGGGCACCCAGCCCAGAAGAAGGTCTTGCTCCCATGGGGTCCCTCTCAGTAGCACCCCCACCCCGCTACTGAAGGTGAGCAAGTACAGAATCACAAATCTGTTATATGAGTGGATCATTAACGGAATACCAAGCTTTTCAAGGTAATTGTACTCTGCATTTGCAAAACCCATTTGCATCAACCCATTGGCCCTTCACTTACTTTATGGTAGGTTAAAGGTCATTAAAATCACTGCTCATTAAAAAAAATCTGTCTAATGTTGCTGCTCAATCCAATACCAGGCATTTTATCTGCATAGCCCTCGGTCTCTTTCTCATTCTGCCCAGAGACGGAACTTCAGAGCCGGGCATCATTATACGAATCATGCAAGCATTGGAAGACCTGCAGTATAGACTCATTGGTATAATAGTGGTGTTTGCTGAATATTTCAGGGGCTTCTTCTGCCCTCAGAATGGCCAAGGTACTGCTGTCAATATTTAATTTGTATTGACCCATGGCTTGATTACAATGCATAATGCTGATTACATCTATCTTCCAATAAAGCCTGCTTGCTGGTTGAGACAAAACTCTATTGATACATTTGATTTGCCCTGACAGGCAGAGACAAGGAAAATGCTGACTTCCCCACTTCCTGCTGCATGGCTTGTATATTATTACCCAGAAAGGGAGCACGGCAGTGTCCTGAAAAGTTAACCGATTCCTCTTCTTACCTTTCTATTTATAGTTATAGATGCAGACACACCCCCACTACAAAAATCAAGGTTCATTAAGAGAAGGTGGAGAGGAATCTGAGCACAGTGATGATTTAAATAAATGCATTACATTCCAAAGCTCATTGATTCCTCCTTCAGGGTAACTCATCTAGGGCGAAACCTAATGTCATGCGAGCAGACTTCCCATCTCTTTTCTTCCTTGCAGTCTGTCACACCCTTCTCAAATTCGTTCCAGAGGGACCACCAAAGCTCCAGAGAAGGTTTGGTTGCAGGAGGAAACAAGAATTGTTTTCTCATTTCGCGGATGGAAATAGCTGTATCAGTGGGAAGGATTAACTGGACACCCTCTGGGAATCAAATGACATTGAAACATACAATTACAGGCATTACATATTTTCTGTATCCTTTGGAAAAGTGATTTCCTTGCAGGGTCGGTTCTAAACCTAGTTGTACTTAAGACCTACTGAAAGCAATGATGCTACTCATGACTAACTTAAGTCCCACCGAATTCTATGCCTCTACCTAAGATGGCTATGTTTGCTTCAGACCATGACTTGAAAGACATTTCCGTTCTGGACTCTTCTCTCTCCCCATGCAACATGTGCACACTTATTTTTGGAACAGCCCGATTCCAGTGGATATTCACATATCATCCAAGATCCATTTCCTTACTGCTTTGAAGCAAACTGGACTCAACATTTGTACACACACACACACACACAGAGTCAAAACATTAAACACCCCATCCCTTGTTCCTTCTGTCCCCCATACACCACCTCTCTGCCTTTAGAGAGGCAGGGATATAATAAACACTTTGTACCTTCCCTTTGAGAATTTCTAGCCACAATCCCTGAAATTAGCATCTGGAAAAAGGAACGCCTTGCAAATGTTAAGGTGTGAAGGGTTAACAAAAAACACCTTTCCCTTCTCTCTAAAAATACTGCAGCAAATACTGATACTTATGAAAACTGAACGACTAAAAACACTTGCTTCAGGGTGACCTGGAGCTATGCAACCTTTGGTAACAGCGCACTGACACCAAATTATCATTTCTGAGCTGTAGTGCTCTTACATCTCCAAGTATGACCAATTTTAAGCATCTTGTGTCAATTGCACATCAAAAACAGAGGCTCTTTCTTGTGATACAGGCAAGAAACCTTGATAAAAGGCAACTTCTGGCTAGACTTAGGGCAAACTGACTCAACCACAGCTCATTGATGTGTGTAGAGGTGATGGGGAAGCTTGCAAATATAAACACATGGGAGAATTTTTCAGAAATACAAGAGTCCACATGTCTTGAAAGTCAACATGGGCACCAAGGTAAGTCATGCTTGTAGCATCCTAAATCTGATGCCAACCTGACATCAGCTTCCGCTTCCAACTGACAGGCCAGTGGGCACTGTGCCCAAACCTAGAATTGAAGGGTGGGTTTCCCCAACCAGGGGATCCATGGATGTGACTTTTCCTGGAAAGGGATATATAATAGGGAAGAAATAGAAGAAGAACAAGCAGGGTGGACTGCCATATTTCTATGAGGCCCAACCAATCCTGAGGCTTCATATTGCATGCCAACTCCAGAGGCCGATGTTCGCCAATCTGATTCACCCTGCGCTGAAGTGCTGTGATCACACTTCTAGGTACGCTCACAAAGAGGCCTGATTTTCATGCCATGGCAACTAAGGACAGAGTGATGTTACAGACTTCCTGCATTCCCACCATGAAGACAAGTAGCTAATTGACCCAGAGTTACTGCCTCTGGGCTGTTTCTCACTGTGCCCAAACCCAGACCTCTGGCTTGTTGGGAGAAGAAACAAATCAGAAATAAGCCACTGTCCATTGTCAGGTTGTTCCTGTGGCTTCTCTCTCCTCCAACAAGCCAGAGGTCCTGGCTGTGATGAAATGCTAAACAACCCAGAGATGAAATTTCTTTTATTCACTCCCACTTGCAGTCTAATTTTCTGCCTAATGTACAACAGCCCAAGATTTAAACAGTGGGTGGTCATGATTTGTGGATCATGCCTGAGGTCTCAGACCTGGCTAGGTGCCATCCATGATGGAAGTGGACATCTTGCTGAAGTAGAAATGAAAGTTTCCACTTCAGTGAAATTTGAGAGACTGGGGTGACAAATAAGAGCAAAAATTCCTCCTAAAAATAATTCTGTGATTTGACATTAAACCAACAGAAGATAGGCAAATTACATATTCCATACTTCCCAGTGGGAAGCTATTCATCTCTAGAATGAGTGTAAGCAACTGGGAGAATACAAGTTGTACTACACTTGGTAATCTATTATAATGCTAACTAGCTCTGTACACAAATAATTCACTTAGTAGGGAACCAGAGAGAATATCCTACATGGTTTTATAGCATTGGAGTTTGTAGCTGTACAGGATGAATTACAGTAGCTGCTGACAAAGGCACTGGGTTTATCTAACAGAATTATAGAGCTAAAAGTAGCATAGTTTTCTGAAAAAAACATCAAAGTATTAATATTTTCATATCGAAGCCCTTTATGAATATGATCCTATTTGTCACATTGGATATCTGTATGGGCATCTTATTCATTTTGTATTAGCTTCCTGAATTTGTTTCCTTGTGAATTATAGCATTTTTTCCACTGGGCCAAATTTTTAACTGATCAGCAACCCAAGTTAATAAAATGGTTAACCGGTGAAGAATGGCATCAGTCATGTGACTATTTTAGCTTCATTTGGCTAGCAACTGTGCACATATTTATTTGGAAGCAAGCTTGATTGGATGTACCGAAGTCATGAGTTTGTCCTGAGGACTAGGGCTGCTATTCCAATTTTTCATCCTTATGAATGAAGTCTAAAGAATTACAGAATATTTTGGTGCAGATATCACCGAGCTAAAAGCGTTAAATGTGAAGTTTACATGGTTTCTATGTACCGTTTTTAGGCATTTTTCCATACCTTGGAAACTTGTTCCTATCATCAATATAACCATGAATAATTTGTCCATATTTTCTCAAAGCAGATGAAATCTTAACATAGTCTGTTGTTCCTATATGAGAAATCACATATTCAGTGCATGGGCAGAGTGAATTAAATATGCTTATGGCAATATAATGGTCCTAATCCAAGTCTAATTATACCCAGCATGCCAAATGAATTAGTGGTCCCACGTGTGGACTGCATCCTCGTCCGCAGCCAAGGCCTCATCCAGCTGGTTGAGGAGGGTCCTCATGAGCGTCGTAATGCACCCACGCAGGGCTGCACATGCACTTGCTTTAATTGTATGCATGGATACTTGCTTCCATGCTAAAATCCCCTTTGCTGTACTGTGGTGATGAATTGCCCTACCACACAATCATGAACCTCAGATCTCTTGGGTGTCAGATTCAAAATGCAACTCAAACCGGGAAGCACTGGGTCCCTTATGCCATGCGAATGCAAGACATGCCCAAGAAGGCTCATGGGCCATTCAAAAATAATTGGCTTGCTCATGCATCTTGTTCAGTCAACTTGGGCATTTTTGAACTGAAAGCGAAAAGCACTGAGTGAAAAGGTCCTTCCTCTTCAGGAAGGCAAGGGACTGCGCCCCAAAATTGACTGCTACAGATTCTAGAGAATGCCGTGATATTTGGATGGGCAACTCATCTGAAGGATGTTCTGTGTTTAATGACACTTCAGACTTTTAAAAATGCATGATGGAGAGAACCCCCATTTTTCTCCAGTGTTTCTGTTTCCATTTCCATTTTGACTTGGTCTTGATATGTTCCACTTTAATCTCTTTAGTTAGGGTTAGGGAGTCAGGGCAGGCCACCAGGACCCAGACAACACAGGCAAGGTGTGATAAGTCCAGAGTCCAACCAACAGTCCTGTCAAAAGTCCAAGAAGTCAAACCAGAGGGAACACAGTGTGGTCTGCCAGACAAGGATGTAGTCAGAACAGAGGTCAGCAACCAGGAGGACCACACAACAGGAAACAGGTACCTGAGAGCAAGAGAACAAGGAAAGATCCTGGAGCAGCAAGGTGTGGCGAGCAAGGCATGAACAGGTGAAGATCCAAGAGGGAGGAAGGTAGAGTCTACAAGCAGTGATCCAGGGAGCAGAAACCAACAAAACGACCAAGAAACAGGAAGCATCACAGCAAGCCAGAGAGACCTTCATTGCTGAGGCAAAGGCTAGAGAAGAACAGGTTCTTCCCCCCAGTCTCCAAGATGATGCTTGTGAAAGGCAGAGAGCGCTGGCAGAACCGGGGCCCTAGTCCTGTAGTCCCTGATACAGAGTAATTCAGAGCCTGACAGATTTGAAATGCACTGTGGATTTGGACTGGACACCTGATTTTGCTTCATGAACACACTGAGACCCCAAGGACATTTACCTGGAAGAGCACCCTCCTGCCCAGCTCCGCGTGCTTGCCACTGTGGTGAGGGGAAGTGTGGGACCACCCTGCTGGCCCTGGCCTGCCAGTGCATCCTGCTGCCATGCCTGCATACAATGGTAGGGACCGCCTGTGCGATGTGTGTGGACCCTTCCTCTTGCTCACCGGATCCTTTGGGTCCCACTGGGCGAGTCCCACTAGCAGAGCCTGTATGGTTATAGCGGGCTTCCCTTCACAGACATTCCCCTCAAAGGCAGCAATGCAATATAGAACTGTAGGGGAAGGGCTGGCATGTGGGTACGGAAATCTCCCAGCATGGGATTCTGATCCTGTGGCGGATCGGGATCTAAGTGACATTCAGGTCAGTTCAGGATTGACCACACTGCCATGTCTGGATGGAGCACAGACTTGGGTATAACTTGCTGTCAATGTCTGTCCATTTTCTGAACTTCTGTTGTAATTGGAGGACCAAAATCAACATGTTTAGCAGCATGAGCATGAAAAATGCATACCAATGAAAAATGCACATAAATGCACTTTAATCGGTGAGAAAAATTATTGTTGTTATTGTTGTTAGTCGTGAAGTTGTGTCCGACCCATTGCGACCCCATGGACAACATTCCTCCAAGCCTTCCTGTCCTCCACCATCCCCTGGAGTCCGCTTAAGCTCGCACCAACTGCTTCAGTGACTCCATCTAGCCACCTCATCCTCTGCCGTCCCCTTTTTCTTTTGCCATCTATTGTTCCCAGCGTTAGGCTCTTCTCCAGGGAGTCCTTCCCTCTCATTAGGTGGCCAAAGTATTTGAGTTTCATCTTCAGTATCTGGCCTTCTGAAAAGCAGTCAGGGTTGAACTCCTCTGGGACTGACTGGTTTGATCGCCTTGCAGTCCAAGGGACTCGCAGGAGTCTCCTCCAGCACCACAATTCAAAGGCCTCAATTCTTTGGCACTCAGCCTTCCTTATGGTCCAGCTTTCACAGCCATACATTGCAACCGAGAAACTGTAGCCTTGACTATATGCACTTTTGTTGGCAGGTTGATGTCTCTGCTTTTTAGTATGCTGTCTAGATTTGCCATAGCTTTCCTCCCCAGGAGCAAGCATCTTTTAATTTCTTGGCTGCAGTCCCCATATAGGTTTCTCAAGAGACAAATAAGATGGTCAAGTACTCCCATCTCTTTAAGAACTTGCCAAAATTTGTTGTGATCCACACAATCAAAGGCTTTAGCATAGTCAATGAAGCAGAAGTAGATGTTTTTCTGGAACTCCCTAGCTTTCTCCATGATCCAGCGTATGTTGGCAATTTGATCTCTAGTTCCTCTCCCTCTTCGAAATCCTGCCTCTACTTCTGGTAGTTCTTGGTTCACATACTGCTGGAGCCTAGCTTGTAGGATTTTGAGCATAACTTTGCTAGCATGTGAAATGAGTGCAATGGTGCAGTAGTTTGAACGTTCTTTGGTTTTGCCCTTCTTTGGTATCGGAATGTAAACTGACCTTTTCCAATCCTGTGGCCACTGCTGAGTTTTCCAAATTTGCTGGCATATTGAGTGTAGTACTTTTCCTGCATCGTCTTTTAAGATTTTGAATAGCTCAGCTGGAATACTGTCACCTCCACTAGCTTTGTTGTTGCTCAGACTTCCTAAGGCCCATTTGACCTCACATTCCAGGATGTCTGGCTCGAGGTCAGTGACCACCTCATTGTGGTTATCAGGGACATTAAGCTCTTTCTTGTATAGTTCCACTGTGTAATCTTGCTACCTCTTCTTAATCTCTTCTGCCTCTGTTAGGTCCCTGCCATTTTGGTCCTTTATCATGCCCATCTTTGCATGAAACGTTCCCTTCATATCTCCAATTTTCTTGACGAGATCTCTGGTCCTCCCTATTCTATTGTTTTCTTCTATTTCTTTGCACGGTTCATTTAAGAAGGCATTCTTATCTCTTCTAGCTATTCTCTGGAAAGATACATCCTGATAATGTGTACTTTGGGAAAGACACACATGAACAAACACACAGTGTTTCATGCACTCACCAGGCATTTCATGTGACCAGCGTCTCTCTGCCACACCACCACACAGCTGCCACACATGGCACAGAAGAGGGGCGCTGCTGGTTGTCTCCTGGGGCTCACCAGGGATGGAGCCCTGTGCGTCTCCTAGCAGTGTCTCTCTC
The DNA here is from genome assembly GCF_004798865.1 of Varanus komodoensis. Classification (NCBI taxonomy): domain Eukaryota; kingdom Metazoa; phylum Chordata; class Lepidosauria; order Squamata; family Varanidae; genus Varanus; species Varanus komodoensis. Next base: position 18,531,345 of record NW_025335550.1, on the reverse strand, counting down.
CGCACTGCCTGTGGCAAGCTTTGTCCCTTTGCTCCTGACATGGGTGAAGCCTTCGTCCCACAGGCCTCCGTGGCCTTCCTCTCAGTTTGGCTTGCTTTGCAAGACTGAAGTGAGCAAGAGACAATGTCCATGGACACTAGAGGGCCTGAGTCCTCTAGGATTTGTCCCTACCCTACTAATACACGCTGACTGGAGAACTTGGACTGCAAAATTTGGAGAAAGGTGGATTTTGCAGGCTATCTTAGCCTCGGTTCACAGAGTGGCTTGGATGCCTGAAATTGGATTTGTATGCATAAAATGTGAACTTAACACATTTCTCCTGCATCCTTACTGCACACACAGCCTGGGGCGGGGGGTGGGGGAAGAATGACTCTATCAGTAAACCTAATCAGACATGACACATGCAACACATGCTGTGACTATCCATGTTTGGAACGACACATCCGTACCTTTGTGCCTCTTCCCTACAGTGACTGTTTTTGAATTTACCATAATATATGCCCATGCAGTTGTTGGAGATCGACTTTTCCTGTGTGCCTTCTGGAGGTCATTCTACGCTCACCTATATCATTCACCCATTCACTTATTCATGAATAAATGAAATATCACCCATATGATTCTTCCGCTCTTTGAAGTCCCTAAGGAGAGGGAAACAGGTCTGAGACTTCCTGCAGTTCATTGTGTTCCCTGTAAAATATGGTTTAGAACTTCCAAGAACTTGCAAGTGTCAAGTAAAATGATCACAGAGGGAAATGCATGCAATTTAAGTCAGCTTGGTTTCCCAGCTTAATGCAGTTCTTTACTTAAATGAACGCAGTACAAATATATTTGTCAATATAATTGTGCACTTTACATAATTAACCTAGTAATGGTGAAATCTTTGCTGCTGCTGCTGCTGTTGATTTTGTTAAAAAATAAATATTCCCAATCAAACGCTTTCTACTTATCAATATGTTGCAGAACACAATTTCCATTTAGAAAGCCATTAGGCCCCGGCCATCTTGATTGTTAGTCATACGCTCTTCTCCTACGAAGTCTCAGCCTGAGCGCTCATCCATGTGGTGCGGTGCATTGGCGCATCCCATGCTGACGGAAGTCTGTTCCGGAAAGCACTCTTACTACAAAGAGCTCCTCCCTTTTCTGCACTAGAAAGGACCAACCTTGGCCGGCCCATTAGGCGCATACCTAGCAGCCCTCTTTTTACAATATCACCAAAGAAAGAATGGGCTTGCAAATGGCTTTGTGGACTATGGAATCACCGTGCAGGACCTGTGTGGGAACAGCCTGCAGGGCCTCCGCAATAGTTCCTCCTATCCTCAATTCCAAACAGTAGTTTGGTGCCAATGGAATATTTTTTTAAAGATTAATTTCAGCCTGTAGTGATGGGGGCCTAGGGAGGAAATCATACATCTGCATGACGTAAACCTGCCCCCCTGGCAAAGTCCCCCACGCAGCAATCAGAATTTTTAAAATCACCGTAGGAGATGATGGGAGGATTTCCCCCTGCTCCCCAAGCCTAATTTGTCATGAGGTAGTTTTTTCCTGGGGGAAAAACCAGAAAGAAAATGGTTAAACCTCACACCACAACCCTCTCTTGAAAGTCACTTTCTGAGAGGCAAATCTAGCAAAATTCATGACTAAATCTCATTGAGATCAATGGGCTTTCAATGAGTTTACATTTATAAATTTAAATATATGTTATATTTGCATTCTGCCTTTCCATAGCAAATGCCCAAGTTGCCTAACAGCAATCTACTCCAGCAGGAAGAACAACAACAACAATCTATAATAGAAATGAGAATGATCCTAATAGAACCAGAGAAGAGTAGGTAGAAAAATGGCAGCCTGTTAAAAACAGGATTAAATTAAATTTAAAAGACTGATTAAAACACAGAGCAGTTCTGTTCCCTTGCTTTCCAGAGGGACTTAAGCATATAAGAAGTGCTTGATCAGACCAGTCAGACCCTGGTTCTGCTGCAGCCAGGGTCATGATTCACCAGTATCCAACCAGCTGTGCATGGAAAAGCCATAAACAAGACATGAATGCAACAGCAAACTCAACTGGTGATTTATTTTTTATTACCTCATTTCTGTACCACCTGCAGTTGGGTCTCTGGGTGGTTTACAACAAAATATAAAAACAGTAACATGCATTAAATAGAAAACATTGACACAAATCAAACAAAATAATTTTAAATAGCATAAAAGCATTAAAAGGCAATGAAAAGACCCAGGTAAGAATAAAAGGAAGGTACCGAGTTAATCATATCAGGCCCCAAAATGACCAGAGAGGTTCTTAAAGCCCTGCACAAAGAGGGATGTCTTAACATGGCAAATTTCCTGCAGCAGGGAAATTATTCCAAAGGCGGGGGCCACCAACGAAAAGATCCTCCCACTTGTTGCCACCCTCCAGAGCAAGATCCCAGAGGTTGAGTGTAGTGTCTGGGTAGATGGGGGTTGGGAGAGGTGTTCTGACAGGTGCTGGTATACTCAGGTGTGCCACCCCTGATTCTAGAGGTAGCACAGGGTCACCAGGACCAGCAGCTATTGATAGTCTTCTCTTCCAGGAATTTCTCCTTTTAGAGCCATTCAAATTGGTGGCCACCATGACATCCCATGGAAGTGATTTCCGTAGCCCAAGAATGTGTTCTATGAAGAAGCATTTCCTTCTGCCCTGCAGTTGTGTCTCTCTGTGTGAGTGGGTAGGGGTTCTCCAATGTGCATCACTCTACACTGGTTTGCACTGAAGCACATCTGGCATTTTGGGGCCCATTCTGCCAGTCTGAAGAGATCCAGTTGGAGTTCCTCACAATCCCTTCTTATTTTAATGACTCTAATTAGTTTGGTGTCTTCAGCAAACTTGGCCACTTCACTGCTTGTGCATAATTCAAGATAATTTATGAATAAACTCAAAGGCATTGGCCCTAATGCAAATCTCTATGAGACACTACTGTTTACATCCCTCCATTTGGAGAACTGATCTTTTATTCTTCGGTGCTTCCTGTTCTTTCATCAGTTACTAATCCAAACGTAGATCTCTCCTCTTATCCCATGATTTCCAAGCTTACTTATGAGTCTTTGGTGTCAGGCTTTGTCAAAAGCCTTTTGGATATCAAAGTAAACAATGCCAAACAGATCCCCCTTGTCCACATGTTTAATGACACTCTCAACAAACTCTAAAAGGTTAGTAAGACAGGACTAACCTTTGCAGAAGCCATGTTGATTCTTTTTGAACAAGGCATGTCTTTTTATATGCTTGCTGATTTTATCTTTACTAACGCTTTCAACAAATTTACCAGGAACACATGTTCAGCTCACCAGGCTGTAATTTCCCAGATCCCCCTGAATTCATTTTTAATGATTGGTGTTGCACTGGCCAATCTCCAATCCTTTGGTACTGAAGCTGATCTTCTGGACATGATGCATATTATTTTCAGAAGGGGAACAATGTCATATTAGAGTTTTCTAAGAATTCTAGATGAATGCCGTTTGGCCTCAGTATTTTATCAACTTTCAGCTTGTCAGTACAGTCAAACATTTTGTTCAATCATAATATGCCTTGGTCCCTCGGACTCCTCTCTCGAAACCTTCAGTTGAGGTAGAGAAACAGATATCTGCCTCGCATCTTCCGCAGGCTTAGTTGTGATGAAGGACTGAGAGAATCAGTGAGCGGTGAGCTGATTCAGGTTTAACCTCAAAGCTTGGATTCTGTTTTGGATTTCAATATGATTTCCATTTCATTTCAATGAGGAAAGTGCATATCTCAAAATGCCATTTTTAACTGTCAAATATTTTAAAGCTATTTTTAAATGAAAAAGACTAAAACTAGTCTGCATTTTGAATAAGAATACAAATTTGGGAAACTGCAAACTATCTGCTAAAAATGTGTGCACATTTGTGTCCAAGTGTGGAGGTGCAAATGGGGCAAATTCAAAGGAAACATGATGAAAATGCAATCATCATACATCTCTCCTTGTGACTGGGATTTTGCTAGCTTTTGGTTATGAGTTCCTAGAAATTGCCGCTGCTCAGAGAGTCAGTTTTCCTTTCAGAGAAGGGAAATCCATGTATTCCCGTGGGCACTGCAGCCAGAGTAAAGGTTCCCACATACATGTGTGCTAGTCCCATCCAACTCTGTGGCTGGTACTCAGCTCTGTTTGTAAGCCGAAGAGCCAGCATTGTCCGAAGACACTTCCGAGGTGCACGGAACATGGCTACCTTTCCCACTGAAGTGGCACCTATTCATCTACTCACATTTGCATGCTTTCAGTTTGCAAGGTAGACGACAGCGAGGACAAAACCGTGGCCCTCGCTCTGTCGCTCGGATCTGAACTGCCGACCTTCTGACCGAGAGCCCAGCAGCTCAACAGTTTAACCTGCTGCGCCACTGCACCCCCCTCAGAGTTTGCAGATCCTAACATGGGTGGCCCTTGAAATGGTGCAGCAGCAGCAACTTGTGACAGAGGGGTGAATCAAACCCCTCTTCTCTGACCCTGCTGGCTCTTGCACACAATGCTATGGCTGGAGAAGCTGCTTGTCAGCTGCCCCTGCTTGTCTAGCAGATTGAGGCTGGCCGTGTTGAATTCCCTCCGGTGACCGGAGTCTGTGGTTGGCGGAGAGCAGCTTGTGGACAATACCTTCATTCTCCTCACAGAACAACCAGCATCGCCCTCTTCCTGGTCACAGCAGAAATGAACTGGGCATTTCTCCTTTCCTGTCCTACCAGCACAATCTAGTCATACACACCTGCGTTTTAAGTTCAGATGCACTTTAATCCATGCTGAGTTCAGATACATAGATGGAATTCCCAGCCACTTTTTGATATTAGCGTCGGTTCCCACACATGCAAATCCTGTTTATTTTCTGAATAGTTGCCCACGTAGGTGCAGTACATGGAAGCAGTGCTATAAATCAGTGGCAAAGTGTGTCCTTTGCCAGCACAAGGACCTAGGCTGAATTTCCAGCATCTCTAGGTATGGATGAGGAGAAAAACCCTGTCTGATACCTAAGGTAGGGAATATTGAGAGAGAAGAGCCAGTGGTCTGATGAAGAATAAGGCAGCTTTATATGTTCTTAAACTTGGCATGAGCAAGGAAGGATGTGGTACATCTGAAGGGCATTCCTGTCTTTGTGGCTGCAGACACAGAAACAAGAATTGCACAGGAGCTGAGTGGATGCGCTGCTTCAATCTCACTGGCATGTCTCCATGCAATGATGCATTATTGTGGATATGATACCTAGTGTATCAAAACTAGTCCCAAACTATGGGAAAATATTGGTATAAAGGGAATAGACTTTTTAAGAAAATGGTTTGAGATTAGAAGAATCTGCCATGAATTTTACTAAGTTCTTTAAAAAAGTGACTGAGTCGAAAGGATAGTAATTGTCGTACAGCAACTTTTTAAATACTCAATATTCTATGTAACATTTGCTTAAGAACCCTTGATGTTTCTCTGGAATGTTGACTTGCATTCTTTGTTTTCCTTTTTTCTTTCTTCTTTTTAAACTTCACTGTTATTAAAATAAGAAATTAAAAAATCCCCAGTTATTTCCTACTCTTCAATCAAAGTTATGTATGTATACAACTTTGATTGAATAACTTACATATAACCTATGCCCTAAGCCAAGCACCTTGTGGTCACGCTGAGCTGTATGATGGACCTCTGCATACATATTTGACATGGATTTACACAATGTTTTACCATGAGTGCAAATCCATGGTACTGGGAGACCAGGAAATCTTTCAGTTGGTTATATGAACACAACACACACACATACCCTTCAGATCCAGGGGCCCTGCTGCTTCTGATCCTGATGAGCTTGGGCAAGCACAATTTTTGGACTACACCAGAAAACTACTGAGTCCATCATTTTGGACAAGCACTCTGTTGAGGGTCTCAGGCTGGAGTGAGTGCACCCTCCAACTCATGTTCTCGGCCAACTGCTACTGATTTGTTCTCCCCTATGATTTGTACATGTGTCCAAGCCGAGTGCCTTCAATACACCTTGTGCTAGCAAATTCCACAGGCTAACTTTTCCAGGCTGGGGCTGGTTCAGTAGCTCCAGGCAGAAATATTTGCCTCTGTTCTGTTGCACTGTCCCACCTCAACTAGTTTAGCAGTTTAAACATTATATTCTTGTCTAAATAATCTAGCTTGAATTTATTCTTCATTCTATATTTTATGATATTACCTTTGTTCTGTTTTGATTTGTTGCTCTCCACCTTGGAGACTATTGTGGAAAGGTAGCATAAAATATTTAAAATAAATAAATACAATGAATTTCACATGTCTGAATGAATGCTGTGATGGTGGAAGGGAATAATGATATCAATGCACAAAGGTATGTATCCAAATGTCCCCAGGAATTTCCGAAAGAAGTAGACTGGAATGCAGTTTATATAGCATATTTCATGGCCTTTAATGGCATAGCTTGGGCTATGTCTGCTGTTTAATTAAGTCTAGCTTTATTGAAATTGTTTCAGATGTTTAAACTATTTTAATTTTTTGTACAGTGGTACCACAGCTGACGAATGCCTCAGTTCATGCCCAAATCGGGTCGCGAACAAAAATTTCATAAAAACTTCAATTCAGGTTGCGAACTCCGCATCAGGTGGCAACCATGATCACAGTGGGAAGTGGGGGAGATGGTTGCGATTGTGCTGTTGGGGGGGGGAGATGGTCGCGATTGTGCCCGTCTTTCCTGCATGAGCGCAACCACGATCTCGGCCATCTTCCCCCCCCAGCATGATCGCACCCATCTCTCCCCCAGCGTGCCCACATTTGTGCCCATCTCTCCCCCTGAGTGCACCTGTGTTCACACCCATCTCTCCCCCTCCCGGCGCGCTGGGATGATGGGTGCGTGCAGGAATGACGGGTGCGATCGCGAATGTGCTGGAGGGGTAGGGAGATGGCCGCACTCGTGCTCGGGATGGCGGGGAAGATGGCCGTGATCTTTGTTGTTCTTTGTCACTTTGCTTCATATTTTTCTGATTAAAAAAAATAGTTACAGAACGGATTAACCCTATTTACATTGAACCTTATGGGGAAATTTAACTTGGCTCACAACCAATTTGGATCATGACCGGAATCCTGGAATGGATTAAGTTCACGAGCCAAGGTACTACTGTATATTGGATTTTTTGAATTCATATACTGGCATTGTGCTTTTGTTGTATCTGTAATTTTATTGTACTAGGTTTTTGTATTTTTGAGAAATTGTGGTGTTCTGCTCAGACAGCTGCGGCTATTTGGTGATTCAGAAATAAAATGCTAGTCCTAGTGGTAGTAGTATTGCCTGGCACTTGAGGACACTCCATGGAGTAAGGCTGGTAAGAGCTGATGTACGTGCTTCTACATCTCGGGGGCACTGGAAGTTCCTCATCCTAGATTAAAGGCAGCAAAGGGAGACCTTTTGGGTTTCTTCAGGACCATCACACACACAAATGCATCCCAACGAGGAAACACTTTCATCAGTAGAAATTCGCCCCGAGGCAAAATATCAGAGGTTCTTGTAATAAAGAGCACCCTTGAGGATGCATGGCTGAAGTTCTTGGGTAGATTGCGTGCGAATGTGATGCCAAATGAATTATTTAAAGAGAAATAAGTTAGATTCAGTCACCCGTCACAGCAGTCTTCTCTTGCTATAATAGTGACATAACATTCCCACATGGCTGAGACAGGAAAAGGAAATTAACTCTTGTCATTTGGTATCCTGGATTTACCTTGGCTGAACAGTGACGATAGTGGAGCGTGTTGCTAGGAAGGGAGCAACGGGGGCGACGGGGGGGGTACAGCCAAGCTGAAATTTCCCAGGTTACTGCCACCTTCCTCCCAGCACATTTCTGAAACTCTCTTCTGTCTCATTGTTTTCACCCTAGGAAAAATAAAGGAACTTTTGTCTGAATATTCTCTACCATTACAGGACTGGTAGTCACCATCCCCCCCTGCCCCCATTCCACAATGCCTAGGAAAGATACTACGTCCAGATAGACAGAGACAGGCGGATCCTTCAACTTTGCTTTCTCCCAAATTATTTGTTTTCATAAATGAACGAACACAGCTCAAGTCCTTCACATCCAACTTCACATGTTGGGGGAGGGAGGGAGGGAGGGGGGAGAGAGGCGGAGGCAGAGATACAGATGGAGATGGAGATTTCCCTCATTTGTACCAGCCAAATTCAACAGTTACAACAATTCCCAGCTTGGTTCTTGTAATTGCATTCTTGCCATAAAGCCGAGGAGCCTGCCAGAACAAGAGAGAGGGCAACGCTCACTGAATACTCAGTGATTTAAACCCAGATTTCAAAGTGCCAGGTAAGTTCATTTTGGCCGTAATGCTAAGAAGAGCATATTAAACTGAGTCAAGGCCACATTTCCAGCTACAATGACTGGCAGAGGTTTTTCAGGGTTTCTCCCAATCCTCTCCAGAACAGCAGGGACTGATCTTGGGTCCTTCCGCATGCCAAGCTCAATCACCAGGCTACAGCCTTCTTCTTATGTTTAAGAACACTGAAGCAGGACCTGTGATGCTAGATCACATCCTCATATAAAGGATCTGTGCTTTCATGGCTGTTACGCATTTTATAACATTTTTGTGATGAAAAATATAATGCCAAGCGCCTCAGTTTTCACCAGAACAGCTGGAGAAAGACACAGGATTTTGATTGCCAGTTATTATTGCTACATGGTGCAGATCTGTAGGCATAAAGAACCCTGTTTTTGTAAGGTGACAGGGTCAGGATAGAGTGGGGAAGGCAATCTTTGGGGACCATGGCCCATTTGGAAGTGTGAGGAACTTCCCTAGGCAGTGCCACCAAACGGCTGCCAGGGCAGATGTGGCAACATGCCGAACAGTCTGAGTCCAAGCAGGGTGGGGAGGGTGTCTCAGTCCCAACACACTAAGCCATTCCATTGAAGCCCTGGTTTTCAGCACTAATCAAAACAGCCATCCCAGCTGGTAAGAAAAACACGTTGATTTTGTTTTTTTTAAGGGGACGGGTAGGTGAGGAATCCCTATTAGGGGTAGCAATCCAATAGCTTCCTTGGGCTCAGCTCTCCAGCCTCAGGTCTGCTTTGTCCTGGCCCTGAGTCCAGGCTCCTTGCGAGTGCACCGAGGGTCATGCGGTCGCCAGGAGCTGAGTTCCACGTGCTGTGCCAGCAGCGTCCCTCTTTTGCCTTCCGTTGTGCTGCGGTACCTGACCTGGAAGAAGGTCACTGGTCGTGCAATCTTCCTTTGGTGAGGGTTCGCACACTTCCTCTTGGCTTGGCTCACTTTCTGTGACTGGGCCGAGCACAAGAGGAAGTCCATGAAGGCTAGCAGGACAGATTCTCCCAGGCGTCCTCCCACCCCAATGGGTAGGCCACTTGGTGGGGACCAATAGGCATGGGGGGCTGTATTGATGCCTATGGGCACCACATTGCTTCTCCTTGCTATAGAGAATCATGTATGAATTACTACTATACTACCGTTTCCTCTTTCTTTCTTTGGAAAACCACTATATTTTAAGCTTTCTTATGGGAGGCTCACATCAATAATGAATAGAGAACTTAAAATTCAATGAAAGCTTCGAACCTGAATATTCCAGGGATACGTATGTATATGAAGGATCAGTCAAGGGTAATTTTGCCCTTGCTTCTGCTTATCTAAGTCCTTGTGATGAGTTTAGTGGAGTATATTCAGCAAGTGTGACAAATAAAAGAACCTTCTTGTTAACTGAACCCTAAATCCTGATTTGATACCCCATTGAAACTCTGATGTAAAGAAGACACATTGACAAAGAGCAAGCTCTAAATCTCCCCTGCATGCTGTCACTAAGCCATTTAGCACAGGTGCTCTTGTAAGTATGATGCATGGGTACATTTCAGAGTTCGGCGACCCTTTTCAACCTTAGTAGGCAGGTGGTCAAATGTTCGAGCTCTCCAGTCATCCATTAGAAAGTTTGTGTTGGTACAGAAGCAGAGCCCGAGAGACACTTTCACCCATCATCATCCAGGGCTGACCCTGCCAAGAGCTAGAGTGATGCAGCTGTCTCTGGTACTATATTTTGGGCATCATTAAAGGACTGCGAATATTGAACTGTGCAATTAAGTTTACGGTGATAATGATTATGAATAAGGATGTGTAAAACTGGAGCTCGCTGATGTCCCCCACATGCCATCTCAAACTTCTAACTTGAGCCCATATCAGTTTGCAAGTGTTGCTTTTAATTCTCTTCTCATGAAAATCTCTGTGTGTGTTTTGCTGCATTTTTTTTTCCAAATCTGCATGTCTGGATTGTCTGCATTCTTCCCCATTGCTTAAAGTGTAGCTGTGTGCATTTGTCAAAAGTACACATTTCTATGTGCCTTTTTCAAATATGCATGTGCTGTTATACACATTGTTTTGGTCCACAAATCATTACTAGCTCCAAAATGTATGGACTTCTATTGAAGAATGCACCTGAATTTGTGGTTGTTCCTGAAGGTGTACATTAGTACGTCTTGATGAATAAACAAACAAGATGTTTGTGGCATTTCAGATGTTTTGGTCTGCAATGCCTTCAGCTATTTTATTTGTTGATTTATTTAATTTTTTATATGCCGTCCCCATTGCCACACAGCCTCGGGACGGCTCACAACATAAATAAACAGAACAAATAGAATAACATTTACAATTACAATTTACAATTAAAACTTGGAAACACACTGGCTGCATAATTAAAAGTATAAATGCCACTATAGCTAATGCCAGTATAGTTAGTGATGAGGGATGATGGGAGCTGTAGATCCCATGATCTTCACACAACAAATTGTCCACTTCCTATATGGTAATATGGGGCTACATTCCATTGCTTTTTCCACCTACTCCTTGGCCTGAAGTCTTGGCATAGGCTTTTCCCAAACAGGTGCCAAACATAGGATTACAACTCTCATCACCCCAACTGGAATGGCTATTAGTTGCAGAGGATGGGAGTTGTAGTCCTACACATCTGAACTTGTTTTGGAAAGGAAGTCTTAGCATAAACTTTAGCCTTAACAAGCACTGGGTTGGGGAACTTTGTCTTAGCAGATAAATCTGTATGCTGCTGGGGACCAGATGTAGGAGGGTAAAGTATAAGGCTATATCAGAATTGCATAGCTGTGCTGTTGGATTTGTTTGTTTAGAGTTTTATCCTGCTCCATTAGCCCTAAAGCAGCCTTAGGAGCTGCAGGCTGTAGAGGTGGAATGGACTTTGCTAATCTGGCTTCTAGTTCTTCAGACAACAAGAAAGCCGCCTAAAGAACATTACCATCAAGAGATCAAAATCACCCAGTTTGGATTTCTGCATTTCACAAATAGCCAAAATACCTTTCAACATATATGGCAAGAAGAGCAATGCCTTCAGTCAGTCTTGCCTATAGAACCAAAAGGATTGAAGAATATCAAAATCCTTCTAGTCTTCAGAAGTCACTGAGGACATTAGCAAGTGGAAAATCCAACATAAAACCCAGACATAATATTCTCCTGTTCCTTGTGCATGTGGTTTGGAAAATTCTAGTCTTGAATTAAGAAAATGCACCCCTGTGTGCCATCATATAATCCATGCACATGAGAATGGGAAAGAGAAGAACTTCATATTCCTTCTGATTGAGTGATATAAGTTGTCTCAATTAGGGCATGATCCAGTTAAAGTTAACCACTGATTTTTAGTGGAAGATATTTAAGTATGTGTATAATATTTACAGTAAAACCAACAGAATGAAAAGTTGTGATCTTATGCTCACTAAAAGCAACCCTTGTTGAACAAATGGGGAATTACTATTGACTATGGAGGCCCAGGACTTTGCTGTTCATGTGATTACATTTGGATGGATTGTGACCATAAAGCTGTTGTGGTGATCATGCTGGTGACAGATGTACATGGTGCTTTACAGTAAAGAACCGAAAGGACTGGGCCCTTTTCCTAAGTGCTCACAGCCTAAATATGGGCAAGAGAGAAGCAAAAGTATTGGGGTGAACATGCACAGATGCTGCTCATTTTGACAGGGAGTGAGGATCAAAGAGTTCCGGGAAATTGTTTATGGAGGACGTGATTTTCAAGGAGGAAACTAATGGTGAAAAACCTGGTACTATGAAAATATGGAGTTTCCAAGATGGCGCCTACACACATCAATATGCCAAGAGACACCTCCTTCCCCAGTGACCTGGCTTTCTGTTCCTCCTAATTTTAATTTTATTTCTTAATTATCATTATAATCATCATTATTATTATCAGGTATGGTGGCATGGTGGCAAACAGAGTGCTGTCCTTCAGCACCATCTTTACTAGGGTTCAAAGATCTCTTCAGATCTGGGGGCTCTGCTGCTTCTAATCCTGGCTTTGGTTTTTGGAGCTCGGTCCCTATCTCTGCCTTACATGCAGGTTTTTGGAGAAATTTTCTTTTAGTCTTACCAGTTTGCCTTCTGGGAAATATGTGCTTGGTGACAGGCCATGCCCCTCATGACAGTCGATTTATGAGTGGCAAGAGCCCTCCTTGACAGCTATTTGGGAAGCAGCCCGGATACTCTGTTAGCATTCCTACTATGCTCATTGATCCAAAGTGTGTGGGGACCTAAATGTAGGTGTTCTTTGAGGGCCTTCCAAGCATAATAGCGATACGGCAGCATGGATGAAACTGTATGTGGGAAGAGGGAACATTTGGAGAACTGAGTGTGGACCATTAGAAAGAGAATATTTCTATTCCAACCCATGGTTGCAAATCCATTTCACTCAAGCTTTGTGAACATGTCATAGCCTTGGCAAACATTTCAAACCAGTTACACACAAACACTTATTTTCCCTTTCCTCCCCTCTGACCCTGACTGATAGGAATAAAACGTAGTTATTATGCATCCTGAAGCTATTATTAAAGCAATGCTGCAAACACAGGAAGTATGAAAGATGTTTAATAGCCTTCTAAACAGGCCTTGATTAACCTCTGTGCAAGCAATGTTTGGTCAATGAATCAAAAAGCACTGTAGCCTCAAATTACCTGCCAAGCCTCCTAAAATGCTATAACAGCTCTCTAACAATGCTCATTTCCTGTTATCTGGGAATGGTTTTTATAAGACTTTAATTGACATATTTATTGGAGTGGGTCAAGTAAATAACAGCCACCACCTGATAACTATATTTAGCAGCAAATTACCACATAGGCTAAAATGGCCAAAATGCCTCATTCCTGCACAAAGTCCCATTTCTATCTATTTCCAGAATGGCGAAACGGCTCGCTGACTCAGATCATTTAGTTATCATTATGAGAGAGAATCTGCAGTGGCAGATATCTGAAATGCCTTCCCAGCCGACAGGCCTTTCTGAAGTTGTACTCCCCGCCAACCTCAGGTGACATTTAGTGAGTCGCTGCAATATGATAAGTATGTGAGTTCTCGCCACCTGCCCCCTAAAAAAAAGCAGCTATTGTAAAAGTTATAAGCTCTGTTTTCTCAGAAATGAAGGCTCCAAAAACATTTCATTTTTACGGAGACTTTGGGTGGCAAAAATGGAAGGGAGTCAGCAAAGGGAAAACCAAACCTTCACAGCAGGGGCTGGAAGACTGAACTAGACAAAGGAAGATTGATACAGGCAGAAAGGCCTACTGAAAATGGAGGTCTATGCAGAACACCATCATTCACAGGAGTGGAGGACCTGCCCACTCTTCATATTCCAGAGTCCTGATGTGAAGATCCTCATGTAATCTCTCCCTCATCTGTCCTGCCAGGTCTGCCGGAGGTGAAAGGGTGAACTGCTGTGCATCCATTATAGGGTGGCCCTATCCAGTACATGAGAGTTGGGAAACATGTAGCCTTCCAGATATTTTGGCCTACAACTAGAGAACCATGCCCTTCTGCCCATTGAAGAACACGTTAGTGACCCTGCTCTGTGATGACAAATCAGGCAAGTGTCCTGAATACAGTAATTAAATGGAGAAAATAATAGACCATGTTTTCATGTTTCACATGATACTAGACGGCATGGTTGGTCTATTGTGCTGCCTGAAGCTCCTGTATAGGAAGATTAGTTTTCTGAAGCCACAAAGACAATCAATGGTCTATTCTAAAGTGTCCACACTTCATGGTGGCTTCTCCAGTTGTCTGGACCTGGGATTGCTATTTTACCATGGTTGGCATGGAAACACCATGGAGTCCCCAGGCAAGGAGGTCACTTCTAGCCTTTGATCTCCACTGCCCTAAGCTCCCTGGACACAGATATGCATTGCTTGCCATATTCCTATACGGCAAGCGATGTGGCCATCAGCTTCTTTACTTTTGGAAACAGGGAGACAGCATGAGAATACATAGAGGGAGAGTGCAGAATCCTGGCAAGTTGTTCTCATTTAACAAAAATCAGGAGGAGGCTGCTACAATCCATAGGCAAGAATAAAGGAATGACAGGAATTTGGCCTGCAGGGGCTGCCAGGATGTATGGCAAGGCTGGGAAGAGGAATGCAGAAACCATGCTGCCTGGGGAACCTTTGAGCATCTTACTGGTCAGTTTGGGCAAACTCTGCATGCTGTGCAAACAGCACAGGCTTGCTTGCCATGCCGTGTGAACCCTCTATCACCCTCTATCATGCCGTGGGAATCCTCTATTTCTTTCTATCTCTAATACAGAGTGGGAGAATCCAGACAGTATTAACTATGTTTCCAGACACAGTTGTCCCTCAGGCTCCTCAAGCAAGGACCTTCAGGATGTCCCCATTTTGATCCCTAATGGGAGCAATCCAACCTATGGGCCCATAAACTGGTCTTCTGCTCAGAGCTCTGAAGGAAGTTATTTATTCTATTTATTGATTAGATTTATATCCCACCTCTTCTCTTCTCTTCTCTTCTCTTCTCTTCTCTTCTCTTCTCTTCTCTTCTCTTCGAACTCAAAGAGATTTAAATCATTCTCTTGGGCTGAGAGTCTGTAACTGGACCAAAGTCACCCAGTTGGCTCCATGGCTGAGTAGGGACTAGAACCCAGATCACTGCCCAGAGATGATGCTAACAGGCAGCCTTTATGCAAATTAAATAAATAAATAACCCACCTGGGTTCTCAATCTGGCTTTCTTGGATTCCCAGTTTTTGTTTGGTTCCCTCCATCCCCATGATAAAAGCTTCATTTCCTTTCTCCCCCATTATCACCAACATTGAGTTCCTTAAAATATGCTGTGATTTTTGGAAGTTTTTTTTAGTGCTATGCCAGAGATTTTTCCACTTTTTCACCATTCCCATTCAATTTGCCAGAAAATAAATTGCTTTTGAAAGAAGGAGAAGAACATTTTAGAGAAATTCTCAGGAGTTGGGTTTAAGGCTCTTGTTCTCAGTCACCTTATTTATGAGGCGGCTGAGGAGTTTGTGAGTGTCTTGTTTTTCTCTGTATAGTCATCTTGCCAGCAGCCTGGAGCTGTCTTGGCTTCCATCACTTCAATTCCAGCCCAGGGGAAGACAAAGTACCTTCAGTCACCTCACAGAGATTAGGTTAACTCAAACCAACCACCAAACTAAAGACAAAGTAGAAAGCATCCTGAGAAGGAGACAGAAAAATTGAAGTCCTTTTTCTGTCGGAGGAAAACTTCCCACATAATCAATGCTGCCTTAGAGGCAGCAAAACTCCCTCCACAAATCTTCAAGGGGGAAAAAACCAGTAGTGAACATTACTTTTGAAAAGCTGTTGGATCATTCCCCCTCCCTCCAAAGAAATTTGATGGAATTGATTCCCCACTTTCTCTGTCCTCAAAGGCTGTAGAGAATTTGGACTGGCTGCTTGTACAGAGCTCAAGTATTTTGGGCCTCACCCATCTACTACTGGAATGTCGCCACCAAAAGTGTCTCTAAAATGAAATTCAGCTCTTGGGCTGAAAGAGGATCTGCATCTTCTGACAAACATCAACAGAGCTGCATGGAGAAATCACAGCTACGTGGCTCTGGGAGAGTATGCATTGCCTTGCAGCAAGCAACGATGAAACCAAGAGTCTGACCAGAAGGAGGGTGAAGGGTTCTGTGGAAAAAATGATGTACATCAAGCAATAGTGATGTATCGTGACATAGACAGTAATTTCAACAATACACCTTTTGCTCAAACACTCCTGTCTTCTGTGGACACCAAGAACTTCCCATTTGTTTTTCACTAGCACAAATGGAATTAATTCATTTAATTACTCCATCCTAAGTCTGACAACCTGTTTTAAGCAAATCTGCAATAGGACGCCATAGAAAATTTAAAACAATTTGCTTTTACAAACTGAAACTGCTCCTATCTCCTTTATCTTTCTAGTGACTCTGTAAGGAAAGTGCTAGGAAGGTCATATAAAATACTTTCTTCAAAGACTGGAGTTTTTCCTTGTGAATATGGAACAAGAACTACCTTTCTTTTATTTAGCTATGCAAAGGCTATCTCTCCCCAATGACCTGACACAGACCCAGCCAACACCATCCATAATGAAAATCAATGGCACCAAGTCACTAAACAATTACTCCATCTTCTTTAAAAATGCACAAGTCTTCAAAAAAATCAAGGATTCAGTGACTGATTAATTTGCCATTTGTCTAGGAGATTGCACAAATTGCATAATTTAAGGAGTTGCCCTGTTCTTTGTGCCCTCAAAAGTTGAACCAAGATCAAAATTGCAAGGGCCACCAACTCCAACAGGAGACTTGGGGAAACAGGAAGTTTACATACCTTACAGGTACATATTTTACTTCTGTTCAACTTCAGTTGTGGCTGTTGTTTGGACTTATTTTACTCTGGTTTTATATGAGCAATGCAGTTACAAAGTTTGTCTATTAAGGTCCACTCCAATGGCCTCTAGCCATTGTATGAACGACCATAAGAAAATGTGGAGACCCAGCTCAACCTTGGAAAAGCACTCTGAGATCCAAGCTGCATTCTCCTGTAGCCTTGCAGCTGGCATGGTTTGAGCTGCAGCTCAAAAGTCACAGGAACAACTTCAGAACCATCTCTGAAGTGCTGTTCTCGGGGATGCGGAGAGGAGGAGCAAGACTCCATCAATGCATGGAGAATCCTGGTTGTGCCTCAGTTCCTTCTCCTCCTGTACAGGGATAAACCACTTAATCAGCTGTCCAAGTGCTTCGGGGGGCAAGGGAACCATGGAGGCAATCCTAACCCATGTGTCTCTCCCACCCTGCATTGGATGCTCATAATCCTCAGAGTGCCATGAGTTGCAGTCAACTCCATTGGATGGTGCCCTTTAGTCATATAGATCAGTATCCATTTCTTTCTTCTCTGTGCTATTGGTGAATAAACCTACATTTCTGTCAAGGGGGTCATATCATTGCATTGCTTTATATGATGAGTGAAATGGCCCCTGGTGAGTAAGAAGGGATATAATGGGAGCAGAATCATAATGGACAGATTTTGCATCTCTGCTGAGCACAGCTCAGGGAGTCCGTTGAGGAGATATGATTAGTTTATTGCGTACTTGGGAACACTCGTGTACTCTCATCATGGCTGATTAATGAAGTATATGTATTCAAGGTTTTCTAACATGCTAAGCATGGTAATACAAGGGAATGTGCATTAGATGGAACCTGTGGTAATAGCCAATGCATTTCATGGCATGCCAGAAGATGCTAATAACAGATGAGGTTGTGATTCATTGAATTGGAATTGAGTCCTGATGAAACTGAAGGAAGGATGTGCAAAGGTAGGAATACAGTTTTTGGAATCAGAAATCATTACTGCAGACGAATGGCAGAATTTTAAAGTCAACAATGAAGAAATGTTGAAAAGTTTGCATGCCTTGGCTTGATCATCTGTTCAAATGCAGACTGCAGCCAAGAAATTGAAAGGAGAGTGAAAAGGGTAAAAATGAAGGAACTGGAAAAGGTTATCAGGCGTAAGGATGTTTCACTGGACACCAAAGCCAAGGTCATCCGTACTATTACATTTCCAATTACTATGAATGGGTGTGAAAGCTGGACAGTGAAGAAATCTGACCCAGGAAAAAGTTGATGCATTCGAGACATGACGCTGGAGGAGAGCCTTGAGAACATCCCTGACTGACAGAAAGACAAACAAGAGGATCCTAGAGCAAATCAAGGCAGGGCTTTCCCTGGAAGCCAACTGAAGCTGTCACACTTAGGGCACACCATGAAAAGCCCATAGTCCAACCCTGCATTAGACAACCATGCTAGGGAAAGTCAAAGGCAGAAGAAGAAGAGGAGGAACCACTATGAGATGGATCGATTCCATAAAGGAAGCCACAACTTTGAACGTGCAACAGCCGAGCTGGGCTATCAAGGACTGGACGTTTTGGAGAGCATCCATTCATAGGGTCATCCTAAATCAGAGAAGACTTGACAGCACAAACCAACAGCATATGTTTCTTACATCCGCGTTTTTATTTATACGATAGCATGTGAATAGGGCATCTTCCACATGACAACATGGATGGGGTGCGATTGTTTCTGCCATTGCACTAGGAACAGTGAAATCAGAGGTGTTAGTTCTTCTGTCAGTGCCTGCTTGTAACATGTATAGAAATGTTATAATAATAATAATAATAATAATAATAATAATAATAATAATAATAATAATGTAGAACTGCTCAACATTCTTAAAATTCCCTTGTTTTTCCAAGGAAACCTGGAGAGGAAGCAGCTTATATTTGTGATATTTACAGGGTCCTGAGCATTTGTCTTCCCATTTACAGGTGCAATTAAAAGTATGGGGGGATTTCATTAATTTTGCTTTTCACTGGCAAGATCAGGAAAAATTGGAAAATATCCAAAATCACAGTGAAAAGGAAAAACAAATGGCAAGATGCAAAGTTTAATTCCTCAAAATAGCCTTGGTTTCATTCCTGCAGTGCATACTTTTTGGCTTTCTTCAGTGGCTGAACAAAACATGGGCCAAACAACACATTCATTTACATTTATAAATAAAACATGTTAAAATAGCATATTTAGGGGCCTATACATATTGCAAGTGTGCATGTTTATGCTTTACAACTATGGGCACCTCTGAGAGGAATTAAGAGAATACATATAAAAAGCTGCTTGCTAATTATGTCACCAGTGGCAAGATTCAGTCCTGGAAACATATAGTTTTCAGAGATCTGTGTAAGCTACTTTTTAAAATGTGAAGGAAATATATATAGGCACACTTGCAATATGGCAGACCTGAAATGCAGTCGTCTACACTGAGAAATCTTTTTTTTCTTTTTTTTACCTCCTGGAACTTTTTATATCCTGCTTCTTTTCACCACTTCTTGTCGGCTTTGAGCTGCTTTTAATGTTGTTCATGGTGAACCACCAGTGGTGGTGGCAGAGCTCCATCCAACAATGGGCAGCAAGATACTGGCCACCATTACTTGTCTCCTGAATGCCCCTGGAAGAATGCTAGAGCCTTCCAAAAGGCTTCTTTGGGAAAAAGGGGGCCTCAAACATGGCTATTTCCCCCCACCTCCAAGCCACCTCAGAACAGGACTAAATCTTGATGTAGTGTTGTAGCTGAAGCATTCTGGGAGAGATGTCTAATTATTGTTTATATTTAAAGACCATCCATGACAAGAGTTCTTAGGGCAGCTAGCCACAGCTAGCCTCAGTGAAAAGTAGGGATGTGAAGAATAAAAATCTGCACACAACTCAAATACAGTTAGATTTCTATGATTCCAAGCAACAGATTCCATAGTGGATCAGCTGTTTTGAGCTGCATATATTCTTACCAGAAATCTATATTTCCCCCCATAAACTAAACTACAGAATGGTGCATTGTGAGGGGTTTTGCAAATTTGGAGGAAACCTGTATATTTTGGGGAGTGTGAATTTGCATGGTGTGCATAATTTCATCCATGATTGGGTAATGGAACAAAAGGTGTCTCAAAATACACAAAGTGAAGTCAGAATAAGCACAGTTGTATATCCCGAGGAAAGAGCTCTATTACAACTGCTACAAGCAGAAGCAAAGTGTTAAAAAGAGAGGATGTCTGTCAAAGGTAACTGGATGTTGTTATATGTTCTTTGTTATTATTTGCTCCCCAGATTTCTGCCACTTCTTCGAAATCCTCCCAGAAATATAAGCTGACATTTCAACACCTTGAATTGTCTTCTAACCCCTAAATGTATGGACCATCCAGGAAAGGGATGAGTTCACATTCTCCAGTGATGACATTGTTTGGATATTTCATTAGCTCAACATATAGTAGAGTAACAAATGCATCCACTGCGGTTAAATTATCGCAGTCACTTATTAGTGTGAATGTTGAGCAATCATGGACAGCATGAGGGCCAATGAACACAAACTTCATCCTAGGAAGCTGATGTCCTGCTAGTAGGTGCCTGGATTACACTTACAAAGGACGGGGTTCACAGTTTCGGTGTGCTGATGGGTCCAACATGCACCAATCTGTATTGTGTATCATGGCGCCATGCCAGGGGAATGCTATCCCACGGAAGATCAACTGGCCCCAGTCCTCTGCCTTTGCCATGCAAGTGGAGATGTTTTCATTTACCCAGCCATTCCAGCATGTTTGATCATCTTATGGACTAGTACAGACTTGCTCAAAGAAGAGCCGCATTTGGTAAATGTCAGTTGTTTGAGAGCTGCAAGTGGGTGCCCGTGGGTGGCAGCTGCAGGTGGCAAGCAGCAAGCGGCAAGTGGCAAGCGGGCAGCCGTGGACAGCGAGCTGCAGGCCACAGAATAAACGCAAAGAGCACATGCCGCCCCTGAGCCTCACTGTGACCACCCCTGGTATGGTACACAGTGTCATATACATGGTATGTATTCTTTATATATGGTACATCACTTTATTCTTATTGGCACCAGATTAAAACCTTTTTATTTTCCCAATATTTTAAGATTTGATTGTCATTTTAATATGCATTTTATTGCTAGGAATTAATTAGGATGCTATGTTTAATTTTGCTCTATTCTGTCTACTGTCAAACCGTCCTGAGACCTTGGTAGTGGACGGTATAAAAAAGTCTTAAATAAATAAGTAAAATAAATATGTGCTGGGTTGATAGTGATCTTTTTGGCCACTGTTCTTGTGATTTATCTGTTTGTTTAATAAGAAATATCTTACCATTACATTGCTTTCATGCTACCCTGGGAGTTGTATATTGAAGAATGGCCAAAATGTATATAAATGAATAAATGAAATTATTTTGATAAAAGACTGTGCTTGCGCGCGCACACACACATCTCCTAGCCTGTCCTCTTATTTGCTCTGTGTTAGAGGCTTTTCTGTTGGAAATATCGAGTATTTTTTCAATTTCAGTTTTTTGTAGTAATTTAGGGATAGTTACTATAATTTAAAGAGCTTTACAACATGTTTCACTTTAATAGAGAAGGTTGTGACCAGGTGACTGTTATGCTTGCTCTCTGTGCCATCCAAGTACTAATTTAATGGTCGATGCACAACTTCTGGGTTACTGTTCTACCTTATTATGGTTCCTTATTTTTAAACTGGCATTGGACTGAAGAGCCTTTCCAACAGAAGTCATCTTCAAACAGAGGATTGTCCTCTATAGAGCAGGACATATGGCCACTCTACTTCCCAACATATGCCTAAGTGACTACTAAAATTGTCAAGTATGCCTGAGTGGCTGCTAAAGTAGTACAGAACAGAACTTCTGCCAAAACCCAACTTGTTTCAGCTTAGAGGAAATTAGTGGATAAGCTCCTTGGTACATACCAGCCCTGCAACTTATATTCCCAACAAGACCGATTCAAGAACCAATTGAGCATTGTGGTTTACTAGCATTCAGTAGTGCATCCCACACACATTTTTGTAGTCCTACCCAGCAAAAGTAGGACATTTTGAGGGCTACCAAACGTGCTGATCAAGCAGCATTTGGCTTGGGAAGTCACAGGTCTTGCAGCCCTTGGGGTCAGATGGTAATAAAATTAATAATACTTTATAACAGTCCTATTAATAAGCTACGGTTGGATGGCATGCAGGTGGTGGGGGAATATTACTTATATGTACGTCTAAAACAGTAAAGCAGTATATAGTACAAATGTTATGCACAGAAAATGCACCATCTGGTTTTCTTTTTCCTCTACCAAAAAAAAACCCCAAAAAACCAAAACCGAAAACCAAAAGTGGTTGTACCGTGTAGTTCTGTGGCCACATAGTTAATGATACCCATTCAGAATCCAAAACAAAATGTTTAAATTCTTTGTTTGTGTGACCTGTTGTAGTGTCAAGTTCTTCTAGTGGCAAAAATCAATAGTGGATTAGAGGCATTATCTCAGAAGCCAAAGATCATAGTCAATATAAGTGGGCAGAAGGAGGAGAAATTAAATGAGTCACTGTGGTAATTTAAACCCAATGTCTAAATTCTAAAATGAGGAGTCATTTGAGTTCAGCAACCGTGGAAATCAACCTTCTAGCAGGACACCCTTCCAGCTCCACATCCATCTGGGGTATGCGTGGTCACTCAAAGGTGAAAAAAGTGTATTTGGCATATTGAGAAGCATCGTGTTCCGTGCTTATTGCTTCATATGTTGAAAAGTAGTGCTATGCCAAATATGTTTTTCCCCCATTTATGGAAAAGGCTGAAATGAACATGCCAGCAAAAAAGAGGTTAGCAAAATTTGCAAAATTTTCTCATTGGAGCAGGGGTTCCAGTTATCTTTGTAAGTGTAGGAGGTGGCTGAAGGAGGTGCCTATATTTAAAACTTTTAAAAACTTGCCGTGGGGCAGGATTCTTGCCTGACGGGCTTCTCCAGCCAATCAGCTCCTCCTGAAGGCCTTTGAGAGGATGTAACATCACATGCTCTCACAGGATATCAAGAAGAGCTGCTGGGTTCTTCTTCTGGCAAAGAACCCTGTGACACTGTGAGGTTTAAAGTAAGTAAATAAATAAACATAGAAAGGGGACACCTCAGCCACCTCCAGCCTGTCTCTTCCCCTGAAGAGAAAATTATGCCAAACCCCCGCCCCTCCCTTTATGAAAGGAGCAGAAAACACAATGCCCCTTTCACAGGACAAGGAGAACAAAATGAAAATAGAGTGTGAGGTTCAGTGCAGCACTATTAAAAGAGGACTTGAAAGAGAACTTTCCGGATGAATAATGCATCCAGCCAATAATCAGAGCATACCAATAGGCACCGACCAGTACATGGCATTATGTGCTCTACGTGGCAGCATCACCCCGTTCTTAAAACTGTTGCAAGTGAAAAGATTTCCAATGATACGCATTAAAAGCTGAGATGAGGGAGAAACCCGTAGCTCTATCATGATCCAAAATTATGGGCAGAGATATTTATGTATGTATTAAGGGCAGAGATATTTATGTATGCATTAGTGACACTTGTATTTTAATTGATTGATTGATTGATTGATTAATTTCTATACTGTCCAATAGCCACAACTCTCTTGGCAGTTTACAACATGTTGCACATTTAAAAAACAATATGAAATGCATCATATTAAAAGGTCATAAGTGGTATATTATATATCACATATATTATATAGCACATAGCCTAATAACATTTCAGGCAGAGTAATCTAGAGCCCCTGTATGGCATCTCGTTGGTCATCAGATCTTTTAGATTAGTAGGCACTGAGGTCAGAGAATTGCTCTGAGCATAGAATTGGGAGCCTGCACTTGGAACCCCCCCCCCCCATCTGTTGCAGCTGGTGAGGAAGGAAACCTTGGAGAATTTTGGATGGACTGAAGTTAAAACTTGAGAAATGAGACACTAAGAGAACCACTCAGTGTGGCTGCCTATAATCTCCCAAACATGGAAGATTACAGACATTCAGTGGAAGATGAGAGAAGCATGAAGATGAAGACTGACTCCTTCCTTCCTGTGTCCAGCGAAACATTGAGGAGACTGATTTAGGCCAACAACATGTTATTCTCTTCTTTGTGAAGAAGAAAGATGGAGCTTCTCCTAGGATTCTTTGGAAGATGGTGGTGCCTCACACTTCACCTTCCTGTCCCCTAGCATGATCGCCCTGCATGCCAACGCCAAAGCTGGTCATTCGTCTTCGGAGCCCAGAAGAACAGTCTTGGCTGCAAGGGCAGAGGAACGGTCTTCCAAGTTCAGTCTCAGCACCAACCTCCGAATGTGCTTCCTGGACCTCCAACCTATCCTATAGACCTCTGGCAGACAATGTCAGAACCCCATAGGACTGTGCCCTAAGAGCAACCCAACCTGACAGATTCAACTAAATATCCATACCTTTATTCTAGATAGCCAGCATTCATTTGCACAAGGTTACAGTTGAAATCCATTTAAGCCAACGGCATCACATTCAAGGCATTTTTGCCTGTGTGTGTGTGAGTGTGCGTGCACACACACGCATATCTCACATTAAATAATTTATGTGCCCCAAAGCATCTTTTATTTCCCTGGCTTGGAATTATATTTTCTTTTTAAAATAAAATATCCGGGGAGATTACTGTCACATCGTATCTATGCAATGCTGGGGATTACCATCTAAATCATACAGGGGTAACTATGTTCCCATTGTCATGATCCATCATTCTAATGTTCAAGCCTACTGCATAATGCTATTGTAGGAGTAATCCAATAAAAAAGTAGGTTCTAGAACTAAAGCCAAGACATCAGGGCTTTTGACTCTGTGCAGGAATATTTATTGCGCCCATGCCGAGTGGCTTTGTGAGTTTGCCACCATTCAAAGGCTTCACATACTTAATCCACAGGGAGGCATATAACCATAATGGACTGACAAAGAGAAAGGGAATTGGTTATGAAGGGAAAGAAAGAGAGGCGGAATTTGCAAGACGGCATAGAGAACGTGCTAGAAAAGAACAGAGATTGCATTTGCATTAGCCACAAGCCATTTCAACATCGTACATAAAACACAACAAAACAGAAAGTACGATCACACTTGCATTATACAAATAATTTCCTTCAGCAACAACAACCATGAAATATGAAATGTTCTAAAATGCGAGGCATGCTGCCAGTGTTGTGGCTGGTAAATTCCAATATGTGCAACCCTCCATTATCAGCAGGCTGCTGGTAAGCCTCTCTCCCCTGTGCTGTGACCTCCCATTCATGTAGTCAATGTTACTCGTCTCCTTTTCAGCCCAAATTTCATCTCCCAATTTCTTGTCCCTTCCACAGCTATCCTTTTCCTGCACATGAGTCCCATTTCTCCTTCACACCACCTCTCATTGTCCATCTCTGGTTCTTTACTCCCATGTTCACACACGCTCTGGTCACGGCGAGACGTCTTCATCACTAATGCAGTCACAATTTCCTGCCAGTAATACTTAGGAATCCCTTGCGCAGGTCAATTCATATGATGGCTGAGCACACACAATGCGGCCGTTCAGTTTATCAAACCATAAAATACCGCAACTTTTGAGTAACAACATTTTATGAATTCTTGCTCCTGCTGTTAACGGTGCCTTTGCATCTTTGATACCCAAGGTGACTAATGAACTGTTCTCACTAGCCTCTTTCCCACTGGATTTTTGAATAGCCAAGAAGGAATACTGAAAAAAAGTCTTGCTTGTAAGCCATGAACGGGTCCTATATCTAAACTAAAGCTTCATATGTCTAGAAACTACATTTCTCCTAAATGCGTCCTCAGTTGATATCTGATAGCAGATCTCCCTCTTTCTGCACTTTCTGCTAAGGACGGATAGTTCACTCTGTTTCTGATCTGCATCACTTTGCATGTCTTCCTTCCTAAGCCTGCAGCATTCCTTCTCAGCACTGATCACCTCACTGTTGTAAAAATCCACATGAAAATTCATATCCACGTTTTTAAGTAGTGCTTTCTGTCAAAGTATGCAGTTTATAAAACTGCAGGCATTTTTATATTTTCTGTTCAAATATAGATTTCTAAATGTTTTGCTACATTTTTTTAGCCAAGAATTCTAGCCTGACAGTTGGATAAGTGCAAAATAGGATGGATGGATGAATGGATGGAAGGATGGATGAATGGAAGGATTAGTTTGTGGATCAGGTAAGTAAGTTCGTACTGCAGTTTGCAAAGATCTGGTCCCTCACTGGCCACTTATCTAGGAAGGGGGGAGGGTGCATGGATGAAGGGGACAGCCACTTCAGTAGCCCCAACTTTAATTCAGCGTAGGCCCATGACATGTGGGTCGCATCTGGCCCCTTGCTTCCCCCACTGAGGTCGCCACCCTTGCTGCTCTCCACTCCCCTGAAATTTGTTGTAAGATTGTTTTTGGAAAACTTTGGGGCCCTAACAGGACCAAAATTAGCTTGCTAGCATTCTAATTTTGACCCTTGCAGGACTCCTTAGTCGTGACATTGCACAACCTATTCTTGACCTCTCTAGTGCTTGCTAGCCAGTCTGGATGCCATTTTAATTAATCAATTTATTAATTAATACTTGATTTTTGTTCTCTCAGTGCCATGCAGGGCAAGGAGCAGTCTGAGTGGGTGAGGGGCGGGGAGTACAAATGGTGACTGGGCCTCCCAAAGTCTCCCAGACCTATTTTAATACCAGCTGGAGATGAACTGGGACTCAGAAAAGTCACCTCTCCTTTGAACCTCGGAAGGTCCTCTCAGAACCTGGCCCAGGAGAACCTGGCCCAAGTGGGGGTGCAGGAGAAAAAAGTTGAAAAGGGGGAAACAAGAGGAAAAACGTACAAGTGTGGGTGTCTCTTTTCAGTTGAACTGTTTGTTCACGTGCCACGCATATCTTCAGATTCACCAAATAAAAAGCTTCCCAGCTGGCTATGTGGGCATGGATTAGATAATCGTACAAACAGGAACCCCAAAGTGTTAGCATACACATATCAAGGTCCCTTAGCACAGTGTATTTTTTAAATCTATGCTCATAACCATTCGTGTTTCAGGGACCTGAATGAAAGGAAGGGACGGGACAGAAACCAGTGGTGGAGAGCTTAAGTGCTAATTCCAAAACTCATTTTGGATTTTTTTCAAATCAAGCCCCGATGTGAGCCGCCCCGAGGCTTCGGCGAATGGGGCGGCATAAAAATGTTTTAATAAATAAAATAAATCAAGCCCGAAAATGAGGCACAGAACAGAACAAAGTCAACTCCTGGCCCAACAAGGTTACAAGGGACGTAATTTCTCCTTTCTTATTTTCTCTGGTCAGGTGCTTGACTGCCCTCCTGTTTTTGCAGTCCAATGTGGCAAATGGGAAGGCGGAGGTTTGCACTGAACCATGGAAATGTCATTTTTTGAGTAACAAGCTCTGCATTATAGGCTCCATTCAAGTTCTGCTCATGCACCTCACTGGCAGGGTGGATACAAATCGAGGATTTTTAAAAAAATGGATTTTAAAAATTTAAATCAATTTTTTAATTTAAATTGGATTATAAAAACTAACATGCTTTTTGAGGAAAAAAATCTATCTAGTTTCCTGTTTAATATACATTACAGTCCAAAGGTTATTCATCTTGAAATAAGGATTAGGTTTTAATTATGTAACATGAGGCTGTATATTCATGCAATGTTTAAATTTTTTGGTAAATGAATTCCATTAATCCATTCACGATGTCACGCTCTTCCAGAGGTTTCTGTAAGGTTATTGGGCAATTTTTCTATCAAGAAGATATTAGCACAGATGCTTTGTTTTACAGTTCTCGAAACTGTGAATTTTTGTCACATGCCTCTTGTTCACAGCAAAACTGTTATAAAATAAACATACAGAGTTGAGAAAAAGACCTTAATCCCGTTGTTCCTTTGCAAACCTATGCACACAGAATCAACACTTTACCTGTTAAGTGCTAAGTCTCAAAAATGAAATGAACAGAAGATTGTTGGGAGTTGAATAGATCTACACAAGAAGTGAAGTGTGAGGAGGCACAAGTTTCGGATCTTTCTGCGTATAGTCTGAGATTTATCATATTCCTGGAAAAGAAAACCTAAAATGACAGCAAGCTTTAAAAGAGACCTAGTTTGGAAATACTTTAATGTAGTTCCTCTACCTACGGGATGGCATGCATGCATGCAAATTATGTAGAAAATCATGATTTAAATCTAGTCTTACTGAAGAGTGATTTAAATCTTGACTTAAATCATGATTTAAATCAAATCCACCCTACTCACCAGTCCTGCAATCTCCATTTCATTTGCAATTCATTCGTTAAATTTCTATACTAACCAACAAGATTTCTGGATGGTTTACAAAGAATAAAGACTATTAAAATATATTATATATAGTGTAAAAGCCATTTACATACCAAAATATGCATGGATCACACACACATAGACATACATGTCAAAACAATTTTAAACAATCAGAAGAGTCCAGGACCTGATCAAAACCTTGTCATATGATGCCAAAAGCCTGAGAAAAAGAAAGTCTTAATCTGGGTCCAAAGAGGGAACATTCTTGCCACCAGACACACTCAGTGATTTCGTGTAGAGGTGAATTGCATGGCTGATAAAGCTGATTCCTGTGGAACTCCATATTGGAGAATGTCCCCCAGCTGTACCAGCTGAAGGTCACCTAAGAAAACTGGACAAAGTTGCGCTTTTGATTCCTCACCTGATTCACCTGTTGTAACCCTGGTGCCTAAGTCCTGACAGTTGTAAGAATTTTATCCTGGAAGTTCCTAGCAAATATATTACAGTGGGCCTCATATGAATCTGCACTGTCCTTTGGGCCAGCATGTATTAGGTGCTGAAGAACCCCGAAAAGCTCGTGCATTTGCTGGGACTTGTTCTTCATCTATACTCAAAAGATCTCCTTTTTAGTTCCATTACTTTCACCTCTGCAGCACAGTGAGCTGCACACTACAGAGGGAGCTCAGGATAAATGATGCTAAGGTCGTTTCTGCAACCCACAACCAGGATTTCAACAGAAGAACTAACCACACCTACTGAAAACCTCCCCCAAGCCCAGGGCCGTCTTAACGCATGGGCCTGATGGGCACTTGCCCATGGGCCCCATACTAATCTGTGTATGTTAATCCTTGGAAAATTGGAAAACTTCCAAAATTAACCGTAGTTGTAGTTGTCGTGGGGGCCCCAGTACACTGCTTTGCCCGGGGCCCATAATGCTGTTAAGACGGCCCTGCCCAAGCCCTCTAGAAACCATTCAGATCCATTAGTTTCCAGGGTTGGGGGGGGGGGGGGTCCAGCCTTGCAGAAGAAAATGATCTGACCACTGGAAAGGGACTGATTCAAAGACCCCTGACATCCAATCATCACCTGTATGCCTAATAATGAAGATTAACTCTACAGCAGCCTTTCTCAGCCTTGTGCCTTCCAGAAGCCTTTGCACTGCAACATCCAGAATTCCCAGCCAATGGCCCTGCTGGATGGGAATTATGAGTGTTGTGGTCCAAATGCCTCTGAAAGCCACGAGGTTGGGGAAGGCTGCTCTGGAGTATTCCTTGCTCCATACTGGGAAACAACCCCCATGGTTGTTATGGAGGCCATGAAATCTGGAACCACTCTGAACACGGTGACCCCAGCATGAATGTTGATGCCTTCTAAAACCAAGGGTCTGGAGGACCTCAGCAGCACACCTGAGACTTCTGTCAGCTCAGACAGGGAGACTTTTGAGCAACTGGTGGGCTGTATATCAACAGAACCTGCCTCTGTCCCACTGGTACAAGCACTCCAGACCAGTAGTCAGACACAGGGATCCTTCAGGGAGAGCTGGAACTCCTATGGATCAAAGCAGACTTCAAGAGGGGGTATCTTTTAGCACTGTCCATTGTGCAATAAATGGGCACCATGAGTTATAACTGCTACATGAGCAAACCTGGAGAGCCAGCGTGGTGCAGTGGTTAAGAGCACGGGACTGGGACTCAGGCGATCTGGGTTCTAGTCTCCGCTCAGCCATGGAGCCACCTGGGTGACTCTGGGCCACTCACAGACTCTCAGCCCAACCTCCCTCACAGGGCTGTGGTTGTGGGGATAAGATGGAGGAAGAGATGTAAGCTGCCTAGAGCCCTTTGTAGGAAAAAGGCAGGATATAAATCGAAAAATAAATAAAACCTATTATCGATTTTCCAAGAAAGCGTGCTTCCTCTCCAGAAGGCGAAACTGAGGAGACCGTTAGGATACTCCCCAGTCATAGTCTCACATGATGAGCATTATCACTCACAGGCTCTCATGGACTGTAGGGCTTTGTTTTAGGTTTTTAGTATAAATTCATTCCTATTAATGTAACATGCATTATGCTTTGCTATTTCAATGGAAACTGTTAGAAATTGTTTTATAATTTGCATGTTTTTATATCTGTGTTGCAAATCATGTGGGGTCTTATTTAAGAGATATTTTCAACATCATGGTCACCTTCAATAAAAACAACATTCAACTACTAATGATAATTCCAATAATTCCTGGGAAATCCTGCGCAATCCAAGGACGCATCTATCTCCTGCAACCTACTCTTTGCAACGGCAGCCAGACAAATGTCTCCTCCAAGCTCCCAGGTGAGAAATGGAGGCAATAGCCCATTCCTGGTATTAATTCCCTGACACCTGGTATGCAGAGGTGTAGCACTTACCTCTGCACCCATGCTCTGTTTCACACCTTCTAGTGCAAGATGGAGAGCTGATCCATTTTTAAATGTTCCAGATACCCTTCGATGAATCTCATTTTCTTTTAGAAAAATAGATGCATTTCATGCATCTCTTTCTTTGGAAGTTTGACTCAATCGCCGAAGCATCAGTTTCCCACCTCCACCCTTTCTACCTGGCTGCTGCATGGCCAGAATGGATTGATCGGTCACCTGCCAATTCCTCGGGCTTGTGCAGCCTGCTTGTGTCAATCAGGGCCAGAGGACGGCCACTGCATCAATGCCAGTTACACTCTGCCTCCCAACCTGGAGCTCCCATTGGTAGGGATCAATTCAGGGGTGGCTCCTGTCTACCAAACTATAGGGGAGCAGATACAAAGCAGAATCAACAGCGTCATTGTCAAGGTATGGCTTGCAGCGGTAATTCTTGCACATGCTTCTCGTAACCTCCATGCAGGATGCAGGCATGGAGGTTCAGGCTATCACTGAGCTCTGAAAACTACGTTTGGAAGCTCTCAGTGTGATTCCCTTGTCCAGAAGGTAGTGGGGAAAGTGGGTGAAATGATGTGTGCATTTGAAAAATGACCATAGGCATCCTATATTTAATAAGAGAGATAGGTGAACAATAGATGAATACATCTGGGGGGAAAGGCTCACAAAATATACATGAATTTGTATGTAAATCCCTCCCCTCAAATTTTGCAATCTGATATAGACACCCATCACACCACACTCTGAAAAAGAGAACTCAGGCAATCCTGTGCTTGGCTGATGTGCCCATCCCCAATTTGTATAGCTCTTCTCATGTTCTTACGCCGCCAAGAGAAACCTTTTCTTAAAATTCATCCAGTAGCAACATATGGGGCAAGGGGAGAATGTACCAGCAGTTTTCCAAGAAAGTTGTCATTGTCCTTGGTAACCTATTAGGAATTTCGCAAGGAGAATAAAGTAGTCACAGACAAACCCCAAAACACAACAAATCTTAAATTATCACTGTAGGGGGCAATCCAATTCAAGTTTAGATTTGTTTTAGCTGGATGACATTGGGAGGTGTAGGGTTCAGTCTAAACATTCATGGAGTTGGCTCCTTAGTCATTTGCTCAAACTGATAGTCGTATGGTGGGTGCCGACTGATCTTACTCATTGGAATGATCTCCCAGGAAGGCTCACCTCAAACCTATGTTGCTATGATTCCATGCCAGCAGAAGCCCTGTTTATATTCCAAAGTGCCTTAAAACAAAGTATGTGTACTTCTCTCTCTGAACTGTTTCTATGCTGCATTGTCTGCTCTTTCTTATAATAAACATTTGTATTTGAAATGTTCTTTTATTTTGAAGTTGTGTCAACTGCCCTGAAAATGTTGAGCTGTTCCTTTAAAAGCAGATTGGAGCATCCAGATCTTTAAGTCCCCTTTAAAAGCACTTTTTAAAAGCATGCCTGTTCAAAATCTGCATATTTGTACTTAGCGAACTTACAGGTAAACTTAAAAATTTATTCCTATAAAATCTGAGCCAATAATCCTGACACAAAGCTATGTGTACCTTTGATGAAGACAACAAGCACTTAAAAGAGTGGCCCATTGAGAAAAAAAATGGAATAGTCCTTACATCTGTGGGGGCGGAATTGTAGATGGAACAAGTCACCAGTTCTCAGTGATTTTCCACAGTGAATAGTATAGCCAAGGCCCTGTATTCCAAACCAAGGGGAAGTAACTGCTTGCTTGTCATATTCAGAAGTATAAATATTTTCTGAAAACTAGAGTAACCTTGCGGTAGACAGCAGCACTTTTGATCACTCCAAGGGTGACTCTGCAGCATGCAGACATTTCCACTGCAGCAAGACTGGAAATGCTCAACTACCAACCCTTTTTCAAATGCATGACCCTGAGGCTATGAATTACAGTATTAAATAAGACCTACATTTCTTCTATAATTCCAGGGTCTGTTTCTTAAGATCTGGTGAGCTTGTGAGTTCATTTGGAGTTCAAGAGAGAGAGAGAGAGAGAGAGAGAGAGAGAGAGAGAGAGAGAGAGAGAGAGAGAGAGAGAGAGAGAGTCAAAACAAAACTCAACCAGTCTAGATGTTCAAAATGACAATTTGCTGTGCTACAAACTGTAGAGTTCAGAAATACTGCTGCCTGGCTGCCCAACCTACTGCTGGCCCTGTGCCCGAAAACTGGGCGGGATGGGAGAACCTCGCCTCAAGGAACTTTGGCGACAGAAGGACGACACGAGTTCTTCAGAAGATGTGACCCAAGCTGAGCTCAGTCAGAAAGAGCAAAATTAATCTCTCTGACATGCTACACTATGATCAAACACTATCATGGAAAAAGAGGATTCAATATATATATATTTTTAAATATTCTTCCCAACTTTCCATAGTTGCCATGTAACCCTGATCCAAAAGTAGTTTGAAGGGAGAGGTGCTCTGAGCAAGAAGTGGAAAGTGACTCGGTCAGACCCTACCTGTTTCCTCCAAATTCTGCCAACATGACCCATGGCTGCAGTCACAACTTCAGCCGTATACACTTCCTTTGTCTTTCCAGTTGGTGGGAGGGTTGGCATTGTTCTTCGGAGGCTTCAATTTGACGTCCTTTTCAAAGAATCCCATTGTATCATCATTCTGGTTCCAAAGAAAGGGATCATGTTTCTTTAGAAATATACAATTGCCTCAGTCCTTTATGATTCACATCTTCACGAGGTTTAGTGGATGGAACACAGTTCTACCACACCCTGAATGCAAAACAAGAGCTTGTTGCCTTGCTGTTCAAGCTGCTAACCAATGGGTTGATTTAACTTTCCCACTGCTTGCTCCAAATCCACCATAAAGTTACAGATGTTCATTACAACATCAAAATTGTAGGCCATTTAATCCTGGGAACTTTGGCATGATGCTCAAGGACACCAGCGTATCTACAGGTTCTCTGTTCCTCCTGATTTTTATTTTATTTTTTTAAATTCTGCAGAAGGAGGAGAAAGAGCAGGGGAAAATGACTGAGAGGCTGAACTGCTGTTGCCTTCCAGTGCCAGGCTCATCTGGGTTTAACAAAGTGGGTTTTCTTCTGAAGCTCAGTCTTCCATCTCTGCTTTGTACTAAAGTTCCTGGGAAGTTGCTTTTGCTGCTGTCTCTCCTTTGACTTTTGGAAAATGAGGGTTTTGTGACTGGCCATGTTTCTATAACAGAACAGGCAAGCGCTGTCCACTTTGTGAGAACAACTCTGGCACATCCTTAGAGTTCCTAGTATGCCCACCAGCTGCCTCCCCTGCTCTGTGTAGGAAAACCAATGATCTTCAGTACATACGCCCCATGCGTGTTGCATTTTCTGAATGGGTTTTACCTTGTATCATCTCCAGTTCACAGTACCACGCAGGATTGCTCTTCATACAAAGTTATTAAGAATCCTGTTCATGCTGCATTTTATAAAGGGTCTCTCTTCTGTTTTCCTGGCACTGTAAGACCATTCCTTGTATAATTCCACTCATTTCATTCAGCATTGCAGTGATGCATTTTAGTCTGAGTATGACTGTGTAATAATGTGTAAATCACAACGGGCTGCAGTGCCTATTTCTCTCTTATTAAAAAGAAATTGCTGTCATATCAGGGAGCTTGCTGACAAAATAGTTGCACTAACACATCTGGCAGAATGGTTGAGAGAGGATGTTTGCAAGGCCTGGTGCCTTCTCACTGCTTATAAACAGGAACGGATCTAATTCACTGTATGAATAGTGAATTCATGGGAAAGGAGATGCAGCTCGCATTATTTTAGATTAGTGCCAAATTAATGTTGCATCAGCACTAAGCAGCTCCCCCTAACACACATACACCAAATTATATGATGT
Organism: Varanus komodoensis; assembly: GCF_004798865.1. Lineage (NCBI taxonomy): Eukaryota > Metazoa > Chordata > Lepidosauria > Squamata > Varanidae > Varanus > Varanus komodoensis. Next base: position 18,497,098 of record NW_025335550.1, on the reverse strand, counting down.
CAATGTGGCAATGAAAAATAGCTCTGTTTTTATTGGCTTCCACCAGCACACTTAACCATTTTAAATAGCAACCTCTGTAGAAGAGCCATTATTTTCAATGAAAGCACATAACTGGGGAGATTTGCAGATACTGTAATTTCCACTAAGGCATTAAAAATAAACCTATTTTAGTGTCACAGAGAGAATGGTCCTTTTTCCAGATCAAAAATGATATCTTCTCCTGTTGGAGAGAACTTTGCACATCCAAGTACCAGCAATTAAGGTTCAAATATAAATCTCCTCCTCCTCCTCCTCCTCCTCCATCATCATCCATTTCATGCTCTTTCAAAGTTTCCCCTGCCATTCATATACCTTTGTGCATGACCACTGTAATTGCAAATATACTAAATATTAGACACTAGCTCTATTTACTTTTCAAAAATCTTGTCTACTTTCTCCCTCTTGCTTCTAATTATCCAAGTAATTTTTCTCCCCCAAATAATCTTCCTCAAAAATGCTAAATCCAGCTGCTCTGGATGCTGGTAAACCATTAAGAAAGGCCAAGTGTGATGGTCAATTTTTTTCTCCTGAAATCTATTTACTTGAATTAGAGGAAAGTGAGTCAATTTAGTGCTTTTGTCTCCATTACCAGTAAATTCTCATCCATTAAAAAAAATCAGAATAGTATAAAATCCACTACCATTGTATGCTAAAATGTTTTCAAGAAAGATTAATAATAGCCACCAGAATATAATAATATCCATAAGAATGTACTTCTGAAGAAACACATTATTTATTCCTTGACTTTTTTAATGTCCTTGGTCCTGGATTATTCAACCAGCTTCTGGTAATAATCATTATCATCAGCTGCAGAATGTTAAGAGGGCCAAAACAGAATGCATTCATCAGGCATACTGCACAACATACAAAGTCTGTCTGATAAATCTATCCTTTGTTAAAAGTGAGAAAATTTCCTCTGGGGACAAGTACTATCACTGCTTAATATACTCCGGGAACCAAAAACAGCTCTACTGAATATTCACTTTTGATTTCCATGCAGTTTCAGATTATGTAAAGATCAGGGCATAAAGGAAATCGGAATTTCACCTGTGCTGGAGGGAGTCACACTCACCCTGAAGACTTGGCTTTGCAGTTGTAATGCATGCAGCCCCGATATTGGAAGCCCAAGTTTTGAAAGTGGCCGGGACTGCCTTGTACAGGAGGCCAACTGCAAGCATGACTGATTTGTCCTCAGCCACAGATGTCTTAATCCCATTCCCACAGGTTGAGTGCAAGGCATCCTATGGGAAGCTGCCTGTGGAAAATCGATCTAGTACAGAAGGCCACAGTCAGACTGGAGCCTCTTGCACGAAGCACCCAGCTCTGTAGTTAAAACAGCTTTGTCTGCTACTGGTCTGTTTCTCGGCAGAATCCAAAGCACTGGCAATGACATATACATTTCATTCATTCATTCAAAACTTTTCTAGACCGTCCCATGACCAAAGTCTCAGGAAGGTTTAACAATACAAAATGTAAAAAAAGTTAAAACACAGCTTTCTAAAATTCAACTAATAATAAATCCCCACTTAAAACAGTCAGGTCTTAAAACATTGGGAAAATAAAAAGGTTTTGGCCTGGCGCTAAAGAGAATAAAGTGATGGCACCAGGCGAACCTCTCTGGGGAGCGAATTCCACAATTGGGGCTCCACTGCACAGAAGGCCCTTCTCTCGGTAGTCACCCTTCTAATCTCCTTCAGGGAGGGCTCCTGGAGAAGGGCGTCTGCCCCAGATCTTAAGGGGCAGGCAGGCACATATGGAAGGAGATGCTCCTTTAGGTAACCAGTCCCTAAGCCATTTAGGGCTATATAGGTCTCGCCAGCACCTTAAATTGGAACTGGGCTTCAACTGGAAGCCAGTGTAGGTGGAAAAGGACCTGCGTTATATGTTCATACCTGCCGGTCCCTGTTAACAACCTGGTGGCTCTATTCTGGACCAATTGAAGTATCCAGACCATCTTCAAGGGCAGCCCCACATAGAGCGCGATACAGTAGTCCAATCAAGAAGTTACCAGGGCATGGCTCACCGCTGCCAGGCACTGCTCATCCAGACAGGGGCACCGTGGATAGTTGAAGGAAAGCGCTCCTCACCACTGCTGCCACCTGGGATTCCAGGGACAGCTCTGGGACAAGGAGCACTCCCAAACTGCACACCCTGTCCTTTAGGGGGAGCACAACCCCATCCAGAACAGGGTTAGAAACACCTACCCGGGAGGCTAAATCACATACCAGCAGGACCGCCATCTTGTCTGGATTAAGCATCAATTTATTGACCCTCATCCAGCCCATCACCCCGGCTAGGCACCAGTTCAGGACCTCCACTGCCTCACCTGGATTCGATGTAAGAGAGCTAGAGCTGGGTGTCATCAGCATATTGATGATTCCGCAGCCCAAACCTCCGGATGACCTTGCCCAGTGGTTTCATGTAGATGTTAAATAGCATTGGGGATAAAATGGAACCCTGCAGAACTCCATGACAAAGCTGCCATGGCGCAGAGCCACCATCCACCAGCACCACCTTCTAGAGTTAGCCAGTCAGGTAGGTGTAGAACTACTGCAGAGCAGTGTCTCCAACCCGCAACTCAGCCAGCCTATCCAGAATGATACCATGGTCCATGGTAGGGAAAGCTGCTGAGAGGTCCAGAAGAACCAACAGGGACACACTCCCCCTGTCCCTCCCCCTGCATAGGTCATCGTACAGGGTGACCAAAGCAGTTTTCATCCCATAACCAGGCCTAAAACCAGACTGAAATGGGTCCAGATCATCAGTTTCATCCAAGAGACCCTGGAGTTGCCCAGCTACCACCCACTCAAGCACCTTGCCCAAGAACGGGATGTTGGCCATCTGTGTATAATTAGAGGCCAACTCTGGGTCCAAGTTTGCCCTCATCAGAGTGGGCCTGATCACCGCCTCCTTCAAGGGGGCAGGAACCCGGCCCTCCCTCAGGGAGGCATAAACTACCTCCTGGACCCTGGTATACATCCTGTCCTTGGCTTTGGTGAGCAGCCAAGAAAGACAAGGGTCAAGTAACCAAGTGGTAGGCCAGACAAGTCCAAGCACCTTGTCCATGTCCTCAGGCCACAACAATTGAAACTCATCCAACAAAGATGGACGGATTGGCACTCTGGACACCTCCCATAAAGCCATATACTTTCAGACTACCCAAAAGAACAGCTTCTCCTACTTGAGCCTGTCTGGGCCCTAAGTTCTTCAGGGGAGGTCCTTTTCAGTGCCACCATTTTCAGCACCATATTCGGAGGTGATGCAAGAAAAGCCCTTCCCATTGGCTGCTGAAGGCTGTGAAAATTGCTGCTGAGAAAGGCGGGGATTTGCTCCTTCTCTGCCTTCATCTACTGACAGCAGGCAAGACAACTTCATTCAAGCAGGGCTTTGGCATGTGAGCAGATCTTTTAGGTTGGATGCTGCTTTTATTCTGTTATTGTTGTGTTTTTATAAGGCTTTAATGAATTGTACTGTTGTTTTAATGTTTCCTTTATGATTATAAACAGCCTTGAATGCCACTTTTGTAGAATTGGCGGGTAGAACTCCACTGAATAAATGCATGAATTCACCATCTTTTAACTCCATTGTTCAGTGCCGCTGTTTCCTAGCCTTGAATACTTTTTCTATGCATTTTTTCCACATACACTTTCCTAGCGTTCCACTCCAGTTCCCTAGACATGATGCTGCATGTTTACCACAATTTCACCACGACGATTCTTTGCTGGAAATTGGGGAGTGGGGTTGATAGGGTCTTAGGGGTCAGGCTGTAGCTGTGTTGCAGCCCATGGATGCCTAGCTTCAATATTAGCATCTCTGGATAGGGCTGGGAAAAACTTTGGTCAGCTTCTGCCAGTCAGTGTTGCCACTATTGGCCTACCCAGACCAAGAGTTCAATCCCTCCATTTCATCATGCTACTGCATGATAGCCCTTCCCTGAGCTTTAATTTGTCAGTCCAGACTTTCAGTGTCTGATGATCTGGAGCCAGGGATGTATGAATATTGTTTATCCGGTTTCATCTGTGTTTTGCAGATGGTCAGGCACCTTGCATTGTATTCTTTGCTCATCATTGCAATCAGATTTTGCACAAATGCACACATACGTGTTTGCACATATTTGCACTTACACAGTCACACCTCTGAAAATGTGCAAACAACCCTGAATCTATAAATCCCCCCACAACTTCTGCATTTTATGCTTTTGTCTGTCGGGGGGCAATGCACATTATCAACCAGTTTTTTTTTCTACAAAATTAATTTGCATAGAATTAAGGAGAGTAAAAAAAAAAATTGTGGGCAAGTCCTTGGAATCTGTACAAATCAGGAAAAGCCAATGCCAGCACATCCCTACTAATGAGGATATTCTGCGATATTATATTCATATAATATTACAGCATTGTGGAAACAACATCTCCAAGAATTTGCTCCGCATTGCTGTAGCCTCATCTGGAAGCAATGTGGTTCACCCATGGCTCTCTTCCTTCCCAATTAGTTCAAAAGCATCCATTTAGCCCTGCTGCTTGCTTTTGAACGTTTACATCTGAAAATGCACATGAAGACTATACAAGAAGGGGACTTTTTAAATTAGTTAACCACCTTGGATTATCATCAGGCGAATAAGCATTACAAGATGGGGAATGCAGTGCAATTGTATGCGTGATTACTTTGGAACAGATAAGTCACACTGAATTCAGCAGGGGTTGCTTCAAATTTTCTGCATAAAACGGCCTAAATCTGTTCACTGGCTTTTTCATGTTTGAGATATTGTCAGATGAGGAAGATAGATTTTCCTTTTGCAACTCAGTGCTTTGACTTTTTCCTAAAAGAAGCAGAGTTCAACTCCATCCTCTGATTGTTTCCCAGGATTAGCCTATCTATGCTACTCATTCAGGTTTTTCTGCAATGAGGTTAATGCAACATATTTTCAGTCAAAGATGGTTTAATAGGGCAAGTCATGCAGTTGATGTGGAGTTGTTGCTAAATAAGGTTGGTTGCTTCCTCTTCCAAATGGGGAAAAAAACTGTTGACTTACACCTTCTTCCTGTTTTAGGGACAATTTTATATGCATTGGGCAGATTTTTTTTTGAATCCTCTGCCTTCTGTAGCACCTGTACTATTCTGCTTCTACAAGTGGAAAAGTAATATTGCTGTCTGCTTAGGTTTCTTTACTTCTCATTATATTGACATTAAAAGGGAGAGTTGTATGTATGAGATGCTACAACAGCTCCAGACTGTGTTCCTGAATGAGTGATGGGATTATAATGTCTCTTTATAAAGTTTGCAAATTCTACTAAAGCATGGAGCTGAAAGCAAAGGCAAGCTACTCAAGCCTTGTACTTCTGAGCCTAGAGAGCTCCTTCAGTATAAGCACAAATAATAAGGCATCTCCCTTATACATTTGCTGTTTTATTTTTAGTCACAGAACAAGAGACGTATTGTACCTTTCTGCCAACCTTTTCATTATTCTGATTTTGTACCAAGACTTAAAAACTATTTATTTGAATAGGTATATTTACTTACATATACATACGGGGGAGTATTAAGTATTCTTTTAAAGAAGCTCAGTTTCTGTTTATACATTTGATTCTCTGCCTTATAACAATATATGCACATAGGCATACTTTTTTTTCACTGATTGACCAATATCCCAAGGTGATAAGACTTGTCTTTCCTGAACTTTACCAGTCCAGTCATGGCTTCAAGTCAGGATGGCGCTCTGCAGCCCCCAAGTTTGGGGTCACTACGTCAATGAATACCAATGTCTGGGGAGCGCCTGCAGGAAGTTGCCTGTGGGCTTCCAGGAGGTATCTAGCTAGCCGGAGTTTATGCTTTACAGCACAATCTTATCCTTTTCTGTCTAGAATGGACACCACTGAATTCAATGAGGCTTACTTTTAAGAAACTGAAAGCAGCCACTGAAGTGAACCATTGAAGCAACACCTGGCGGAGCTACAGTTTCCTGTTCCCCTCCTCTAACTCCCAGAGGAAGCTGCTCCCTCAACAAACATAGCCATAAAGAAAGAGAGAGAAAAAATGAGAATTGTGTAGGACATGCCAATCTATATACAGGTATGCCCTGGGTTATGAACAAGTTCCATTCCTGGGATAATGGAAATCTCTCTTTAAGTCAGTTTTGGATGCAAGTTGAATCATGTGCAGTCAGTCCTCCACATTCACAGGGGTTAGGGGCACAGGATCCCAGTGAAAGTGGGAAAACCCCCCACCCCACTCAAACTCCCCAGTCCTCCTCTTTGCAGCAAGGGAAAGGGCAGGGCAGAAAGGCCTGCTTTGGAGGCCTCCCTCTCTACCCTTTTGCTTTCTCTTTCTCTATGGTGATGACAATTTCCTGCAGTAATTTTTTAAAAAAATTAATAGGATTTATGGCAATTCATTTGTAAGTATGGATTGTTTGTAACTTGCATGTTAGACTCGGGGACTGCCTATATCTAATGGATTTGAGTATATCAATTAGGCATAAAGTTCAACAAAGGAAGATCAAGAAGGTCTCAACTACAACACGATCTTGGTACTAAGACATGACCATACACTTTTGGCCATGGCTGGGATGTACTGTGGGTGGCAGCTTTTCCCCAGATGTTACCTAAAATGATGTAATTTGAAGAATCACAGCTTCCCTTTTCTCTTCGGCAAACTGCAACTCATGCCACAAAAGAGAGAGCTTTTTCTTCATGTGCGATTATGCAGAATCCCCAAATATCAAGAGCAGGTTAGAGCAAGGGTCGGAAACTGATGGCCCATTGGCTGAATGCAGCCCATGGGACCTTCCTGACCAGCACTTATCCCTCTCCTAAGCCCTGCCCCACTGCATTTTGGATGCGAAATCTCTTTTAGACCGAGGGCCAAATTCCATTTCAGAGAAGCTCCCTGGAACCCCATCCAGTGATGGGAGGGGCTTACGGCAAAAGGGGTGGGGCCAAACATATCAGCATATTTTAAGTTATAGCTTGTACTGCCAGGAGAGGCATTTCAGCAGTTAGAATGGAAAAGAAGCACACAAGTGCCAAGAAAACACCACGTGTTTAGTGCTCAGGGGAAAGGAAGTGAGGCCATCTGGGGACCCTGGAAGACCAGACTGGGATCATCGGCAAGGTGCTTTGGGCCCAGACTGAGATTCAGCATCTTCTTCAGAGTGACTGGGGCAAGTGGCTGGGCATGAATCTCTTTGTGGGCCTTCTTTGCTGCAAAGCCTTTCGTCCTGATCAGCCGTGTTATTCCTACCACTGTGACTAATACATCCCGCCTTCCCTCCTTTCACAGGGAACCCAAGGTGGTCATGAGCCTTTTTGTCTCTTGCAACAGTTCATTGCTTCTCCTCTGAACACATCCCCTCTCCTTCAGTGATTCTAAAATCTCTTGCAAAAAGGGGACTGTATGGCACTTTTTCTTATTTAAAATTAAATAAGACGGTGTTCTAGTCAACTAGAATACTGTACTAGGTTGAAAGGATCCGTAAAGGCATCGAAGGATTACACTCTGAACTACCTGCAGGCCATTCCTTCCAAACAACGAGTGCCAGATTTTGACATCAATATTTCTTTGAACTATGATGAAATCTCGACTGACAAGGAGCTTCACTGGGTGAATGGATGGCATAGAATGTTTCATGGCTGCAGAGGCTTGTCTTGATTCTGGTGTTATCATATGTCAGGATATCAACATTGCTAGACAGCTGTTAGAAAAGAAGCAGATGTGTTTTCCAGACTGGGTTTTGCACCTGTCTAGAAATTTGGAGACTCTCTCTGTCTCTCTTTTCTGCCTCACTAATTGCCTGCATATATCACAGTGCAGCATAGTATTAGCAGCTTGGATAGCAGCAGGAGGAAAGATCACAGGAAAATTGGATTATTAGGTCCCTTCGCATGTAAAGTGTAGTCTCTAGATCAGTTTAATGCATAAGGGCATAAAGCAGGAAGTGAGATGTGGGTGCGGAGGGATGGAGGCCCTGCGTGTTGTCCGACTTCTCTTCCCACCTTTTTTCTTCTGACTAGTTCTTCCTCAGTGCATCAGCTCTGAAGCAGCCAAGTACAAAACGGTCTCCCCCACACTGTGAATAGCTGCACCTATTGCATTTGGCCAGGGCAGATGGGTGAAAATTTATTCATTTCCATTTTCGATTTGCAAGAAAGAAACATGCAACTTTCTTCTTAAGCAGGATGGGAAAAAAACTTGAGATTTAAACCTAAACTGACCAATTCATCCACCTACCAAAAGGTCGATTAACAATCTGCATTTCTGAGAAGCCTCAACTCTACGTGCCCATTAAGCCATCCGTTCAATAGCTCATATTAAAATATCAGCAAGAGAATAAGAAAGAAAATGTACAAAATGAATGTATTAGTTACAAGCAAAATCACAGAATAAATTTATTAAAGTACAATATAAAGCAATGAATGCTGTTGAAAGTAAAAGCAGGACTATGATGCGTTATTGGCTTAGTGAATGTGGGGTGCCTGTGTGAATATGCATGTGCATGCATGTGGTCTGCGCCAGTGCGCTCACGTGTGATCCCTGATAACCTCAGCAGACACGCATGGAGGACCCTACAGTCGGAAAGACTGTGCATTCCTGCACCAGAGATTATCCACTTCGCCTCGGAGAATCCCTTATCCAGATCATCTGAAGAAGAGGTTTTTGGTTTGGCTAAGTATACAAGGAGAAGGCAGTCTTTTGTGTAGCCTGTTCCCAAAACAATAGAAATGAAAACCAGCACTTTAAATTGGGCTAACCTTAGGAGGAGCTCCAAGAAAACACAGGCTAGCATACCACGTCCCTGTACACCAGCCTTTCTTGATCTGTTCCCCCATCCCCAGATGCACTGGGTATTTGGTCAACTGGGACATGCTGGGAGTTTTAGTTTAGTGCAGTTAGAAACCACCATCTCCAGGAAGAATGCTAAGTGGAAATGCCACCCAAACATCTGATGAGTCTCACTTTTGACCTACAGAAGGCACCCTCCATGCACACCCTCTAGGATTCCAAACAAAGACTGCAGAAAAGCCAAGAAGCCACCAGACGATTGGCAGTGAAAGAAAGAAGTCCTCAGTGGAAGGGGGCATGGCCCTCTGGGGAAATGGAGGGGGCCAGATTGGAAGACCAGATTCGGACTCTGGAATTTGTAGAGGCTGGATCCACTGCTCCCCAAACTTACGCATTCCAAGGTGGATGCCTCAGACACTGAATCTGAACAGGAAGAAGAGGCTGAGTTTACTTGCTTAGCTGCAATACCAAGGCTAATATGCTTTGAGATGAGCCAAGTGGGTGGTAAGCACCAGAGCACCTCCAGTCCAGGAGGAAACAGTATTGAAGAGGAATGTTGTAGCTTCTTTGATCCAGTGGCTTGCTTCTAAGTCCAAAGAGGATCTACACACACCTACTGCGATTCCAACTTTCCCTGAGCCGTCCTTAGCACTGGGCATAGCAAGGCAACCAGATCCCATGGCAGGTGCTGCTCCAACCCCATCATTCAACCCGAGCCCCCTGCACATCCCCCTCTGCTGGGGATGGACTTGTGTGTGCCATGCAGCCTGTCCCCCACCCCCAAAGCCTTCGACCCCCAGGTGCAGCAAGGGGTCCTCTACCCTGACAGAGGAGAAATGATTGACTGCCAGTTGAAGTGGCTTCTGCAAGTAGGATGAGGTTGCCACATATTTTGCATCACAGCCAAACATCTTGGGCTGGCCCTGAGCCGCATTGCTCCTTTCTGCCAGCCTGGAAGACTTCCTCTCACCAAGGTCCCTCGCCTGCCTCTATTGTGCGGTGCCCCAGCTGATCCCCTGTCTGCTAATGCAGCGCAGATGCGGCTGTGGCCAGACCCCTTCACCTGTCTGGAAGCGCTTTCAGAGGTGATAGAGGAGCTGGCTCTTCTGCCACTGCCTCAGCGCCAGGTGATTTCTCACCGAGGAATGGCAGCGATTTCCTGACCTCCTCCCGGGCTCAAGCTCCTGAGCAGCTATCAGTCAATGTGTTTAAGTGCACAGCTACCATTAACTTTAAATGGGATATTACTCCCCGAATTACTTCCACAAATTAAATAACTCAGAAGCTTAGAGAAATCGCCTACACAGATCACTTAGAATCCTTTGAATGGCATCATGGTTTGGAGCCTTTTAGTCTGCCTCAAAGTTACACATTTCAAACCTGGCAAGTTGTGTCGGACGGAAATTGGCTCTGCATCTCTCTCTCTCTTGCACACACACACACACACACACACACACACACACTCACACACACGGTATTAGCTTTTGAGTGTTTTAGGTCATAAAACCTTTTATATGCTTAACCAGGATTCACTTAAGAAGATTTACAGAGGCTGCACCTTTTTTTTTAAAGGAAGAGGAAATGTTCTAAATGGATGCGCTGAGCATTTGTCATTTTGAAATTATGGAATTTTCATGTGTAGGTTAAAGGGTTAGGGTTCTTTTTTCTTTTAGTCCCCTAAGCATATTAATTTGGGTCCAAACGCATGGGATATTTTTAATGTTTTTATTCTTTGAGGCATAAACTTACAACGTAAGTCCTGTCGTGTTCAGCGAGGCCTACTTTCATTAGCAGCCTTCATTAAAGAATACAATGTCGGATCAGTCATATTCAGTCATACTCAGGACAAGCCCATTGAAATTGGTGGTACTTAACTTGGTCATGACCAATCTAGGTTCCATGGATTTTAACGGAAATATGATTCCGTGGATTTTAACGGAAGTATGACTAAGTCTGAATCCAACCTGTAATCATTACTAGGGCTAAATTAAACTGTTGATGATTTTACTAGTGTTGGAACATTGGTCATTTTTACCCTCAGTACAAATTCATTCGTCGTGTTTCAATGCCGTCCAGCATTGTTTTGTTCTTGGAATGATTCCTTTAAAATAACCCTTCATACCATTGTCCTCTCTTTGGCTCTCACTTTACATAGTTTTAGCAATGTTTAATCTGATTGGCTGCTCCACAAGATTTTGTCGGTGATGTCATAATTTTATGTGTGATGTGATAACATTTTTGCACACATAACATTTTATCACATCATTTCATTAAAAAAGGAATAAGCACATTTATGCCACGGCCAAGTAGCATCAAAACAATATACTTGTTAAATAAGATGTGCATTCTTGATAGCTTCTTGGGGCAGTCTGTAAAATATATGCTGTATTTGGAGTAAATATCAAAATGAGAAAATGTTCAGCAAGAAAATGTTCACAATTGCATGAGTGAGAAATATGATATTAGCTGCAAAAGGGCAGCAGCCATGAATTTGAGGAAGCGCGGAGACTACTTCATTAGGAGCGTTGCAGTGATGGGGGCAAGATAGTGACACTGTTTCCTAAATAGTCCCATGAACCAAACAGTGTTCCCTTTTTGGACATATATTTGAATTCTAAAAGTCTCTGCTGCAAACAAGGAACTACGTACTTGGACTAAATCACAAATGTTCCATGAACTAGGGATGGATGAAATAATTCTATCAAGCCTATTAATTTTGTCTTCTCTCCATTTCTAATCTTACCTATTTTGAGTTTGGTTCATCGTGGTCTTTGAGATTGTCTCCAGTATTAAGTTTGGTTCATCCCAAGCTTTGGATATTATTGTTAAAAGAATGCATTCAGATGCATGTGCCCATGTGTCCGCACTTCTCTGAATGCATGCATTTTGCATACTTTTTTGCCTAGTATACACATTTTATAAGGACTTTTCCTAACGCAGTGCGTATTTAACATTGTTTTCTTTGAAATATGTATTTTTAAGTGGAGAAATACCCTTACAGTATTTTAGAAAGTGTGAATTTCCAAGAATAACTGAGTGTTGGCTCACATGGTTGCTTAAAAACCCAAACTTGAGTAAGGTTGTAGTCAAATGTGCATAGAGCATCTCCTTCATTTATCCCAGTGTAGCCATAAATACCCCCCCCCCCAACACTATGGGGTTAAGAGGCTGATCCAATCTGGATACTCATAACACTTCTGAACTCAGATTAATATAGGCATGTGATGGACAGTTCCCTGTGCTGGTTTCAGTAATGCAGGTATTTTACATCCACTCATGCGGGGAGAACCAGAGGCAGTGCCAGGATCCCCATTGCATGGTGGTGCCTTGCCCCTCCCCTTTCCACTGTCCCCGCCTCCCCACCACCATGCTGGCTCCAATGCCAGTCTTCTGACTTCAGAGCTACAGCCAGATGTTCTGCAGCTGGACCACTTTCTGAAGCTGGAACTCCAACTTTTCCTATGGTCATCTGGGCGGCATCAAGCAGCCATAGGCATTCAAAGAAACTACTGGAGCATCTTTCAAAAGCAGCAGTTCAAATTAATTCCATCCATCTTTCCAATGGTTCTCAGGATTTTTTATTTTACAAATTGTTTTTGTTGATTTTTCTTAATCTTTGTGAAATACTTTCTAGATCATTGACTGTGCCAATGCTTGTATGGTCCACACTGTAGAAGCTCGGATGAATAGATTCGGTGGAATAATACTGCTGTTTACTATACTTTCTCCATATAATTTTCTCTTTTTTTTCCTTCTGAGCACATAAATAACTTGCATGCAGATTAAAATAGTTTGGGAACATTTTTAAAGTCAAACATGTGATTGTATACAGGTACATTAATGTAAAAAAGGCTTGTATGTACTTGTCTTATTTCACCAGAGTGGAGTTTTCCTGAAATTCTTTTGCACTGGCTCCTATCAGTTGATCTTGTTTGACACTAAACACCTTGTGAAAATGTAAGAACAGTAGCAAAGTTATCCAACATTTCTTGACACAAATTTCAGGGGCTGACTATAAGACAAAGTCAGCTCAACAAATGAATTAGGTTTTCATGTTCAGGATTTGTAGGTCACCAGATTTAGGCTTGAAGATGGATGTTGTCCAGTTCAGGTTGGCCAGATGCCTTTCCATTTGGATTTTGTCTTTCTTTGTCCTGGTGTTCTGCTTCTTGCACATAATCTTCATTCCATGAGCTGATATGGCTATATACTTGGTACATAGTCCCTTAAATGATAAAAATTCCTGGAAAGACCTCTAAGAGTGGTTTGATATAGAGTATCATGGTTTGGGATGTTGGAGATCCAGGTTAGCCTCCTTTTCAATCATGTAGCTTTTTGGGTGGTCTAAAAGAGCACTCGTATGACCCCTGGGTGAGCATCCTGGGGTCCTTAGGATGGTTCAGAAAACCCTTTCTGAGGTCAGAGTTCCAAACTCAGAGGGAGAAGTCAGAGATTTCTACCCCAATCCCATCCTCTTTGAGCTACTACAGAGAGGATTTTCCCAGCTGCCTCTTGAAGTTGGGAACACAACCTTGAAGGGGGGGAAAGGGGGTATTCCATTGGGCAGGAAATGGAAGAGACTGGGGAATGTAGGGTGCAAGTCATCCTGTACCTCCTCCAGCTGCCATTGTTCCCCTGCTAGATGGACTGAAAAGCCTGTCTGGCAAAGCAACTCTAAGATCAGAGGGTGAGGAAGCAAGAGTTACCTAAGCTGTCCTGCAGGTGGGCATAGGAATCCCCAAAGCTCTGTGTTCAGGAGCTTCTGCACCATGAGGACTCAGGCCATAGGACTGCACCCCTGATCATTATTTCTAAACTTAGCTCAGATGAAGCTAAGTGGGATAAGGATGGTAAACGGGCTTGCATGCTTCAAGTGTCAAATAAAGGATGTAATTTGGGAAAGATGCAAAGTTTTTCCGTTTCATTTCTTTCACTGTATACCACAAGCTAACTCTGTCTGTGCAGGACACAAAAATGCCCGAAAGACATAATAAAAAGATGATATAAAGCCTTTCACATTCAAAAAGGTTAAACCATTTAAAACAACTCCAAGCAATTCACAAGGAATTACCAGGAATCCATAAACCCAGCAACAATAAAAGCCCCATCAGATATTGTCCGATGCCTGGATTTGCCATCCTTCAAACTTCCCTCAAAGGAGAAGCTCAGATGTTCACCACACAGTGCCTGGGTAGGTTCATATAAGGAGAGGTACTTCTCCAGGTACTCTGGTCCCAAGCATGTAAAGTCAGTCTGTTTAACTCAGTATCACCCCGTCTTGGGTGGCAGACTCTTCCCAGGATCTTAAACAGCTGGTCTTTCTGTTCATACGTTTAACAAATCATTTTTAATTCAGGATGCTGGAAGAGAGCTTCCATATGGAAGGTGTATTCTTTAGCACCCAGCTAAGCACCCTCTGCATGCTTCAAAGCTATTGGTGGAAAAGGGGTTTCAAGATCAGTAGCAGGAAGTGTTGCACACGTTGCTCATTAAGATGCCAAACTGGGAAGGATGCTTCGTTCACCAGCCATGTGCATTTCATTGGTTAAACACCAGCATTTGCTTACACAATGAAATCAAGAGGAACGGAGCTGCTGCTTGCATTTTTTATATCTGACCCATGTCCGGGGTTTGGTCCTTCTCACAATGCACTTGCCAATGTGGTGACACTTCTCACAAGCAGAAGCTTTATGGAACCATAAACAGGCTCAATGCCTCTTTCAGCATGATCACATGGACACTTTTAGCTCAGTTTCCATGTCTCTATCCTTGCTCTCTCTTTTGCTTAAAAGGTGAAATGCCCTTTTGAAAATCAACCTTCTCCACTGAGTGTGAAGTAATTGGTTTCTTTCTATGTCAAACCTTTTAACCAGAGGGAAGAAAAAAGGTATAGGGCACTGTGAAATTATCAAGGGAACAGAACCTGTGTGTTTCACACTGAGAATTAGCATTGTTAGGTGAAGCTATGAAGATAACATCTCTAGCCTTGAGAATTTTTTATTGTGAAATGGTTTCCTTATCGGTGAGGTTAATGAAGATGTCAGCAAATGGGATGAGGTTTTGCCAAATGGGATTGCTTTCACCTCCAATCCAACTTGGAAAAGGTATTAATCAGTACATTAATCTTATCAGCAGCTGAAGAGCTGGCTTTGGAACTGTCCATTCCTGTTTTTCATTAGGAAAAAAATACCCTAAAAGATAATTATTCTCAAAATCCACATGACCAAAATTACTGTGCCTGTTCTCTTTCCTTCGAGAGCAAACTTTGCAAAATGAAGACATGTATAGATTGCCAATGGAAGGGCAGCTGCAAGACAGCACCATGAAAAGATACAAAGTTTGCTTCTGAGCTTTTTTCATTGCACACCCTAGTGACACCGAGCCTGCTCATTTACCTCTGGACAAGGAATGATGACGTGCACACTCATTAATCTATGTTCAGAGATGCTCCACATTTCTATTATTTGGAAGTTTCTGGGCGCTTCCATGTCTCCCAGGGAACATCTCTGTAAGGCCCATCTAGGGCTGTGAGAAGTATCCAAGGGAGAGGCATTTACCTTTCCTCTTGAGTACTCTTCTGTTCAATAAAGAAAGCCAGCCATGCTGACTTGATAGGCCGTGCTCATCTCGCAGTGTCTCCTGCTGTGAACACACATGGTGAAATGGAGTTGCAATCTCCTGCTATGGATACCTGTGCTGAAATGGAGCAGCTTTTCCAAAACCGGCCCATCCCAGATGTTTCAAAACACAACTCCCAGGATTTCTGGCAAACGGGAATTGAAGTTCAAGCTGAAAGCACCGGGATGGGAAAGCCTTAAATAGACAGTGGCTACAATTAAATGCAATTAAACAAGATGCTTTACTGTTCTGAAAGGTGACCCTTGAGCTCATGAATGTCTTCCTCCTATCTGGTGAAAGTTTTCCCTTTCCTTTTTGACTGAAGCAAGACAACTTCAAACCTTGGCTTGTGAAGCTGCCTTCCTGAATAAATCAGTCTAGAATTTCAGTTTAGGAATGCAATAGAGTATTTAATCATACGCAGAGGTACAAACTTCCAAGATCCTTATGTCTCCAGCAGAGGAGAAATGGAATGTGAGTGCATGTGATCCTTTTCTTGTAATAGCAAATCATAGGGTGGCATTTCTGCTTTTGTTTTTACTGTACAAGGGTTATTCCATTTCTTTAAATTACAACTTAAAGATAGACCCTTTAGCCCTTGTCCAAACACATGTTCATTCATGTCTATAATGTATCATCTGTTATCCTAATATGTATCACTTACTAAAGACTCACAAACAAACCAAGTGGGACCAAAGGTGTAGGTGGGTGGGTGTGGTGGGGGGAGGGTGGAATAAAAGAAAAAAAATCCTAAAGAGGAAGAACATACGATGTAGTGGGTGAAGTTCCAAGGTCGTCCGTCCAAGAGAATCAAGTCTGAATGTGCCTATGAAATGTGAAACTCATGCAAGATCTTACACAGATATAATTTTGCTGTAGGATTTTTCTTTTCTTGCGTAATTTGGCACTTGTATCACTGATCCAAGGGGAACGTTGCTGTCAGGGACAATGTTAGAAAGTTTCTCAAATATCTATCATCATCACAGCCTTATGGTTTCTGATATTCCATGAGTTTTTGTTCAAGGTTCCAGACGGCAATCCCATCCACAGTTAATTCCCATGCTCACCGAAATCAAAATGATTTCTGTATGACACAGGAATGAAATTTTAAGGAGCATTATTAAAACATACACCCTTTAATATCACTTTTATCAATCCCAATTGATGATCTGAGCACAAATGCCCATGTCTGACCTTCATGACTTCATGGCTTAGAAGAAATTGTGAGCCAGGCAGATGGTATTTCAGACACAGTTTCCCCAAAGGGTAAAGCTCACCATCTGACATTAGATACTTCATAAGTCCCCAAGTTTGTCTGAATAAATGGTCTGTTGCATTTCTGCCAGGAGTTTCAACCGTTTCACTTCTAATTTTTCATACTTTGCCATTTTTAGATGTGCTTCCCCTAATCTTGTGCCCTTGAGATGCTTTGGCCTGCAGTTCCCATCAGTCCAATGGTTTGGTTTGATGGGAGTTGTCGACCAAAACATCTGGAGGGCACCTCTTTTAGGTGCTCCGTTCCATTCAGTGGGCAGGGGGCAACTGAAGCACACCTGGAGAACCTTGAGAGAAACAATTCGCTCTGAACACACTTGGAGAGAGCTGCACTGTCGGTGCATCAAATCTTCCAGGGCAAAGCCCCGTGAAACTCTGCTCAGGCTGAGCTGAGGCTCATTGGCCAGGATCAGTCCGGGCGGTTGTTTTGTAGAGTTGCCAGCTTAATTTAGTTTAATCACTCGATTAAGAAACTAAAGCTTTAGTTCATTGATCAGCGGGGATCTAGTTTTCAAGGACAATTTTATTTCAGTTATTTTGCTTCTGCTTCGTTGTTATAGTTGAACATGCACAATGAAATAATAAAGATGACCTTTCCTTCTAGCAGCTCCTTTTATTTATTACATTGCAAGCTATCTTAGGCTTCCTTCAGCATGTCTTGTATCAATATCTCAGAAAAAAATATATTGATGCATTGGTAATATGCAGGTGTATTTAAATTCTCAGTCAATTAATTGGCTATATTAATTGATCAAATATTCTAGTAATTTTAGCTTCTGAGCGCCGTGACGATGGCCAGATTGTATGTGGGCTGTTCTGCATATAACCATCAAGCAGTAGTTTTAGAACTCAGCCTATGCTCTCAGATTGGAATCAGAAGCTTTCATTGCCCCCCGAGAAGAAAGTCAAGGGAGAGGGACTGATTGAAAAAAACTCCTGTCCATCGACCAAAGAAAACTGAGTCTTCTCCATTGCTGGCAATGGGACAGACCACTCTTAGATAAGTTCCTGAGGAGGGAACTGCAGCCACATACAGAAAAGTGCTGAGGGACCCGCACTGTAGACTCTGCAAAAAACCAAGGTGGGCTTCAGCATCTCCAAATGCACTCTGAGGTTGGAGCTCCGTCTACAACTTCAGGAGCATTTCTCTGAACATCCCGATGGCCCCAGGGATGCTGTCCGAGGACCGTAGGAGAGCTCTTATGATAGGAAAAGTGAGGCAAATCCGATATAATTTTTGGAAAAGTCTGAATGAGAGATGCAGGAATCCATGCAAGAAAATGATGTTAAGCTGAACCTAAGACAGATGACACCTACCTGTGAAACTCCTTAAGCATCAACACAATTATTAATTCCCTAGTTTCTGTTTATTTTATTTCCAAGGTCACAACTTCTAAGGACTTCTTTCCCCAAGGGATTATTGTACCGTTGTGATCCTTCTCTCATGGAAGTCTGGGGGCCATTTTCACGACTCCATCCTCAGCCAGTGGTTGTCCCACACCTTTTGGCTGCTTCTCCTGCTTTTTCTTGGAGCAGGAAATGCAGAATTATTTTTATTATGACCTGCAGCAAACACACTCTCTGGGGCACTGCTCTCACAGTGGCATGTCCCACTCCCCCTTGGGGCTGTTCACGGGATGGTTGCGGTGTTGGCAGTGAGGAGGCAACGGGAGGGTTTCATGGTGTCGTCCGACTCTTGGCTCCCCGCCATGTGCCACTCTGCCTCTGTGGGCGGGCCATGGGCTAGGATGGCCCTTCCCTTTCCTCTCCTGTGTCACGAGCTGAGATTCCTCCTACGTGCATTCAAAAGTCACACGCCATTTTATTCATTCATTCATTCATTCATTTAGTAAAGCATTTTTATGCCGCCCCATTCGCCGAAGCCTCGGGCCGGCTTACAACAATAAATTAAAAGTAATTATAATATACATTACAATAAATATAAACATTAAATTAAAAATACAAAAATACAATATAAAATAAGCCGCCCCGGCCAGATAAAATCTAGTAATACTAACAGTTAAAATGCCGCTTAAATAAAAAGGTCTTCGCCTGGAGCCGAAAAACAAATAACGACGGCGCCAGGCGGGCCTCTCTGGGGAGCGCATTCCATAACTTAGGCGCCACCGCAGAGAAGGCCCTCCTCCGGGTACTGTGTCTCCTAATATCTTTCATGGAGGGTTCCCGAAGAAGGGCCTCTCCCGCAGATCTCAAGGGGCAGCCAGGCATATATGGACGTAAGCACTCCTTCAGGTAACATTTCCTTGCAAAATGTTCTTTGTTGGTCAGAAAGCACAAAACACCCAGAATGAATCTCTGAGCACACGCAGAGCCCCATCTAGTATTCACCTGCAGGAATTCTCCTTATGAACATGCCTAGGCCCCATCCCTTTGGGAGGGAACATGACTCAACACTGGGCCCTGATGCTCTCACTGGGCCACCTTCTGCTGTGTCACGGGCTCAAGAGGTAGGGCTGCCCCACTGAGTCCCTACCCCCCAACTGTATGTCTCAATGATTCCCAGCAACTGTTGGCCCACCTGGGGAGTCTAGCCTTGAGTTAAGTGTCCTGAGGTGGCACACATTCCCAAGCTCCTCTCAGTTCTGCTTCACATCCTGATTCCTCTGAAGTCCAGCCAGGAGCCCTTGAGAAGTAGAGCCCAACACGGTCATCTTTCTCACTCCCAATATCCGCTTTCATTCTGCATGGGAGATTCCAAGGCAGCTCCACAGGGGAGGGGGTTCTTGGTGGTCATGGGAAATCCTTGATCTGCTGGGCGTTGAGGGCGAAAGGGGCAGAGGGTGGGAGATGGATGGAAGGCCAGCCACAAAGGCATCGGACCAGTCTGGGATGTTTCCATTCCTTCTCCACCTCCCTGCTCCTCCTTGACAGCTGTCTCCTCCCACCCCTCCCCTTCATGCAATTAATGTTTGTGGAGCCTTTCAAGGCTTGCAGAGGGCCTCCTTCGTCTTCCTGTTCAAGAAACAACCAGCTGAGCTGCATGTTTCCTCGGAAGCTAACCAACAGCCTTGCAAGTAAATCTCATGGACCTCGATGGCGCTAACCCATCGTGGGAGGTCTGCAGAGACCACCACACTGGCCTGCGCTTGGATGGAGAGAGAGTGAGCTATAGCAAGTGGGACAACCCACACACCTTCTCCTGATAAATGTCTGTGTTGTGGATTTAAGGGGTGCTTGACTGGGTTTCCAAAGGCATGCGGCATGGCAAGCCCAACGGTCCACAGCTCAGCCACGGGCACTGGGTTCTTTGGGAGCAGCAGGCCAGGACAAGGGGCATTGCAACTGGGAGCTGTGCTTTTCCAGCCTGGGGTTGGTTCTGTTGCACTTTCCTGGCAAGGCATCAAGGAAGCTCCATCTGCGCACGGAAGGCTTGAAAGCACTTCATCGTACTATGTAGGAGGAGCAGGGGGAAGGGTGTCTAGAGAGCCCCTGTATGATGCGGAAGGCAGCATAGCAGGGCAGTGCTGGAATGAAGCCTTTGGGTGGGGAAGCCCTGCGTCTGCATCACACCAAAGGTTTGCAGAATGGAAACAGTGTTAAACTGGGCAAAAGTTGTATGGCGGAAAAGAAAGGGGATGGGGATATATTGAAGTGAGTCACTCAAGCTCACCTCACCTCCCAGGGAAAAGAGGCTGAATAATTAAGGGAAAAATCGTCATCCCAAATGCGATGAAAAGGAACGGTACAACAGGGAAAACCTGCAAGGGCAAAACTTTCCCAGGGCAATTCTGTGGATGCTCATGTCACAGCAGCCCAATGAACACACTGGGACCTCTGAATGAACCTGAGAGGTCATTTCTGCCCGCTGCTCCTGCACATTATTCAGGACTTTTTGGAACGAGGCTTCCTTTGTGGGTGAACATTTTCGGAGTTGCTTTGCAATGGGCAAGGGCATTGCCAGTTAACGCAATGCAATATTGGGTGTGTTGTAGAGCATCCATTTCAATTTCACTTCCTACTAATTCCAGGAAAGCAGTGCCTCGGCGGAGCCAAGGAAGCACTAGAAGAAGGAGATCAGCCAAATGGAAACAATGAAGAAACATATTTAGAGTATTCCACGGAGTCGTGCAAATTAGGATGTACCATGAGATCCTGCTCACACCTACGTGAGTAGCTGCACAAATTAAACCAGAGAGAGAGATTGAGAGATTGATTCTAGTTTATTTCTTTGGCTCTTCTTTGGGCACACCTGAAGGCAAAGGTTGAGCATGGAGCTAGCCGACATGGACATGGTATGGGTCCACCAAGCTGCTAGAGGTGCTTTTCACTCTTGAAGCTCTTCATGCCCGGGGAGTACTTTCTAATCTGCAGGTTTCATGGAGTCTGGTCCATTTCTAGCTTGCCCTGATAACATCCCCAAAGAATAAAAGTGCTACTAAGGAAAAGTAATTAAGGGATGTCCTTAGCATGTGCTTTTGTGTTCAGCATCACTGTGTGAGCGAGCAGTATGTCTGAAGCGGCTCAGGATGGTGTTTTTTTTAGCCGCTTCTGAAAAACGAGTCATTACATGCACAAACCAGATGGTGTATCCTCACCTTCCTTCAAGCCACGCAGGAAACATGCCCTGGGATTCTTTATCATAACCTTGCTGCACTCGGTGCCTCTTCCACTTTGTATGTGCCTTACGATGCTGTGAGACTGAGAGATGGAGGGGGTTCAGTGAACCCTTTTCCATGTTGAAGGAGCAGGCGTGCACGCTTGAGGTGGAAGGTGTGAATTGTCCTGCAGTTTTAACTAGAGCAACTTTAACAAGAGAAATGCCACAGGATCCGCCCCTCTTCAAATCGCAGACTCCCTTTTATTCTCCAGCCATGCCTTAGAAAGGGGGCTGAACTGGGAGGAGATCTGGTTATGCAACTGGCAAGCTTCCTTGCCTGCTCAGTGCAGGGTTCAAAGCTCTGGTCCAGATTTCAACCAGGCCTGGCTCTATTTAGCTTCTGAGTTTAGGCAGAATCAGGCACTTTGGGCTATTATCTGGATCCTTTTCAGTCCGGCTTCAGACCCGGGTACAGTACTGAATCTGCCTTGGTCGCCCTGTATGATGACCTGTGCAGGGAGAAGGACAGGGGGAGTGCATCCCTGTTGGTTCTTCTGGACCTCTTGGCAGCTTTCGATACCATCGACCATGGTATCCTTCTGGATAGGCTAGCGGGATTGGGGGTTGGAGGCACTGCTTTGCAGTGGTTCTGCTCCTATCTCAATGGTCAATTCCAGAAGGTAGCGCTGGGGGACTATGTCTCTGCGCCATGGCAGCTATGCCATGGAGTACCACAGGGCTCCATCCTATCCCCTCTGCTATTTAACATCTATATGAAACCGCTGGGAGAGGTCATCAGGAGGTGTGAGCTGCGGAATCATCAATACGCTGATGATACCCAGCTCCACCTCTCATTTTCCACTAATCCAGGTGAGGCAGTGGCTGTGCTGAACCGGTGCTTGGCCGAGGTAATGAATGGATGAGGGCCAATAAACTGAAACTCAACCCAGACAAGACGGAGGTCCTGTTGGTTGGCGGATCGGGCTTCGGAGAGGGTGGATTTGACCTGGTCCTGAATGGTGCAACACTCCCTCTTAGGGACAAGGTCCGCAGCTTGGGAGGAGTACTCCTCAACCCGGAGCTTTCTTTGGAAGCTCAGGTGACAGCGGTGGTGAGGAGCGCCTTCCTTCAGCTTTGGCTGATTAATCAGCTGCGCCCCTACCTGGAGTACGACTGCCTGGCGACGGTGACACATGCGCTGGTGACTTCCCGCCTAGACTTCTGTAACGTGCTTTACGTGGGGCTTCCCCTGAAGACGGTCCGGATACTTCAATTGGTGCAAAACAGAGCTGCCAGGTTGCTGACGGGGATGGGGCGTTATGCTCACATGACTCCAGTCCTCTGTCAGCTTCACTGGCTTCCCATTGAAGCCCGGACCTAATTCAAGGTGTTGGTTATGACCTATAAAGCCCTAAACGGCTTGGGTCCTAGCTACCTGAACGAGCACTTACGTCCATATATGCCTGGCCGCCCCTTGAGATCAGCAGGAGAGGCCCTTCTCCAGGAACCCTCCGTGAAGGAAATTAGGAGGGTGGGTACTCGGAGGAGGGCTTTCTCTGCGGTGGCACCCAACCTATGGAATTCACTCCCCAAAGAGGTCCACCTGGCACCGTCGTTACTGGTTTTTCGGCGCCAGGTAAAGACCTTTTTATTTAAACATCATTTTAATTGTTAAAATATATGATCTGGCCAGGGCAACTTCCTCTTCCTTCTCTTTCCTCCTCCTATATTCTTTATTTACTTATTTTATACTGTTAATTTTAATTTTATATTGTTGTATCTCAGTGTATTTTTTGTATTTTTGTATTTATTGGTAATTTATTATGTTCTATTGTATTTCAGTGTATCTTATTGTGTTGTAAGCCGCCCCGAGGCTTTGGCAAGGGGCAGCATAGAAATGTTATAATAATAATAATAATAATAATAATAATAATAATAATAATATATGGAAAGCAGTTACAGGGCGCAGAATTCCTGGTAAGCGCCACACCAGGAAGCTGGACTCATGGCCACAAGAATATGTCCCAGAGTCCAAGGAGCTAAACCCAGGGAATCTGATGGATTCCTACCCCCAAAATGGATTCCTCTCACACCCCTAGTTATAACTCTTCTCTGAATATTGTGCTGTAGCTTTCAAATGAAAATAGAATACATATAAAATGCATGTATTTGGGGAAACTGTATAAATGCACACACATATGAGGAAATTGGTACACAAGAGCAGCTCTTAGAAAAAAGGGATGGCAAAAGTGGACATTTAAGGTAAACATCATACAAAATGTGCATGCAAATGCTTCTGCATACTAAAATGCACATGAAAGTGATTTTTTGTGTGATTTTGTGTGTGTGTGTGTGTGTGTAAATCACACAGTGGTATAGAAAGGGAATGGGGTGAGCTTGTGCTTGAAAAATTGTAAACATGAGAGCAATTAAAACTGCCAGATGTGTCCTTCGCTATCCTAGTTTCAACTCAGGGGTAAGAAGGGAGGCCTTCTTTTGGACCAACCGCTGTTTGTACCCTCCTGCTTTGAAAATTTCTTCTTTCACATGAAGCGGTCTGAGTTTCCTTTCTTGACCCATTTCCTTTTGTATCAGGTTGATTGTATTGTAAGCCCTTAATTTAATGGCTTTGAAAAGCACTGGAAGAAAGTTAGTATATTCTTACTAACAGCAAATAAAATAAACCTTTAAAAAAAGCAGCCTGGAAACTTTGTTTACGTTATTTCTGATTAAAATTCTTACAGAATTTCTGGAGTGTTCTGTGGCTTCTAAGAGAATGTTTTAACACTATTGTTTGAAATGGACCATTCCATTGTCATGGAAAAGAACATATACACAATTTAATGTGTAAAGTGGACACACACACTTTCTAGATTCACCCTGATCAGTTAATAATCGACTCTTCTCACAGAACAATCAGGAAAATAGCTTTTTACTTCCTTATCAACATGCACAAACTCAGGTGATATTGTAAGGGAAGAAGCTGGTTACCTTGATATTAATGGCCCAAGATACAATAGTTACCTTTAAATTTCCATGCTCTGATATGATGCTGAGCAAAACTCCTTCCTGAGCATAGAGCAGAATATGGCTTCTGATTAATTCTAGGAACTTCATCACAGTAGCAATGTTGTGCATCATTATAACCACCCAGAGAGCTTTGGTTATTGGGTGGCATTAAAATGAAATAAATAAATAAATAAATAAATAAATGTACATGCACCTTGGCGCAATATTCTTCACTCCTGTTTCGTACTGCCATCATCTCCACTGAACCACCGTGTCTTCCTTTTTCCAAAATTCAGTGGATGGACTCATGGAAAAGCTAAACAATCCCAGAGTACATTTTCTTGAAACTCCTGCCACTTTGGAGACTTCCTTGGAGGCCACATTGATATGGTGTGTGGGACCAGAGGCAAGAAAGGAAGGGCTAAATTTTAAAGAACATACCCAACGTATCTTGGCTCAAGGTTCTTACGACCAGCAACAAAACCTTAGGAGAGGCATTTCAGCCTTTTAGAAAACTGCACTGAAGTTGGGGAATCACCAAATAGTCAGTGGTGAGTGACTGCATGAGGAACCCTGGCCATGCCTGAGGTTTGCACCTCTATTGGAATGTTTTTCCTAAAAGCTTCACATACAAGAGCCTGGTTATCCTTACAACTCTGTATTATTATCCCCACTATCACCAATGCAGGGGGCAAGCCACTAAGGGGTAGAAAAAGATGCTTCAGTGTGTGTGTGTGTGTGTGTGTGTGTGTAAATGGCTCGATTCCATCCAACCAGGAAGTTCATGGCTGAAGTGAGACTTTTAACCGGCAGCTTTGCCGTGTGCAGGTCTTCTTTTTCTCCTCTCTTAACCGCTCCACTATACTAACAGAAGGAGCAGGCGAGTGCACTTCCCGAGCGAAATGAACGCGTTAGAGTGCCTGATCCTCCCCTATTGCTGTGACGGATGAGCAGACGTTGGACAATCTGTTTGAAATGAGCAACTGTGTCTGTTTCCATGGTTGCTGGGCTCTTCACACAGAATATGATGATACCCCCATAAAAGAGAGAGCCGTGCTGTTCAGCATGGCTGTCATTTGTTTGTGTGTTTTTAAAAGTGTCTGTTCCAGCTTTGCAATCCTGTTGCCCGCAGCAGATCATGACGGTATGCAATAAACAAACAAACAAACAAACAAGCAAACATAAATGAGACAGGATAAGAAAAAAGGAGAGCCGGTATGGCGGGGTGGTTAAAATATTGGATTGCGGATCTGGAAAGTCTGGATTCTAGTCCCCAGTCAGCCATGAAAGCCACTGGGTGAGCTGGGCTAGTCAGTGACTCTCAGGCTAACCGTCCTCATAGGGTTGTTGTTGTCATGATATATGGAGAGGGCAACCTTGTAATGCAACTTGGGTTCTTTGAAAGAGGAAGAAAGGTGGGGTATAAATTCATGTAATAATACATTAACTCAGACTAAACAATGTGTGTATGTGTGTGTATCTGTGTATGGGGAAAACCTGATTAAAACCATATACCTTGGAGTTCATCCATTATCCCTTTGTTGGAGCAAAGGCCATTATGCAGAATAAGGCACTTGCAGGGATGCCTCAGGTGAGGCAGCAAATACTGAGTGTTTCCACATCTCTTAAGTATAAACAGTGACTTTCCAAATAATATTGTATGAATATTGGCATGTCCACAGTACATGGGAAGGATATTCTGTATTTAAATTCACCTAGGAAAATTCCAAAAGGATCTTTTGGAAGCCACAGCATTTCATTTTGATTGTTAAAATCCAAGTAATTCCATCACAAGTGGTTTGCTGTTGGTTTTTAGTTTCCATAGTGTCTATCATGCCATACTGGGGCTTCTTGTCTCCAGCCCAGTATGGCTGACCAGGGCAGGGAAAAGGTTGGAGGAAGAAGGTTGGTCACCAAGAATAGTGGCTGGTGTTTCCACTCACCGCGGCTCTTTACTGTGTGTGCCACTGCTGGCAGTGAGCGGGAAGAAGGTGCTTGGCAAGCCTGCTCACAGCTCCCCTCTTCCACATCCTGCAGTTGCCCTGTTGGGAAAGCTTGCTGGTTGCACAACCAGGGGTCCATGAGCATTCATGGACTTCGTCTTGGCTTGGCTCGCTTTGCAGCATTGGGCCAAGCATGAGACCAAGTCCACAGATTCTGGAGGGACAGATTCTGAAAGAATTTGTCCCAACCCTAACTTGGAGAGGGTGTTTTGGAGTATGAATGGCATCACCACAAAAGCCCTGTTAATCTAGTTGTGCAGAGAAGTTTGCAAGAGGAAAGGTACTTCCCATGACAGCTTGGAGAACCTATCAACAGCTGGCAGGGTTATCAACAGCTGTGTAATTTTGCTGCTCAAAAAAACAGTGACAATCTTTTCCTGTACCTTCCACTCTTGCACCAGCAAATGTACAGACTGCAGGACAAGTAATATTAGGAGTCACTGTAAACACATTATCTTCTATTACACTGTTGTGACAAAATGCATGATTAACTAAATTTCAGGAAACCATGGATCATGCCAGCTTCCACAAGATAACCATGCAAAAATCTTTCTGTCACATCATGAGGCTCGTGTTCTCCATGTAGCTCGACGGTAGGAAATGATTCACTTTCATCTTGTCCCACTCTTAGATTTCATTATCACCTCAACATCATAGAGCCTGAGGTAGAACATTTGCCAGGAAAAGCTAGAGACGTGTGAAATCTTCTTTATCGGAAGCGAATGCCATCTCTGTGCAGGTTGGCATCACATGTTTAGACATATATCTGCAAGACTGAATATCTGAAGCCACTCTGAGAAGATAGCAAAATTAATGCATGTCAGATTTTTTATTATTATCAGTAGGCTTAACTGTGCATCATATTTCCTATTAAAAAGCAGCGATATTTTTCCAAGCAATACAGACCTGTGGCCTGGTAAACGTTTCACTGGCCATGTCTCCCTCCTTGTGCAAGCCAATGCAGCTAGGAAAAATAAGAGATTTGGAATAACCTTGTGGACCATCATGTCTAGCTGGTATCCATGTGTGAGAGAGGTAGGGACTTATACTAAAGGTTCCCAGTAAGGCACTGTGCCCTAGAGGTCACCACGTCCAGGGTTTTCCTTGGACTTCCCCAAACATGAGCTACTGCCATTTAGAGAGAGCAGGAGGATGTTTGTAGCCTCATGTTTAAGGTTATAAACATGGTATGACACCTGCCCATCTTCAAATCCATCCAGAACCTAGTTATTTTATTGTGACTTTCATTTATTTGCTAACATACTTAGCAAAGCAACATTCAAAACAGACAGTAACTGATAAACAACCCATGAAGGTTGGTGATTCCAAGTCCAGGTTGTAGTCTGAACTTTTAAGGAGGTATCCATGATGCCGAGTCCTATTTTGGAGTTTGGGGCTCTTCAGCATCATGCGTGGCTCTTTCAAAGCTCAGACTAAACCCTCAAATGGATATCCTGCCCCACTGACTGTGGGGCCACCAGCCGCCAGAGTAAACCACCTGCACCACAGTGCTTCTGAGAACCAAACATCACATCTCAGCTTTGAATAGCTTCTCTCCTTCTCTTCTCATTCATAACCTGTCTTTGATTCTACTAACTTACTGTAGCTCCTAATTCCGCGTACCATCCTTCCATCCTAACTCAAAGACTTGCTTCTCCCCTGACCTTTCCCGAACTGTCCTTGTCCTCCTCCTGGTTGTCTCCACTTGCCGCTGGTTCCATCTGGTGTTTCATGTGGCCTCAGTTGCCCCTCATTTGTCCTATCTTTGCTCAAGAGAACAAGGAGTGGATTCTCCTTATTCCCTCCGATATTGGCACAGACCAACACAGGTTGCATCGGGCTGCCTGGAGGATTCTCTCTTGGTATACAAAAGGTGAGATCTTTGGCACAGCTCTCTTTTTCCACATGCTGTGTTCCAAGTGATGCTCAGCAGGTGGCTACAGCTAAGAGCGGCAGTCTGGTGCCTCATTTGAAATGCCCTTCCAAGAGAGGCTCTAGATTGTTATCTGGGAAAAGAGCTTCCCATCTGATGAGGCCTTTTCATTTATTTAATGCATTTTATAATTCAGCTCCTTTTAAAAAATCTCAATTATTGGATTTTAGGCTGTTATGGTGCATTTTTATAGATTTGTACTTTTTCATCTTGCATTTTCAATATATATTGTGCATTTTAAGTGGCTTCTTTGATTTAAGGATTCTGTTGAAGGAATAGTTTTATCCCATAATAACATAATTTTTAAGAAATGAAGTGCCCTTTTATTCTGCTATGCAATCCATACACGTGCACATACATACAACGATACATCATGACATCCTGTGATCATATCATGATTTCTATTTTGTGGTGTGTTTTAATCCATTTATGTATATGTTGGTGTGCATCCATGACTTGGAGGAACAAACAGGTATTAACTAAAAGCGCCATCAAGACTGCACACACGCATTAGACAAAACACAGGCAAAATCAGGAGGAGGAGAAATGACAATTCACTGCACATACCTTGATAAGGATTCAGCAATGTCCGGCTGCAAGAGCAATTGCACCGAAGTAGCAGAAGCCAGAGCTTGTCCAATGCCGATGGCAGTGGGTTGCTCAAAAGGTTTCCAAGGGCTCATATTTCTAGCAAGTGCTATCGATGTTGTGCGCAATGCCACTGGTTTCCACTAGTGCGATGTCATTGGTGTTAGTGCCCAAACACAAGTTGATCCTTCCCACTGATGTGATTCTGGGAAGAAGATCCAGCAATTTGGACCCTCCCTGCCAAAATCTGAACCATTTCAACATACAGTGGTACCTCGGCTCACAAATGCCTTGGTTCACGAACAAATCGAGTCATGAACAAAAACTTCTGAAAAATTTTGACTTGGGTCGTGAACACCGCTTTGGGTGACGACCAAGATCACAGTCATCTCCCCCCACTCTGAGTGGGAAGGTGGCCACGATCACAGTTCCGTTCATGCAGGGAAGGCATCCGTGATCAGAGGCACGCTGCTGCAGGAAAGACAGGAGCAGCAAAGCAGAGCCGCGGGGGAGATGGCCGAGATTCTGCCTGTCTTTCCTGCAGGCGCACACCTCTGATCAGGCACGCCTTCCCTGCATGAACGGAACTGCGATCACAGCCATCTCCCCAGCCCAGCACACCGTTTGCGCCCATCTCTCCCTCCCCCAGTGCGCCTGCGATCACGCCCATCTCCCCCCCCCACCCCCAGCGCACCGGGATGACAGGCACCTGCAGGGATGACAGGCACATGCAGAGATGACAGGCACGATCCCGGTCATGCTGGGGCGGGGGGAGATGGCCGAGCTTGTGCTTGGGGTAGGGGGGCGGGGAGATGGCCACGATCTTTGTTGTTCTTTGTCACTTTGCTTCACATTTTTCTGATTTAAAAAATGGTTACAGAACGGATTAACCTTATTTACATTGAACCTTATGGGAAAATTTAACCTGGCTCATGACCAAATTGGGTCATGACCAGAGTCCTGGAATGGATTAAGTTCATGAGCCAAGGTACCACTGTACAAAGAATTTCTACATCTGTGTGGCTAACATGTGGAAATTCATTTCTGTTCAACTTCAGTGGGTCCCAATTTTATTCAGCTTGCACCATATTTGTATTTCCTTCCAACTTGGCTATGACTTCAATCCACTGTACCTTTTTTATTGTCCATACAAATAGTAGATTTGGCCATGGACGCTCTTCAAATGTGTACATTCTGTGAGTCCTATAATGAAAGTTTATACAAGTCAAGCAAGTAGAAAGTGATTGCAACCTAACTTTCAATTGCAAAGATTCCCTTTAAATGTTTGTTTATATTGTTGTTTCTTTGTGAAATGGACCTTAACCTAGGTAATAAAACAGTTTGCTTTGAATGACTTGGAAAATGTTGGCACGCTGCTATTTCTGCATAGCCATATATTGCATTCAGGAGCAAGACAATGGCACCCAGTTGCATTTTTGACTGATTGTTTATGACAATTACTCCAAATAAATAGTTTCATCACAAACCTGAGACACAGCTGGAAGCCAAATTAAACTGAAGGACAGCTTGCTTGCATCTCCAGATATTTGCTATTCCCAATTTCCTACTGAAGCTGCCTTTATCATTTTAATCCATGTAATATTTTCTGCTATTACAAATTTATCAAGCCGATTATTATTATTCATCTGTGTGGCATGCATAATTACAATCAATTTACCAAGGGCTCGTTTTGCTGTTTCCCTTAATGTGGCTCCCGTGGTTTTGAATAAATCTGAAGGCAATGAGAGAAGAATAAAAAGTCTACTATGCTGCAAGAGCAAGAGTTGTTCCAGATGCAATATCAATTTAATGTTACATCCCCAATCTAGCACATAGCTCACATGTTCTCTTACAGCCTGAAGTGCCTGATCCTGCCTAATCTTGGTAGCTAAGCAGGGTCGACCCGGGTTGAAATCTGGATGGGTGACTTGAGTCTTGCATTAAGCAGGCGGTTGGACTGGATGACATGTTAGGCCCCTTCCCACTGAAACATTCTATGACTTCTGTGACTAAGTATCAAACTGACTGTGCAAAGGCTTTACTTTCACATGTTTAAGTAAAACCATTAAGTCTCCCACCAAATGTAAAAGTTACAGCCCAGTTTAGAGACTTGACAGTCTCCATGAAATTGCCTGTGGATCACTGTGGCCTGGCTAGTCTCTCTGTAGGAAAAAGATGGATGCCTGACCATGGTGACACAATGAAGGGCTGATGTGATTTATCACAACTTTAGTTTTCGTGGGGAGGAGCCGGTTCTTGCAATCCGGGCAGGTTCTCATACTGTGACAAGCCATGTGTGCAATAGCCCGTCATGTTATCTGAATCCTGCCATGGTATTTCAGCATCGCATGTCAGGCTTGTAGGAAATACAATAAGAAACACTGATACATTCTATGGTTTCCGCACTTCACCATGGTTTCTCTGATCATCCAAACCCCACATCATGGTTTCCACAGTACCAGTATATAGCTACCATAGAGTCCCCGGGAAAGAGCAGCAGCACCAGGAGATGCTCCAATCATCCAGTGTGAGATTGAATTTCAGGCACGGTGGCTTCTGGGATATGTGAGGAGGAGGACTGAGGAGGACTGAGGAGGACTACAGTGAGGAGGACTGAGGACTGAGTGAGGAGGGAGAAAACCATGCTAGCATACAAACTGTTTGATTGTGAAGCACATCCAGTCCAAAACAAAACCATGCATTGTGGTAACCTCATGATCTCTGTGTTTCCATGAAGTAACATGGATTTTACCCTGGCCAGTGGCTTGAGATGCTTCTGCAGCAAAGAGAGGAAAGGTCCATTTAGTCAGTTTCTGTAGACTTTTTGTTTCTAACAAAAGAAATCTCTACGTATTTTTTGGATGCATTTTTCAAATAGATGTATTAAGTAAACACATGGACACATTGAGTAACACATGTTTGTGCATGGTTTAGCAAGGTGTGCTGTATTTTTTGCATTTTTCAAATCTACCGAAGTTGCTGAACGCAGCTTTTTTTTTTTGCAAGCCTGGAAATGTATGGATTTCCAATTACAAATTGGACTCATTTCTGTGTTCATTTCTGGGAACTGCTGATCAGGTAAATCCATAAAGAATCCTTGATGGAGCAAATGTCTCACCCATCCTTATCCTTCAGGCACCCACATTCTAGAAAAAAAGAGAAGACTTAAGTATCTGAATCAACTTGAAGACACCCCATGAAGTGATTCAAATGACCCATATCTTTCTTTTTCATTTCTTTTGGTATTTTTATACTTCTTTTTGGTATCAATGAAGGGTTCAGTGTCATCTACAAAAGCAGTCCAAACCAAACAACATCAAATACCCAGCAAAGTCCGGGCTCAATTCAAGGTGCTGGTTATCACCTATAAAGCCCTTAACGGCTTGGGACATGGATACTTGAAGGAATGCCTGCTTCCATATTTGCCCTCCCACCCCTTGAGATCGGCAGCAGAGGCCCTCCTCCGGGAACCCTCCATGAAAGACATTAGGAGGCTAAGTACCCGGAGGAGGGCTTTCTCTGTGGTGGTGCCCCGCCTATGGAATGCACTCCCCAGAGAGGTCCGCCTGGCGCCATCGTTATTTATTTTTCGGCGCCAGGCTAAGACCTTTTTATTTAAACAATATTTTAACAATTTTAATATCATCTATAGGTTTTTAATTTGCAGCCAGGATGAATCTGGATTTTATGTGCACTATTTGTATTGTGTTTATTTCTTGTATGTAAGTTGTCCCGAGGCTTCAGAAAGGTAGTATGAAGGTTGACTATAAGATGAGTGGCGTTTAATAAAAAGAGAAGAGAGACCAGAAAGTTTCCAGTACCAATGTTTTGAGTTGACTGAAGAAAAATCTTAATAGGAAAAAGCTTTGAAATCTGAATGGCTGCACATACCACACACATCACACCAGAGGGGAACCAACAGAGTATTCAAAGAATGAGAAATAGATCCATCCATTTCAGCTCACTGCCCTGGGTTCCTCTGTCATCCAGCTCTCTGGTTCAAATGCTGTCGTCGATCCAGAATTTTCCCAAGCAGGTCTCTGGAGTTCTTTTCTCCTTGTCTGCTTTCTCGCTCTCCATCTCACTGTTCTGTTTCTCTGTTTCTTCTGCCGTAAGCTTTTATAACATAACATTCCATCCCCAACTCCAACCAATCATAAGGTTGTTTCTCATTTTCTTTGGCAACTTGAAATTCACTCTTCTAAATTCTTCCCTGGCCTTCTCTGAATGGATTGAAAATTTTTGCCTTCCAGCAAACATCTGACTATTATATCTAACTGTTGTTTTGACCTCTAAATGGTTAACCTTTTGACTGAAACTGACCAGTGCACGCACGCACGCACGCACGCACACACACACACTAACACTCAAATAAACACCTCTTGTCATAAAATCCAATACAACCTTTTTTGGCTGTCTCTCTATAGGGGATGAGACAGATGCCTGGCCTAAATGGGAAAGATCTGAACGTAGCTACCCATTCCTTACCGCTGTGCCTATTTCTGCAGCCCTCGTCTCTCCCAGATCAGAGAGAAAAGAAGGGGACATGTACCCTGATGGGACAATAGGCAGGTTAGGAGACCCTGTGGACCCCTGGCACTCCTGACCCCGAGTCCCACACCCAGCCTGATCTCTACCAACAA
The DNA here is from genome assembly GCF_004798865.1 of Varanus komodoensis. Taxonomy (NCBI): domain Eukaryota; kingdom Metazoa; phylum Chordata; class Lepidosauria; order Squamata; family Varanidae; genus Varanus; species Varanus komodoensis. Next base: position 18,463,657 of record NW_025335550.1, on the reverse strand, counting down.
AATTGGTTTGAATGGGAGGGAATTTGTCAAATAGCATAAAAACACCCCTCCAAAACAAACCAGCTGAGGAATCTTTCGCTCCGCTAGGCATGAGCTGTGGATTCATCACAGTCTCCGATGCTGGAGATCTTCACACTGAGCAGTAAGGTTGCTCCGTTGCTGTAACTCTTTTGTGATGGTTAGATCTATAATGCCTGCTACTTTCTCATTCTTGCAGTAGCTCAACCTGGACAAAAATTATTTTAGTGCTCTGTTTCACCCTTTTTCTCTTTTAAAAAGAAAGAGAGTCAAAAATTGAAACCAGTAATTATAAAGAGAGCACTGTGTCCTAAAGAAAACAGCAGGGAAGCTCTTTGATTATTTATTGAAGATACTTTTTTAAGTGGGTAGCACTTTGATCACAAATGCCCATTTTCAAAGCATCCCTAACCCTATTCAAGAACGAGGAAGTGTGAGAACTGTGATGCGACATTAAGCAACTCATGGGTGCCTTTTATAGAACAGCAGTGGGCTCTTTGGTGTCTGTGCATGAACCAAGAAAAAAGACGGGATATTACTGTAGCCTCAAGCAATGCCTGAGAAACATTTTTAATGGCCATGTGAATGTAAGCGTGATCCACATTTAAAAAGACAAGGACTTTCTCTACAGGTGATTGGATATGAATGGAACCTTATTAGGGTTCTCCCAAGAGAGCGTAGCAAGCTCTCAGGTGTCCACTTAATGTTCGAACAATGTCATCATAGAATCAACCTCTATTTATGTTCTCCCATCGTGTGCATGGCCCAGGTGAACTGGAGCCCTTGTGAGTCTGCAGAGCTGGAAAGCAGCGTTCTATCTGAAAATGTAGCCATGCCTAGAAGCAAAACTAATACTTTTAAGATATTTATTGCCCTCAATTCCATAGATGGTGCTCAGTTTCAGACTGTGAAGGATATAGTTCTTATTTCCACTAAATCCAGAGGGCAGAAGGCAACCAAAACTGGATGAGAGATCACATGTTGGCTCCTAAAGGTGGGTTGAAATACCTCTACTATGGCTGAGTGAAAAATGTAAAATAAAGCCACCTGTCTTTGAAGAAGGTTATAATTGGAAGGAAAAAGAAAAGGTTACTTGCCTTCCTGCCCTGGTACAGTGATACTTGCTGAGAAAAACAGCAGGTCTTTAAGTTCCTTGCAGAAAAGAAAGAGAGGGGTGCAAATATAAATGAATGATTGAGCAAATGAACAAACTAGGTTTCTAGCCCAGCAATCTCCAATCGTGTGGCACATACAATTATTTATACACACACACACACACACACACACACACACACAAATAATTTTACCTCTCACTCCCCCAAATCATTGGCCATGTTTTCTGGGGCTGAGGAGAGCTGCAATCCAAAACATCTGGTGAACATCAGCTTGGGGAAGCCTTGCTCTTTAAAGTTAAAGTACAATGTTTGCAATTTCTGAAGTTTCATACAAACTAGAACACAGCTCACAGTATTATTCAGACTTCCTAGACTTTGCAATGATGTTTCCTATTCAAACCATGAACATCAACATTGTGATAAGAAGGGAAAGGATGCACATATTTCTTATTTTAAGGAACACTGTACACTAATTCTTGTGTATTAGGGGAAAGGGTGTGCCAAAGTGCATTCCTTTGGAAATGATTGCTTTGAAAAATGCATTAAAATGTGCATGTTTGAAAAAGAGCGTACAAAAATTCACATGCCTGGCCAAACACATGCTATGATGTGTACAAAGATTTACATAGATTTACAAAGGGCATAGTGCAAACTGATGCAGAAACAGAACAGGATGATCTTAACGTTGGGGAGACGAGAAACAGAGTAGAATTGAACTTGGCTGTTTTGTCTCAGAAAGATGTGGGCGCAAGAAAAGAAATGCACTGAGAGCTGTCAGTTTCCTCTTGAAACAAAATGGATCCAGTCTGAACAGCCATTGGATGGCGAAGCCTTATAAACCTACACAAACACCATTTTCCTTACATTTCAGAGAGGAAAACATGGTTGAATAACTTGTCCCCACTGGTGTTCTCTGCCCATGCTCCTAGGCTTGCCACTCATTCTCGCAGACTAAGTTACTGTTTACAATTTGCAGGAGCTGTCGTGAGTGGCAGCAAATGGCAAAGCTTGCCAGCAGGGACAAGAGCTTGATTTCAAGCAAGGTTTTATTTTATTCTTCAAATAGTTGTATAGATTTTTTACTCATCTATAAAATGTCACAAGGCACAAAGGACTTCAGTGCTGAAGAACTGCTCAGAATTTCAAGATTTACATTTTGCTCTCTGACCTCCCCTTGCCTGCACACCCTCCTTTCGAGCGCCCAGTCTGCTCGGCGGTCAACAGAGACCCTGGTGCATATGTACAGCCGAGGATTCACGGTGTCACTTCCTCCCGACTGTAGGCCACAGAAACCAGTGTTCTCTGCTTAGACTTGCACTTCAGATGCGCCAGACACCAAAGGAAAATTGCTCTCCTTCCCTACTGTCTTTCCAAATGTTCACAGGAGTAAAATGTAAAAGTGAGCACAGCCAACAACCAAAGTCACTGCTGCTATGGCCGGAATGAGACATTAAAGGGGGTGGGTTAGAAATTCATTCTGTGGAAGTTTGTTTTTGTTTGTTTTACCTAATTTGCAACTTCTGGACATGGAATGCAATTTGCAGGAAGAATTTCTAGAGCCTTTTCCCAGAAGACTTTTCTCCTGATTAATTTGTGAGGTGCTTCTTTTCTTCACACTCGTAGTAAGAAAATGTTCTGAATAGCTTTCACTGGGAATTTCCAAGTCTGGGGTGTGTGAGGGGAGGGGTGACCTCTATCTCCCTCGCCACAATATCCCAGAAAATGGGGTGGGGCATCATGGGTAATGCAAAATGGCGGCCATGCCTCCAGCAAAGTGTCTGCTACCACCGTTCGCAGTAGCAGCAATAAGGAGCAGGGCAGGGAAGAGAGAAATTCTTGCAGCATTGGGGTGGGGAGAACAGAGAAAGGAGCTGCGCAACAACTCTAAGAAATCGCTGGAAAACTTCTCTTTCTGCTGGAGACATTCAGTAAAATGGTCCTCCCAATTATTCTGCCCACAAATAGGGTGAAGAATTCCAAGATGCCATTTGCAAACTTAAAGTCACTTAAATGAAGGGTATGTAACACACTTGCTTTAGAACACGACCCTACACCTGATCAGACAGAAAAACATCTTTCTGCTCCCAGTTTTCTTTAGCCAAGTTGGCTGGGGAATCGTGGGAGTTCTAGAACATTTTTCTTGTCCAGCTAGGCATAAGTTTGTGCCCTTAATCATGCTTTTTCAGCAAATATAAAATAAAATTATTTCCGCATCTATCAGGAACAGTAATGTCAAGCAGTATTTTGACTTTTCCAATGAAAAGGGTGTCCAATTGCATGGCATTTGTATGCTGTACTGCTGTCGGAAGAAGGAAAATATGTTCATTGGGACATTCTCAAAATGTTGCATGCTGACATTTTAAAAAACAAACAAACACCTGCTCAATAGATGAAATTTTATAGATTTTTGAAGGTAATTGCAGAGGTTTCAGCATCATACAGGGAGAGCAGCATAAAACACCAGTAAGTTCTAGATGGGACTTTGCCGCACAATAAAGTTAACAACAGGAACCGGTAAGTAATGCAGTCACGACAGGACACCTGCCAGAAGGGTCCTATATATGTAAATGATGGAACCTGAGCTTCTAACTTGATACTATTAGTATCCGAGAAACTCGGTTGCACCGCAATTCAAACAGAAAATTAATATCAGCTGGAAGTGCAAACGAAAAAGTGAAATTATACCTTCAAACACCCAATTAAGGCTGAATGTATGAAACAAATTAATCCCATTATAGCGCTTAGCATTTTTTGAAATGCAACACGCTGTAATTTATTTACCCTAATGTTAATCAATGATAGAGCAGCTGCTAAGTTTTAATGCAAGACAAAATATTTTCTGGAGCAAAAAGAAAAAACAAAAACAAAGGATCATATGACTGTGGGTTGTTGTGAGGCAATCTCTCCCCCCCACCCCCCACCCCAAAAGGCAAACGCGACCAGAGGAATCTGGTTAGGAAATATATCGGAATGAATATAAGTTTCATGGCACCAGGTGGCTGATGGTGTCCCTTGGTTATCTCCACCCGAGCAAAGAAGAACACAAAGGGACAAAGCCGCAGGTGTAGCTGAGGGTTTTATATGAGTAAGCAGGGCTCTGAGTTTAGTGAGGGGGATGCGGCATCCTTTCTGTTGCTTAGGATAAGAGTGGGGAAGTTTTTTCCCTCAAGGGCCACATGCAGTGGTGGACTGTGGACCTGCAGCACCTTGCTCAACTGGGGGAGAGGCCAGGGGTCTCCAGAAATGTATGTGTTCGTTTGTTAAAAACATCTATATGCCAGCGTCTCAGGACGGCTTACAACAAATGCGTATTGAAGCTTCCCCACTCACTCTCATACACGCACAACGCCGTTCTACACGTCGGTCTTGCGTATACCTGCCTGCATCTATGCATGCGGGACCGCGGGTGGCGCAGTGGTTTAAACTGCTGAGCTGCTGGGCTGGTTGATCGAAAGGTCGAGAGTTCGAATCCGTAGACGGGGTGGGTGAGCTCCTGTGCTTTGTCCCAGCTTTTGCCAGCCTTGCAGTTTGAAAGCATATAAATGCAAGTAGATAAAAAGGTGCCACTTTGGTGGGAAGGTAGCAGGTAAAACCTCAGTGTTTAGTCACGCCGGCCACATGACCACGGAGACTGTCTGCAGGCAAACGCCAGCTCCCTTGGCTAGGAAACGGAGATGAGCACCACCCCCAAGATTCAGACATGACTGGACTCTACCTTTTTTATATATGTATACACACCATCCCAATGTACAGGGCTGATGAAGTTTGATCCTCGTCCAGCTGATGCACTGAGATCTGATGGCACCTTCCCTTCCTCACTGCCCAGCTGAGTGGAGCTAAGAACAGCTGAAAAGCACAGGGCACCCCTCAGCTGTGTCCAACCATAATAGACGTGCCCCAGCAGCCAAGTCCTCCTTGGTGGAATACCCAGATCCTCTTGCTGCTGCTGTGCCCACTTATGCCTGCCGGAGGGCAGTCTGCTTCAGAGTCAAAAGAGGAAAGACACAGAGTCAAAAGAGGAAAGGTCTAACACAGGCTGAAGAGGCAGGCCATACTCTTCCTGTGCAAGAGAGCTCAGCTGCAGCAGAGGATTCTCAGGAGCGTGGGGGTTCCTCGAGATGAGAGTCTTTTGAAAAGCTACTCACAAGTTGCATCTGGATCATGGACAGTGTTCTGACAGCTCCTATTGACAGCAGTTGGAAGCTGGAAGAGCTGCTGGAAACATCTGTCCTGTTGTTCTAGTGTCCAGGCTTCCTTTCCTCGGATTTCTAGCTCTCCACTGGGCTGTAGCTCTTTTAGATATTCCTGCCTTCTGCCTGAACCTGGTGGGATGTACTGTCTCACCCACATCTCTCACAATTACCTTAGTAGGACCATTCTTCCTGCCTGAGCTCCGTTTGCTGTGGTGCCTTGGTCCTCCTGTTGCCTGTCCTGCCTCTGCTCTCTGTTGATTCCTAATTTCTGTGGAATCCCCCAGGGAGCTCCTGGTGATTGACCTTGATTTCTTAGTCAGGCCTGGCCTTGGGAAAGCAGGGCAGTAATCAGCAGGGAAGGATGGAGGCAGGCAGGCATAGCTGAGGAGTGTTCTGATCAGGACACTCCTCAAAGGGCTCCTGCACCAATCAGCTGGGGAACAAGGGAGGAGATGGAACCATCCGGGGATCCATGGGCCACATGGAAGTCCAATGAAGTCTGCCCACGCTCCACTGATTGCCCATATGGATCCAGGGAACTCAAAAGGGCTATGGTAATGCAGCAGGCCCTTGGGGTAATGGCTGGTTATCTACCCATCATCCTCATCCTCATCCATCAATCAGAAGAGGGATTGTTGCTTAGTTTAGATAGTTTTGCTTTTGCTGATACTGTGCTATTTGAGTTATATTTGATTTCTTTAGCCCTCTTCTATTATACTTTTCATTCTATTCATGGTTCTGGTGTGTTTTTATCTGTTTGGTTGCTGGAAGCTGCCCTCAGGGCACTCTTGAGCCGTGCAGTTAAGTTCGGAGCTTTCGTGGTATATAAATAAAATGAATACATTATCCTCACCTCTGCCATCTCATCCGACCCAAGTTGTGTAGTTCCCAAGCATCAGAGTTATCAGGGCAAGTGGCCTACATGCATTCCCAGCGGGCTGGGAGGGCCGGGAGGAAGCCGTGCACCCAAGCATATTGCCTCTCGAGAAATCATACCATCCCGTCTTCTTGGAAGCGTGGGGACTCCTCACCGGGGTCTTTCGAGTAAAGAAAGCTGTCTCTCTCCAGGCCTTTCATGTAGAGTGGCACAGTCAGTTGCTAATTACTCTGTCACTAGCTGTAACTAATGCCCATCATGCTTGTTAGTTGCTGATTGCTTTCTGAGCCTCAATTCAGTGTCCTGTCAGGCAAAATTATTGTGGCAATGTAGCAAAACTAATTAGATGATGATGACCTTCGTGCTGGGCAGCTATCTTTGGTGTCAGCTTGAGTTTTGTTTGGACTTTTTTTAAGGCAATGAAATGCAAATTTATTTACACTTGTGCAAGCCCTGGCATAGTTACATTTTATTGAGGAGGACAGGGGAATAATGATGATTTTATAAAGTCACTCTAGTAAGGCCATCATGGTCATTAGTAATGAAGATAAAATATGCTTCTGACACACCCTGTTCCCAGCCATTCTTGCACTCCTGTATCACTTCATCCCACGGATGATCACAGCGACTCTGGGGGGAGCTGCTGGATGGGAAACACCAAGAGGGAATGTTAGCCCACAGCCACACACTGAGTCTTGGGGAAGGGCTTTGAACCCATGGCTAAGGGCAAAGCTCTGTTTACTCTGCCCATTGTCTTCTCTCCACAAAGCGTGAATGAGTGTGGCCATCAGACTTAACTTGTCCAAGAACTGAGAGTAGTCACTGAAACTTTAAGGAAAGGTCTTTGTCCTATACTTGTACTATATATTAAAAACCCCACAACCCTCTCAGCAACATCAGAGAAACCACCCCTTTACGTAGAACAGACCCTATCTTAAATAGCTCATCCCATTCTTTACTCCCCATGCAAGTCATGGCAGGCAAGACGTGATTAACAGACTCTATTACTCAAGTTCTGCATGAACACAGATTTCTGTTCACTGAGACACTGCTAAATTGTCTACTTAACAGTGGAGAAGCTAGCACTCTGTGAGCACAGATGCACTCTTGCATTTGGGAATGGTTAGCCTATTCAGAGATGAAACTCTAACAATTGCCTATGTTAGATTACTCAAGAAGTGGGGAAAACAAGGTTTATCAGCTGCAGTTCGCAAATATTGCAGATTTAAAGCTATTCATCTCTGCCTAACAGGGAATTTTGCCCTCCTTAAACCACAGTTGCCCAGAAAAACCCAGCTTAAGAATCCTCATACAATGTCCCTCATCCACTGACTGACAAGCGTCTGAGAGCAATAAGCAGAGTCAGCAATCAAGCACTTGCAGAAAAATGCAGAGCAAGTCACTATTTCAGGGCATTTATCCAGGCCTGGCATTGGACTGATTGAATCAAAGTTTCAGAGAAAGAGCTGCCTTCCCTGCACAGGGAGGTAACCCCCAAATTTTCCCAAGGGAGCTCGACTGAACTCTTTCCACCTGAGAGTTAACCCAGAGATCCAGATTAGAATGTCACATATAACCTGGGGCCAAAGATTTAGCATGCTAAACTTGGGTAGCAGAAAATACAAATTGTCCAGCTTGCAAAAGACACAAGCCAACTCTTTGAGATGCCCTCTTGGCTAAGCTTAGGTGAATTAAGTGTCCACGGTTCAGACCAGGAGCAAGTGCTCTGCAGAAAACTTATATGGGAAATTGCTGTGTGTTGTTGCCATTTAAGGTCCATTTATATCTCTTTTGGGAACCACTGAGAACTTGGACTCGATGTTTGAACCTGGCAGGTGGATGATATATCGCGTGAGCAGGCAATAAAAATATGAAAAAGGAGAAGAAGTGGATCTGTCAGATAAATAGGACCCCACAAAAGGGAGCTTTAAATTTGGCTCAGAAGAATATTGATGGGTGTTATAAGTTTTATCTGGATAACTTGCAACATGCACCCATATCGGAAGATCAGTGCTGGATCAGACCAGATCAGACGCTTTCTGGTCCAGAACTGTTTCTGCAGTAGTGAAACATATGCCTAAGAAAGACCACAGACAGGACGTGAATGCAAAAGCACCTTCCTGCTCATGTTCCCCAGCAACGGACGCTAGGGAGCAAACTCTATCTAATATATAGCTCTCATGGCTGGTAGGTCCTGACAGAATTACCATTCATGCCTTTGTCTAATCCTCTTCCAAAGCCATCCAGTCTGCAAGTATCACTATATGTTACGGTACCGAATTCCATCAGGTTGGAGGACCTACTGCATGGGTTCAGGCAACATGGTAAGCTGTGTTGGTTCTGAACACTGTTGATCAATGCTGTCCAAACCCTGTCTTGATATCTCACCATGGCAAGCTTGGTCTTTAGAGACCATGGTAAGAACACTGGTCTCTCCATACCGCCATGGTTCTTCACACTGTCTGAACCCAGCTATTGTGCTTGACTTACTATGCTGGACAAACTGTGGGCAATTCTAAACAATTGCTAAGAACAAAGGGCATTTTGTGAGTATTCTAAGAAATACTGGACATGTTCGAAACACCAATTTAACAGTGTTGTGCTGGATGTTGTCACCTAAGTTCATATGTAGAAAGATAATCACAAACGTTTCCTCTTACCCCCTCCCATCCCCATTTCTTGCCTATCCCTTCAATTACCATGGTTATTCGTTAAGAGGATGTTGAGAATTCTCTCTCCTTATATAATTACTTCGGCTTCCCAGGTGGGATAAGACTAAACTGTAACCAAATCTCATACATGGGCAGTTCTGAAAATAGAAGGATTTTTGGCAGAAATGGAATAACTGGAATAAAAATGTTAAGAATAGTGATTGATTATTCTGTCAGATGTATGCCCAGAGGGATCCTAAAATAAAGGCTTTAGTCAGCAAGAGTGATCTTTGGCCTGTTAAGACATGTAAGGGCAATGCAAGTGCAGAAGGCTATGGATCTGAATGCTCAACAATTCATCATAAGCTTGGACATGCTGAGGGGCACAACCTTTTCCTTTAATTCCAAGACGATAAATTCTTCTGGGAGAAAACCCAAAGGGAACCTACCACATTACGGGCCCTTCAACCTGAAGACCATAATTATCTCCATTTTACAGAACGGGAGAGGAGCCAAGGCAAAGCCCTTGTCAACAGCAGTTTGAAAGAGAGAAGAGGAGAGGGCACCTCATGCCCTAACTCTGAGGGCATATCTCAGGGGTGGAGAACCTTGGACTGCTGGGGGCGGGAGCTTTGTAAAGGTTTCCCCCCATTCTAAAGGGTTGAAAAGCCGAGCTACTGGCAGTAAGAGATTCTTATGAGGTACTGGTCTTGATTTTGTATTTTAGCCCCATCCTGTTTGCCTTTGGCTGTGTTTGCTCAGGAGTATGGCAGCCTAAAGCTTCTCCAAAAGCAAGGTTGGCCCTGGAGCTGAAAGAGGATTACCAGCCCTGGCACATCTGAACAGATGTTTCTTCCTCTTCTCCTGGGTTTGCCCTTATGAGTCCCTGCCCATGTCCCTTTTTCAGTCTCAAAAGTGAGCAGGGCTTTCACTGCTGTGGCCCCGTGATATGGGTCCCCACGCTACCATGGACACCAAGCAGTTTCAGCAAAAATGTGGCTCTACTCCCAGTCCTGGTATTAGGACTTGCTTAGTACAGCCTTAGATATTATCTTTCTGAGACCATGCTGCTGATGTGTTGCTTTTCTTTTCAAACCTGGGTATGAAAATGCACTTCCATATCCCTTTTGAGCATTTGGCATTTTGAAACATGATTTCTTGGTCATTAACAGGTGCTGCCTCAACCTTATGAAGATCTGATTGTCATTTCACATGGATCAGTCAAACAAGTCTCTTGGTAAGGCTGATGTGCACCCAGCTCAGAGCTCAACAGTCCTATGAAGACTGTGCCAGCTTTCACCAGTCCTGCACAGTCAGTTCCCTTGGATGAAACCCCTGCTCGTTTATGAGGTGCTGATCACAAACCTCTTTATTGGGCAGCTGTGATAATAGGCCTGCGCAGACACCAGAGATATCGACTCTGCAGCTGGGTGTGCTGTTCATATGAACTGGCTGTAGTGGGAGGGGAGGACAACTCCATGGCCAATGTTTTGGGCAAGGCAGGATTGGTGAGATGGGCCATTAATTGTTGAGAGAGATTAATGGCCCCATTGATTTTTAAGGCCAGCAAGGACCATTATCATCCTCGAGGTTTTTCTCCCAGAACTTCCAGCAAAAAGCTTCCCTTTCTGGATGCAATTGCTCTTCTCTGCCTTCTTGCTTGTTACTGAGCTGGCTAGGATCAGAAGCACCAGAGTGATAAAAGGGAGATCTAAAAAGGAGAAGCTAACCTTCACGTGAAGCCGGGGATATTGCCTAATTTGACATTCTTTATTCTCCTCTCATTTCTTTCTTGATTTTGGGCAATCATCCCACATTTTATAGGGTCAGCGTTCCACACTTGGTCTTCCACTGAATGAAAAGCGAGATAGGTGAAAGAGATCAAATGAAAAGGAAAGTTACCGTAGGGACCTGTAATAATGTTAATAAAAGTTTTTATGATAAAAGCCTATAATTATCACTCTTTAGTTTTCTGCATAAGTTATAAAGTTCTAATTTACAAGAACTACTGTTCCACATAGCAGGTCAAAAAAGCGGCTCTCTAATGCTAAATGAGATTTCGGTTTCCTGCACATTAGAGCAATTTCCATAACACAAGTTGCTGCGAAAGACCCAGTGGCTTAGTGGAAAGAGAGCCTAATTCCTTTCATTAGGAACCGCACTCTGTTCAGGGTAAGAGAGCTTTGATGAGCCTCTCAATGGTGTTGAGGGGTGTTGGACTGGTTGAATTTAATTTACCAGGTGAGTAATCTTCCTAGGAACCAGAGGTTAGATCCAATTAAAGAGAGTTAAATTGTTAAAGTTTTTTTAAAGCTTTTATTACATCCTTTTTCCATCTTTCTCCAGTCATTTCCAACAGCTATAGAAGAAAACCAAAAGTTATTAGATAAAAAAGGCCCAGTTGGAATGTTGCTATATCAAGCCTACACATACCGTCCCGTAGTGCAGTCCCGTGGCTGCCCAGATACAAGATACTGTGGTGGCATCTCAGCCTCCTTTATTCCCCATCTGAAGCACCTCAGTTAGATGCTCAAAATCTGTACTTCTTCTGCTGCTTGTAATCTTCCAAAGGCCTGTAATCTTCCCAGTTCAGAGGGTTATGAGCATCCCAGCTGGACTGTGCTTGTACTAATTAGTTTATTATTGGATGAAATCCTATGCCTATTTAGACAGGAAAAACTCAGACAGTTCCCAGCATGTTGTCCCATCATCATGGCTGGTGAGAGAGATGCTGGGAGTTGGTAGTTCCCCCCCTCCCCCAGCCACCTTCTCTTCCTCCTTTCTTGCTCTCCTCCCTAAACACACATAAGTTTGCACTCAAAAATTCATAATCTGTTTTCCAATGTAAAATCTACCATGATGCTCGCTCTCTCTCTCACTCTCGCTCTCTCTGTGTGTGTTTAAGTCCTTAAAAAGTGGCAAATAAAATAATGATAAAAGCAAGATCAAAACGTAACCTCAAAACTTTTCAACAGACCATAGTTTTTCATCATACCAGAACCTGAAAATGAAGTTTTTCAGAGATGAAATGAGTAAGAACCTTCAAACAGCCCTAACCTTGCTCTGATAGTTTTGTTTTGTTTTGTATTTTTGGTAGGGGAGGGTTGTTTGTATGTGGGGATAAGGAAATGTATCCTCTCCTGGAGGAGGAGGAGGAGGAGGAGGAGGAATTGGTCCCAAGCCTATTGTATGAATTTGATAGATCCTGTCCTGCATTGATTTTGGCAACCCAAACAGGACATAGTGGTATATTCCGATACTGAACAACGTACCCATTGCTATAGCCCTTCCCCATGTATTGTGCCACAGGTTGCACTGTCTGTGCATGTGCATCTTCCTCCCAATAGCTAAAATGTGTACCACTAATGAAAGGCAGGTGGTTAAGGAAAGCACTGGCATTCCTCCATGGGTTGTTATCATTTCCAGAACTTGTTTTCCCTGCTGCAATATGGAGAGACCCTCTCGGCAGCTGCCTCCTCGGTGCCCCTTCTCTTTCTCCCATAATGCTGCTTGGGATGATGTCGCACCACTTCATGGGCTGCCCTGGCAGCTGCCATTGCCACCCAGAGGTTCCCTCAAAGCAGTGCTTGCTGATGACATGCTAGCATTCGCAGAGGGTTATGGGACATTTAGCATAGGTGCCATTTGCACAGTGGTGCATGCCTTGCTCAGAAACAAAACTTTTTTTGTAATTAACACAATAGATAAGAAAGAAGGGGGAGTAAACTTTGTTCCGATATCAAAAGACAATTCCCCTGAAACCTTTGCAAACTTCCTCTCTCCTGAAATTTGCCCCCCCCCCCGTCTCATACACGTGCTTTTCGCTCCCCATTCCATACATTTGAGCCAATTTTTAGGTACCCTTCCTGCAACTTTAAAATGGTTGGTAGCCACTTCAAGGGACCAGTCACCAGTAGACATAAATGGATCCTCGCGTTCTCTCCCTTGTTGTACTGTGTATTAAATCACCCTGATGTTCCAGCCACCCAGAATTCTGGTTTGACTGCAAGAATTCCTAAGATGAATTGTAACACTGCAGCATAGGCCGTGAGTGCTGAGCAGACTGGCCGTTTGTGTCTCCCCAAGAGGGCATCAGTCACCAAACTCAAGGACAAAAGAGGTACCAACTTGTATGCCAGTTCTGCCTCACAGTTATTATCATTTAAAAGGAATCCAACTTACCTGACTATAGTGGGAAAGACTGTGAGCAGGTGACCTGGGTACCTGCTCCGTCAAATCTTCTTCAGGTTTGACGTTCTGATGGGCATCTTCAGGCACCCTTTGCTCCCTGGAATCCATTCCATTAAACAAGGGTAATCCCTCAAACAGAAGACTGAGGTTGGTTAAACATGCATGTCTGACTTCAAATAGCTTTTCCAAATTCTTTCCTGAAGCTTGTTTCAACTTCTTTGCATCCCCCAGTTTCCCATTTTAAAAAATGCCCATTTTCTTTTAAGTGTGGATTTTGCCACACCCAAAACGCACATTTCTCCCCACCATCTAAAATGTGAAAATGTGGGTTTGGGGGAGGTCTATGCAAATACAAATTTGAATGCATGTTTTGGAAATGGCAAATATTTCCCAAGAATTGCATTTTTCACATCCTGGATTGCAAATGGGCCATGTGTACAGGAATGGTGAAGGGGCAGGAATACCTTCAAATAAAGAACTTTTCTCTCACAGACCTTCAGATGAAGGGCTCTGTAAGACAGGACACACAGCTACCCGAATGCTCTGACACTGAAATTTGGATGCAGTTTATGGAGAGAGAGGATTGGTTTTTTGTTTTTTGTTTTTGTCTTTCAAGCTGCAGGCTGGAAAACCAATGGACTTCTGCAGCAAATGTAATCTCCACCTTCAGAATTCGCCCAGGCGATTTCAGATTCTGCTGAATATCCTATATAGCTCGGTACAAGATGAATGGGCTGCCAAGATGCAACCAGCTTTTTTTCTCGGGCTTTCAGTTCGTAACTGCAGCAACATAAAATCCCCTAGTCATCTTTGGATGGGAAAGTGAAAAGGTAAAATCAATGGGGCAATAAAAATGGCAATGTCTTTTCGTCACATTTTATGACCTCGTCACAAAGGGGCTCCTTGAGGTTATCATTCTTTGCATTACACTGATAATTGACTGTGTTGATAAGCTTATTCTATTGTATTATCTTTTGAATTGGTATATTTTACAGTAGAGGTTTGTAATAGTCTTTTGTTCCTGTAATGAAATCTATAAGTTTGATGCTATTCAAAAGCTATATAAAGTCTGCACTACCAAGGTCAGACCAGAGTTTTTCTCATGCCAACAATTGTAGCATAATCACACTGGACAACCATTTACAAGAGTTACACGGTTGCTCTGGTCTGAAGCCATACTTTGCATCAAGATTCATTTGAGAATCCCTTTATTAGGACTCAGCAAAGGTTGTGAAAGATTTTGCAAGCCTTCGTGATCACCAGAACTCTTCACCAGGTGTGAGAATAGGTAGAATAAAACAGTCACAAATTAGCACCATTGTTGTGCCCATGAAGTTTAGATCCAGTCTCCAAATGGAACTTGCAGACTAAATGAGATTGTCACTGGTTGGCACCACAAGCATCAGATCACAGCTAGCATCCTTGGACAAAATAACAATGGCTGATACATGTTCCTAAAAACTTATTGGTCAGGTGCACCTGTAACTCAGACCTGTCATTTGGTCTGGGCAAAAAAGACAAGTTGCTGTGTAGGCATAGAGCAGAAATAAAAAGACAGAGGTTAATGTTGGATGGTGCACTAGTTAGAAAAGTTTATTAAATCCAAATTGTGCAGGACTGCATAACTACAGGAGCGGAACCTTCAAGAGAAAAGGACCCATCTTAGGTAATGGAAATGCATCTTCTTCTGATGGTTGACTCTGTCTTGAATGGGAATTCTCCAAGGCACATAATCCAAAATTGCCATGCTAGTCCATGAGAAGATTTTGGACCAGTGAAAGTTCTTCCTTCAGCAAAACTTCTGGGAAATGTGGAGGCAATAAATAAGATGTTTTCATAAGATTAGTAGAGTTTTCCAAGCATTCTGATCTTGTATGTCTTTGACCTTCAGAAAATACCATTGCAGGTTATGAATTAAGCCATGAAGTGGTGGACTGAAGGTCTCTTCTGCCTTTCATCAGCACTTGGACATCCTGGTGGGAATTCAGAACTGTTGACTCTCTGCTCATTGGGTGAAGCTGATAAGCCGCAGGATTAGAAAACTGCCACTGATTTTTTTGCCTAAAGCAGAATTTCAAGGTGGATTTGAAGCTTCCTGCCTCAGACAAACATTCGAAGGATTTCAAAGGAAGGCAAAAATTGCTTTTGATAAGACTAGTGAAATTTCTTAGGTAAGTTCTGCTAGGGATGAATGAATCAATCTATTTATGATCCATGGCATTTTTACATTAGTTCACTCATGAATCTCTTGTGTTCCATTCCCAAAGTAAAATACAGCAAAACTGCACCAAAAAAAATCATAATTAAATGCATGCATCTAAACATGTTTTCTCTCAAAATGCTCTTTTAAAGATGTGCTTTGACATTGTTTTTAAGTGAAGAACTGCATCAGAATATTAAGAAATTATAGACACTGGAGTATAACTAAGTTCCAATTTGCTCATTAATCCTGGAAGTGCTTATCGGGTCACTTCATATCAAAATTCACAAAAAATGAATTCCTCAGTTCTTGGATTCCTCTGCAGTTGGTTCTGTGCATTTCTGCTTCTAAATATAGCTGGTAACATTTGCAATTAAATTTTTCAACTTTGGATGTTCATGTATATTTTTAAAGGATGTTAGGTAAAGAGAAGCACATGGTCTCCCACCATGGTTGTGTTCATTATGCTTTACTTTTATAGAGATCCTCCTTCCTTCCTTCCTTCCTTCCTTCCTTCCTTCCTTCCTTCCTTCCTTCCTTCCTTCCTTGCAAAGATTCTGCTTTGCAAAAAAAATGCCCAAAACAGTTTACAATACAGAACAATAATAAATATAATAATTCAAAATATATCAATGAGACATTAGGTGCCAGGCTAGCCCTACCTTTTAAATGCACAACTGTGTAAGTCATGCCCCCTGGTCAGAGTTCCCATTTTCTTGGAAAAAGAAAAAACCTACTGCATTGAAGAGTATGTGAATCAGCAAAACACAAGCTTGCCAAACTCTCCAGATGTCATGGAGTTCATTCCATCTCTAGTCAGTATCAGAACACAAGATATTTTTTAAATTCATGTGAAAATGGAACATGGATGCACATTACCACCCATGTTTTCCAAATGTGCACATCAATTGCCCATATTTTTGAAATGCCTATATTCTTTCCTCATTGATTAAAGCATATTTTTACACATTTTTCAAAAGTATGCATTTTTACATGTACATTTTTCAGCTGTAGTCATGGTGCTTGTTTTGTTCCGCTTCATTCTGTTTTGCCTTTGGTCTGCAAATTCCAGGGCAAGCTTGGGCTCTGACTGCAGATGGAATCCAAGTCCATGCCCAGCCAAAGTGCTGCACACTGAGTAAAACCCAAGTACAAACAACCTGAAACGCATTTCTCACACATCCCTTTCAAGTTCCATCCCCTTTCAGAATGGATAACTAGCCTCCACTAGACAAATTGTGTGATTGTGGTGCTCCTTGGCATCTGGAGAACATTACTGGTTTCTCAACCTTTCACTAAGGATAATGAAGGCAAGTAAGGATCAAAATATTGGAAGACTAGAGATGTTGTAAAGGTACTTGATTTGAAGAAGTTCTTGCCATTCTTTCCTCTCCACTTCCTAAGCCTTTGGCATTGGTGGAAGCTTCTCCCAAACCCAACTGGTGGGGTGGCATGGAAAGGGTTACTACTGGAGAAGGAAGGGCAAACTTGACACCTGCGCACAATACTCGCCTCATGCTGAAACTGGGCTTTACAAACATATCCATTGGTTCAAAGAGGAAGAGGAAGAGACAGAATGAAGGCACCGTCCTCAAAGCAAGCCCCTGGAAGCCTTTTTCCAAACCTAAATGCTCTGGTCTTTGGGCAAAGAGGGGGTCACAGCCAACCCACCCAGATCATCCCTACTGACTTTTCCCATGTCTGTTGGCAGCATAGAAAATTCTATATGTGCATGTCCACGATTTTATTTGCGTTCATAATATCCAGTGTACATGTTTATGCATGTGCTGGGGACAGAAAGGGATGGTCCTACCCATTTTTGGAGCTGGATCCACCCACCGTACCCTTAGCTTGCTCCCCTTTGGCGAGCCACGTCCGACCTGCTTTCACCCAAGCGGTGCATCTGTTGGTCCAGATCAGGTGCCCCACCCGTGCCCTAAACGGTGGGATCACACACACACTAACTATGCTATGAGCTGGTGCAGTCCCTGTTTTTTGGAATACACTGAATTATAAGAGAGCATACAAAAACTCTTTAATGGAAGGAGTGGCCCCTGAGACTTGCTTTATTTATTCTCTTGAAAGGGATTATTAAAAATAAAACGCATCTGTTGGGATAGGCTGAGGATGACAGTTAAGAAATTTGTGAAATTAAGTAATCCAATAAGAAGATTAATGCATTCTGTTTGCATCTCGGACAAAATGGTCTCTTATCAATAATGCTTCCCATAGGTAACCAGTCAGCTGTTAACCTGCAAAATCTTTCTCTGGAAGGGAATTCTGCAGTAAACAATCCTGATATAGCACTTGCCCTTAAACCACCAACCTCCACCTCTCCCTCTCCCTCTCCCTCTCCCTCTCCCTCTCCCTCCCCCTCC
>NW_025335550.1:18295464-18445934 GCF_004798865.1 Varanus komodoensis | reverse complement strand
TCTCACACACACACACACACACACACACACACACACACACACAAAGGACATGGAAAGAGAGCTCACTGCATGGTGTTTACTCTCAACCACAAAGGTCGAAATGCAGCATTATTCTGAAAAAAATTAATTTCCTGGGTAGGGTTGTAAAACAACAACCCTAAAACAGACTGGGAACATGAGTTTTCTTTCAAGCTTCACTTCCACCAGACATTCAGGGCTGTTTTGCAAGAATAACCAGATATTACCAGCTCCAGTAAGGAGGAAAGGGAGGCTTTTGCTAGGGGAAAGCAGTGGGATTGGCCTTTGTTCTTAGTGTCAGGATGAGGCTGTCCTTGGAAGTCTTAGGCAGGAGGACAACCAGAATCTTTTCAGATCTGCTTTCCACTTCATATGGAATGTGATTTTCTATGTCACAGAATCATAGACTGATAGATTTGGAAGGGGCCAAGAAGACCATTGGGTCCTACCCCTTGCTCAAGGCAAAACGGTTGTACAGGACCTTCTTGGACAAAGACGTTTGTCTCCAGACACCTCATTAGATTATTACATCATAAAAAAGAGATATGCTTTTGGAGGTTCCTGCCTGCTTCCTACCATGCTCCAGAAGTGCTCTAAGAGGAAGCATAGATCCTATTCCTAGAGGAATTTTCCACCATGCACCTTTTTCAGTGGTGGCAGAAAGATGCATTCAACTTGGGTGACTGTGTTTGTGTGAGTAGTGGGGAATGAGAGTGGGAATACACGTGGGAAAGAGAATTCTTTTGTGAGCATATCAGGAGAATGCTCAAATCTCACCTCTTTCATGAGCAGGAATGTCTGTCCATGTCTTAGTGATTTCGCTACACCAGCTCTGCCTCGGAGGAAACTGTTTGCACGTTTGCTCCACTTTTCTTAAATTAATGAAACCCAGGTGTGTGCTCAGTGCCTTTTCCTTGGAAACCCCTTTCCTTTTCAGCTAGGAGCTTATCACCTTAAGCTCCATCCCGTAAAAAGCCAATTAACATAAGATGTGCAATAAAAGTAACAAGACATCAGAGCAGACTGTGATATTCATAAACACCATATGAGTCTGGAAGTTCTGATCAGCTTTGAAGTTTTTCTTCCACTTTACTATCAGAAACTCCTGCTTTTAAATCACAGAATTTGGTGCCATCTTTCATTCCATGGGAGGCATCTTCAAGCTTATTTAATGTAAGATGGATTTTGTGTGTACGCGTGTGCATGACCTCTGTGCCCTTGCAGATTAGACCACTAATATCCAGGAGAAGATTTACAATAAAAACAGCATTTCTTGGCAAAGGTTGCAGTCAGTGGAAGCGTGGAGACAGGGTGGAAGTAGTAGAGAACATTCTGGAAAAGCTAATCTGTGAAAAACTCTAGAAAATAAAACTAGGGTGCAAACTCCATTGCTTTGGCATCACATACGGGGAAATTGCTGCCATACAGCCATGGCCCTCGCCAAAATCTCTGATGAAATCTTAATTAACATGACCTGTGTGTGGCAATTTCAAAATGCAAAATAGGATTGGGTTCGATCTGGACAAATGAAAAAAACAAACAAAAACGTTCTATTGGGTTTTTAAAAACAGATTAGAGAATTCCCATCACCTGAGCCTTTTGACAACTCAAGGCAACATTGCATTTCAAAGTCTGTATTTGGCAAGCTTTCCAATACAGCTTGTCTCATCAAAAAAGAGCAGACATTGCATGCAAAATGCATATATTTGCACACAAAACTGCATTTCAGATATGCAAAGAAAAAATAAGTATTTTCCACAAAGTCTATTAGCAAACAAGGGTTGGGTCAAAGATTGATCTAAAAATACTGGCAATGTTGGGGAGACCAAGATTGACACATGTCTGCCTCCAGTTGTATACTTGGGTGATCAAAATGCATCATGGCGCCAGTTTCCCATGTAGTGGGAAACTTGTACATTAGGACAATTGTCATATTGTAATAGTAAAAAGATGCTTTGGCTGTAGAGAGGACAAGACAAATGTTCAGACTGAAGAGCACATCAGCTGGAGAGCCAGTGTGGCAAACTGGTGAGAGTGTTGGACTAGGATTTGGGAGACTTTGCTTCTGGTCCTCCCCTGGGCTCACCTGGGGCTATCACAGACTCTTAGCCAACCTGCCTCTCGAGCTTGATGTGAAAATCATGTGGACAGGAGGAGGGGCTTGTAAACCACCCTTATTAATAGCAATCTTATTACTTTACATTGCTATCTCCCTATTTCCTTGCAAAAGAACAAGGTGGGATGTGAATTTATTTATTTCATTTCTATGATGATGAGGACCCGTTCTCATGAACATACCACACCTGTCCTCTGTTGGCTGCATTGGGTGCTTGTTCCAATTTGGGACGAATTCAGAGTTTTAACTATGACATGCAAAGCCCTAAAAGGATTGGAACTACAGTATCTTAGGGTGCAGCTTACACTATATATCCCTGCCTGTTGTCCAAGATCTTCAACTACAGCTGTCCTACAAGTTACTGTCCCCAAGGAGGTTGAGGGAGAAGCTGCAAGGAGGAGGGCCTTTTCTGTGGTGGCACCCTAATTATGGAACAAACGGTCAGAGATTCACCAGGCACCTACCTTACTGAGTTTCAGGTGCCTGGGAAAAATGTTCCATTTCTGACACACCTTAGGCACTATCTAGACTATTTGTATCAATGCACTGGTTTTAATTATATTAATTTGTGCTTTTTATTTTATTATGTTTATTCATTATGATATTTTAACTGTATTGACATTATTTGCTGAATTTATGTTGTAATGGCTGCCAGAGAGCATGATGCTAATGGGCAGCTTTTAAACAAATCTAATAAATATACCGCCCCACCACCGAGGCTCTCTGGGCAGTTATGACAGCAGTGCAATGCAATAATAATATCATCATCATCATCATCATCATCATCATCATCATCACAATCAACATAGCTCGTGTGGGGGTTAACTCAATCACAACATGTCAACTTTCTGTGCAGGGCCCACTCTTTGGTTTTCACTGCCTGAGAAGAGAAACAAGATGGCGACTCCTCCCATTCCAGGGACAAAAGCCAGCCTGGATGACACTTGAAGCTTCACTGCACCTGCAGGCAGAAGGCTGCCTTCAGGGGAATGGAAGAGGCTACATGATGCACAGAAATCTCCAATTCCTCACTGCTGCCTGGGCAGCGGCCTAAGTCTGCCTAACATAAATTATTTGATTGATATCCCACTTTTTTCCTATGACAAAGCTAAAGTGGCTTACTTCATTCTTGTCCTCCTGCTCTGAATCTCATCCCCACAGCAACAACCCTGTGAGGTAGGTTGGGCTGAGAATCTGGAACTGGCCCAAAGCCACCCAGTTGGTTCCATGGCTGAGCGAGGACCAGAACCCAGGTTGCCCACGGTGTCAAGTGTGAGGTTATGCAACCAAATATCTATGGACTCTGGACTCAATGAATTTGAGGCAGGGACATGGGCTGCTCTCGATGACCACATGTGTTATTTCAGTTGTGAAGCAAACAATGTCCATTCTTTCCCCACCCCTCAGCATCATTTGATAATCTGTTTCTATAATCCTGATGGCTTAGGACATCAACAACAGCACTTGTAACCCACACACAGAAAAAGCAGGTGCAAGCTTGCATTTGAAATTTACTTCAATTGTAGCATCATCATGACTGTAGGGATAAACTGGAGTTTGCTTCTGGGCCTCTCATCACCTGCCAGTGGCTGAGGGATCGCTTGTGGCTCCCTGCAAGCCTTGGCCCTGAGATCCGTCACCACAACATTGCATGAAAAAATCTAGCATGTGTTTTCCCCTAACGTGCGGATCATCCCTCATGTTTAGGAGACAGATTCAACTAGGAGCAAATCCCAGAATTGTGACAGAAGTATTTGTGCGTGTGCAAAGATACATTTCAAAGTGAAAGCAGGAAGGATTTTATTTTTTATCATCTGTGAACCTAGTCTGTAAGATACCAATGCCCTCCCAGAATTTCATGTCTTTAAAAAGGAGTTTGTCCCTTTTATTCCCCATAAATCAATGTCAGCAGCAATAAAGTAAGAAGCTCAAAGGAAAGTAACACTGACTAAAATAATAACGAAGGGCTGCTCGGCCCCAGTTATTAATCCCATCCGAGTTTTTATCACTCAGCAGGAATTTTCTGAAGACTTAATACTCTCTTATATAAAAGAAATGGGAAAGAGTGATTGAGAATGATTAAAAAATATAATTGGAGGAAAATATTCATTTCAGCCATAAATGAAAATTGGCAATGAGTGAACAATCAATTTCACCATGTGCTCAGCAATGCTTTTTAAGAGCAAATGATATCCATGATTAAAAAATGCTGAAATAGATTTGGGCAGGGGCTGCTGGGGGAAGAGACACGTAGGTATCTTAATTTCTAATGAGGTGCTTTGAAACGGTGTGCAATTTCATTATTACTAAATTGTCTTTACATCTGAACGCTTAAAGCTGTTTAAACAGTCGGACACTTCAATCACATCACCAACAGGATCAAGGGCTGACCAGAGGGCATCTCTCATTTCTCAGCCGCAGACTGAGCCCGCGCGTGGCGAGAGAGGAGGCAGCAGGCAATTTCTTCACATCCTCAAAGGATCTGGAGAAATTCTGAAGATGGTGGTTCAGGGGGACACCCGTCAGAGCCATCTCCTTCTTCCTTCTCATTCACTTTTACTGTCTGGGTAAACATTTTTGCAATCTTGGCTGTGTGCTCTTCAGTCCCCACCCGTTCTTTTAAAGCAGCAAAGCATCCACATCCAAAGCAGGTACCAGCCAAAGATAATTCTGGGGCTACCAAGTCCTGAACATTTCTTTCCAGTGGCAGACTGGCTAAAGGTTTTAAGGTGTTCAAAAGGAGCCCTTTGCCCATTTGCACTGCTTTCAGGGGCATGTTTGATGGTCACACAAGAGAGGGTCTTCTCGGTGGCTGCCCCCAAGCTGTGAAACTTCTTGCTGATGGAAGCTGGGCTGCTGCCCTTCCAGCAACGGGCAACATCCAAATTTATGCAAGCAGTCCTTTGTAAGTTAAGTATGTGGGGTGCTGGGTTCCAGGGAATTCTGTTATTATGTTTCTACCTGTTCTTTTAATGAGTTTGTTTCATTATTGCTGTAATCATGTCATTACTGCTGTTGTTTTACTTATTGTACATCTTACATTTTTTCCTTCTGTGAGGAAGACAGTTTGTGAGGGAGACCAAAAAGAAACCAGAATTTTGTAATGAAAATTTGTGTATTTATTTTTAGGTGTTACAAATTGAATGTCCTTCTAAGTACTGTCCATTTGATGCAATGCACCAGTCTAAACGTGTTTTCCACTTTTCGAAGCAGTCCCGCAACTCTTGCAAAGTGTTGCCTTTTAATGCCTCTGCCATTTTTCTTCCATGCCCACAAGATGTTTTCCTTTGAGGACGTTTTTCATTCAGGGGAATAAAAAGAAGATGCACAGAGTGAGATTGAGTGCATACAAGGCTGGGGGATAAGCTTGGTCATGTTATTTTTGGTTAAAAAAATTTTCACACTCAAGGCTTTGTGTGCTTGTGTGTTCTCGTGGTGAAGCCACCACTCCCCACTTTGCCACAGCTCAGGGTGTTTTCATGCAAACATTTCACCACAACTTCACTTGACAATGCCAGTCAGCATGCAGAAGGGTTCCCGCATCCAGCAGTGGAAGCATGTACTGCAATGGGCTCGTCCACCAGGGAACGATTCCAATTTCTTTTGGGTTCCCTTCATATGTCATTCTTCTCCTCTCTATGATATCCTTACAACAACAACAACAACCCTGTTTGGTAGGTCAGGCTGAGAGTCCGTGACTGGCTCAAAGCCATTCAGCTGAGTGGGGACTAGAGTCTGGCTCTCCGGAGTCCGGAGTCCCAGTGCTTCATCCTAAACACATTGCAACAGCTCTCTTGCTCACTGCCTTGAGTGGCAACTTCTTGGTGGAAAGGTGGGCTCCAAAGACAAAAGCTAGCAAATGAGCGTCATGTCACGTTTAGTCCTCAGATGGGCACGTGTAAGGATTTTGCTCTTGCACTGAAGGATGGGTGACATTTCCCTTCAGAAGGCTTCCCAAAGCTCCCCACTTTAGCCCTTCTTGCGCTTCCTCACATCGCCTGTACGACTCAGCCGTGTCATTAACACAAGACTTCAAAAAGATAAAGGCAATTTGGGGCCAGTCCTTCAAATGAAGCTTAAATGATTTGAGCTGATCCGTCACAACAGGGCACAAATAATTTTCGCATTCAAATCGTTTTCCAGAAAATGACAGAACTTTTGAAAAGAGTGAAATTAAATCTTATGAGACAATACCGAATGAGAATTAAAATCCAATCTTCTTAACACTGTTTAGAGTATAAATCTTGCTGTCAAAACACAGGACAGGGATACAGCTTGATCAGAGAGAGGGGTGGACAGCAGCGGCCATATTCTGATCAACACAAAAGCCACTTCTGGAATTCAGGCATAGGAAATCAATTGCGAGATATGAATAAGGTGCCTATATTACTGCACCTAAATGAAAGAATCTCTTGGTGTATCGATGTATTGTGTAAACTCCAAATTGGCCAATTGATTATTAATTACCCCTGGGCAGACTGAAAGTCAAAGGGAGCGTTGCTGCTATAGCTAAATGAAGAGAAGAAATGCAACCACAATGCTGTTTGGGATGCAACCACAGTAGCAGACTTCTGTATTATGGTAATGGTGACCCACTCACCAAATGTCACATGCCAAGAACTAAGTAGGGGAGCTAGAGATGCATGAGAAATTTGTTTCTGTTCATTTTTAAAATCAGGATGTACCTGATCCACTCTTTGAAGACCAAATGAGCATTCAGACATGACCTGGGGGCAAAGGCCATACATTTCTGAGCTTCCAGCATGATCTGTGGACCAAAAATAAGGGTTAGGCAGCATGCTCGTATCTGAAAGATGCACATAAAATGGGTGCTTTCAAAAACATGTGCACAGATAAGGTCTAATCAGTGCACATTTCAAAGATACCCACAATTTCCCTGTACATTTGGAGGAACACAAAATTATGCACAGAGCTTGAAATCTACACAGATTTGAGTGGAAAGACCTTCCAGATGGCATTTGGAGAACTTCGTTGAGCTCCAGGTTTTCCAATTTACCTATCTCGAAGGGCAGCCTGTACCCAAAGTTCAGCAACTTTTTTGGATAAAGGAAGGTTCAGAGGAAGAGTTGAGAAAGGGACTGAACTGAAAACTACTACTGGCACTTTTCAGAGTCAGCCTCGGGCAGCTGAAACTTGGTGATATGGAGAGGCCTGTGGCGGCAGCCCCCTGGCCATTCTCCTGCACTAGAGGGCAGACCCATGTGCTCCAGGCAGCCTGCCCTAGACTAATTTTCTGCCCACTGATGAGGCAGAGGATGCCATTTCTCGACCAAGAAAGAGTCAGCTACGAGTCCCGTGTCCATTCCCATAGCTGGAATGGAGGGGGGACCATCCTGGCCTTTGTTTCTGGCACAGAAATGTCTTGGGCTAACTTGCCAATGCTTTAATACAGAAGCAGTTCCTCAGAGATTTTGGCCTAGAAGTGCTATCACCTCATCTTGCCTAGGACTAATAGGAACTGCAGGTAGAGATGGCAGAGAAATCTGCAATAGATTCTATTAACTCTGCAGAATGGATTACTTTGAATCCATTCTTCAGATTTCACAGAGGAGTGACGTTTTTTGGGTGCACAGATTCTGTAGACTTGCAGTGTTTTTGTTTTTGTTTTAAATTTGAGGTGTGTATGTGTGGAAATTCACACTTGGGCTAACGCATGCTTACCTGAATGGAACAAAACCCCCACACATATTCCTAAAAAAACTGATTCCATCAATGAGCAGACAGACCAATGACAATCCATGATACATCGACAGTACATCTCTAGCTATAGGCCAAAACTTTGGGTAGGCCACAAGCTGCCGGTCCCTCCTTTACTATGTTACAAGCATAAAATGAAGTCAACCTAGAAATGAGGAGAACAGCAAACTTCTGCTCAGAAAGCTTTGCCGAAGGGTAAAAGTAATTTCAGCTGCTTTTCTGGGTGCACACAAAGGATATTAGTCTTGCCAGGCCTCCTTGAACATGCCCAGATCTTCAGATTTAGCAAGGAAGTCTCAGAACTTGTGGCATCAGGATATTATGACCTGGGGTTGGTGGTGGAGGAGGAATATTCAGTTAACCAGAGCAATGTATCAGGCTTTGGAGCTATTCTGGAAATACTTTCCGAGTAACTAAAGTCCTGGTGAGACTTTTAGTTCAGTTCATAGTTTTCCCAGGTGCATATATTGTGGTATCACCATATGTTTTGACATGTGAGAAACTGTGAGACAATCTCTTTGCTAGATCAGTTACACCCTGGTGCAGAGTTGAGAACCACATTCTGTTTGATGGCCAAATTCAGTTTCAGAGGAGCTCATGAGGACAGAAATCATGAGCTGGGGCTAGGGCCAAGGGAACTATGGGGCTCTGGATTCGGTCCCCAAACCTGAGGCTCTGAACCACTTAGCATGGAAGCAACTCCTCTAAACCAACTCAGTAACTATGATATTAGCAGCCGGGGACCAGGATCAGGTTAATGGACATGAGCAAAACTAGGCAAGCCTTCCAAAGTTTCCTTGGATTATTTGGGACTTGGGAAGGTATGAGAAATTTGAGCAGAATCTACCCAGTTCGCACCTCCCAGACCCGAAGGCAGCTCCAGATGTGTCAACGGACCACCACCACCAAACTCCGACTTCGCAAGAAAGCCAGTAAGCCAATGCTCAAACATACACACTCCAGCCTAGGACAGACAAGTCAAAAGCAATCTCTTAACCCCCTTCATTTCACCGGACTCACTGCTCTCGTGATCCCTGGTGAAGAGAGGGCATTTTCTAATTTAAATAGCCTCCCTCGGAGAGTGAATGGGGGCTTAATGTAATCCCGTTTAGAGCAGAACACTTTATTCATCCTGGCCTGTCAAGCGCTGCGCACTCCCTTGGAGGGAAATCCTGGCTCTGCAACACAATTTCACATTACAGGGCTGGGATCGGGAGAGGTATTTGTCTCTAAACCTATTTAAAACAAAGTAGGCAGCCACGGTGGGTGAAGGTCTGCGATGGCATGAAGGGGGGGTGGCGTCGATTAGGAACAATTAATCAACCCTCCCAGAATAGCCTGTATATGTCACTAGCTCCATCTCTTGTGTCTGGGGGAGGGGGGCTGAAGGCTTGGGGGGCTGTGAATCATTCCTTAACAGCGGTGGTTGGAGGGGGGAGGGGGTGTTGGATCCTGGCAGCCATTTCTGTAGTCAAATCCTTCTCAAGGCCTTTCCACGTCTGTTACAGGAAGGCAGAAAAGCAGGGACCCAGCTTATGCATGGGCAGTTACGAGGAATGGAACTTTGTATGATGAGACGGTAGCCCTGGAAGTGGCTTGGGGGGCTCGAAAACCATCGCCGTCTCTGAGCACAGGGCAAAGCTGCGTGCCCCAGTCTCCGGCTGCTGCAGCCTGTGAACTGCAAGGGCAGCCCCACAGAGCTCTGGCCAAGCAGCTATTAGTGCATGGGTCATGCTGGCTACATAGCTTATCCCTATTCAGGAATGGGGGTGACTGGCATATCAGGCATAGCTGGTTCTCCAGATGCTTCAGGCCACCAAGGGCAGTGGGTCTGCAAGATGGATCCACAATCCCCCCCAAACTAGGCACCTGCTCCCTCAGAGGGGATGCAACCACATCCAGAGCAGAACAGGCAAACATTTCCTAGAACAAGGAATTCCTAACCAGCAGGGCCTTTGCCCACTGAATTCAGGGGACTAGCCCTCACCCAAGCCAGAATTGTATCCAGAACCAATCCAGAACATGCACGCCCTTCTCCCAGTTCAGATCTCACAGAGAAATAGAGCTGGGTGTCATCCACAGATGGTGATACCTCACTCCAAATTTCCTGAAGACAGCTACCAATGGCTTCATATTGGGATGGTACCTGCTGTTATCCCAAAATTCAGTGACCACAGGGACAAGGTATGGTCGCCCAGTGTTATTCTCTGAAACTGACTACATACATACAACAGTGCCTCCAACTACCAACTCATGAAGGTGATCATGAGAATGCCGGTCAATTGTATGCATTTTTATATTTATTTACGTTTTTTTTCTCCATCACAATAGCCACATAGCTCTCATATAGCTCTAACTCTAGCTCTAGATATATAGCAATTATATAGCTTCCATATAACCGATGTTATATTCTTTCTGGCACCAGCTAAAGACCTTTTTATTTGATTGTTATTTTAACAATTAATGTTTTTAGATGTTTTAGGATTTTATTTTATTTATTTTCCCCCCTTTTTCACAGTCGCATTTTATAGTGATGTGTTTTATATTGTTTAATAATTAATGTTTTATAGTAGCTTTGTATTTATTGTATTTTTATATATCTTGTAAGCTGTCCTGAACACTTGAAGCGTTAGGATGGGGTATAAATGCATGTAATAAATAGATAATAAATAAATAAATAAATTTTGCCTGAAGTGCCTGACCCTGCCTAATCTTGGAAGCTAAGCAGGGTCAGGCCTGGTTGAAATCTGGAGGGTAACTTGATGTTGTGAACTGCCCAGAGAGCTACAGCCTCGGGCAATGTAAAAATGTAATGTAATAATAATAATATCAAACACCTCCAAGTAAGCCCCAAGAAGGTTGTCCAATGGGGTGACTAAGATTGATTCTATATCAAAATTAGGCCAATTTCAGACTGGAATGGATCCAGACTATTGGCTTCAATCATGAGTACCTACATCTATGATATCACCACTCTCACAAGCACTTTAGGAACAGGGTATTTGTGACTGGATGACAGCATAAACCTCAGGATATAGGGAGGGGTTTTTTTCCTAGAGTGGTCACAACGCTGCTTCCTTCAGGCCTGTAGGGGTGATGCTGTCCCACAGGGATGCGCTCACCAGTCCCCTGAGTCACATGGTCAGTCTGGTGCAGCTAGCGAAATCAGCCCCGAAAGGCCGAGGGTTGAGGGATCAAGTGGCTTGCACAGATGCGATTGTCTCGCCCACATTCTCATCCTCCAAAACTGGAACTGACCCCACAAGATAAGGAAAAGGTGATGCCCCAGGAACCTCAACACACACTGCCTCCATCGCAGTATTCAAGTCAGCAGGAATGTGAGTGGTTTAATTCCTGGCGTATGTTGCAAACTAATCCCAGCTGGCCCCTGAGGGTTCCAGCACTGGGTTTACTGGGCTAGATGAGAGTAACTCCTGAACCACTCGGAAAACCTGGAAGGCTACGCAAGGATGCAATGGAGGTGACCCCTTTGCCGACATCTTTGCCACCTTCACCACCACACAGGAGACATAGCTACCTGCTCTCACACATGCCCAATCATTCTCACAATGACTCTCATGCCGCTCGTGCTTCAGCTGTCTCCCAGCCTCTTTCATGGTCTAGACATCCCCAGTAAGCCAGGTAGCCTTCTGGGCTCCACAGTGTACAAGGGGGCACAATCAGCAGTACAAGGGCCTCAACAACACTGGCTACTGAAATCCCCCACAGTGTTTAGATATCCACTGGATCCCATCAGTCTTTGGGGTGGAACATCTTCATGGGCCTCCACCCCTACAGAAAAGGACTGGCACCATGAAATCTCAATGGACCATGGAGGGAGCTGACCATGATGCCAGGGTGACCTCTACCTGCCCCCCGCCCCTCTCCCAGAGGCAAGGGCCACAAGGTATACTGTGCCTTATCCGCTGGGCTGGTGACATGCTGAGGCGACCCTGTGGTTCTCCTGAAGGCCATGACATCCGGAGCTGCCCCTGTTAAGACAGCTCTGAAGCCTCCTAGGAGCAGAGTTCTTGGGTTCCCTAGCACTACTTCTGAAACTGCCTCCATCAGCTCACTTGGCATGCCATGTGGGTGGCACGCCAAGGGCATTCTCCATCTGTCACTTCGGTGCAAGGCAAGGTTCAGGCCCTCATGACCTGCCCGGCGTGAAGAGGCTTCCTGGTGAGTAAGATGGAGCTTTTGTGGAGCACGGTGCCATGGACGACTACATCACAGGCAGAAGGGCAGCATCACGTATGAGTATGTATGTATGTATGTATTTATTTATTTATATTGCGATTTATATCCTGCCTTTTTCCTCCAAAGGGCTCAAGGCAGCTTACATCATTCTCCTCCTCCATCTTATACCCACAACAACAACCCTGTGAGGGAGGTTGGGCTGAGAGCTGTGACTGGCCCAAAGTCACCCAGTTGGCTCCATGGCTGAGCGGGGACTAGAACCCAGATCGCCTGAGTCCCAGTCCCATGCTCTTAACCACTACGCCACACTGGCTCTCTAGGGTTTGCCATGCCAATACAAGGAGAGGACAAGCTGAATGCATGAAGCAACCCTGTGAGTGATGACCAGAAGGAAGTCCCATACACACATGTCGATTGAATTGCACCTTATATTTCCTCTTGCTGAGAGCCTCCCCAACTCTTCGATCTCTCAAAATGCGC
This sequence comes from Varanus komodoensis, assembly GCF_004798865.1. Lineage (NCBI taxonomy): Eukaryota > Metazoa > Chordata > Lepidosauria > Squamata > Varanidae > Varanus > Varanus komodoensis. The sequence goes on along the minus strand of NW_025335550.1, from coordinate 18,433,402 downwards.
TGACTTTGGATAATCAAGACACACCTTATGGCAAACTTCAGTATACAAAGGTAGAAAACAACAGGGATTGTCTCCATAGTCCAAGCACAGACATTGCATTTCTGATCCAAAAACATGAACTACAACTACCACCATTCAATCCTTCTCCTGTCAAACAGTTGTGCTGTTTGCCTAGCAACAGACAAAATCCAATCTTGCTTATTCTGCCAGGTGTTCGAAACAATTCTATGAGATTTGATGCACATGATGAATTTGGACAGCCATCATCTCTTCTCCCCCCATTTTAATTGTCTTGCATCTGATGTTGGCAGTGTAAGCAAACGAAAGTCTGGGCGAGCTTGGGACAACTCCAAGAAAGCTGGCACCTTGTCAGCAAATCATATTATGACTAATTAAAGCAAAGAATGAGTGAGGAGCTGAGGGCCAGAAGCAATCGTGGATTTGATAAGCAAGAATCCTGAATTTAAGAGTAAGTGCAAGTGCAAGGCAGACACCAACAGACACAAGAGGGCAACTCACATCTAAATATCCACACAATCACTCGCTGATATGGAACCAGGTTCTTGAATACAAGCCTGAACAGGAAATGGCACACATTTTATTTAGTTTCAGAACTAATTTCAGAAGCCCTTGGAAATGCTACAGCTCCTCCTTTGCAATCTGGCACACTATTAGCTATTGAGCTAACCTGGCTGTTAGGGTGACCTAGCTAAAACCATGCCAGGACAAAGGAAATGCAGCTGATGCAGCTCCGAAGGATATAGCAGCCATTGTAGTTCACCATGTTGCTTATTTAGTGTGGAGAGCAGGGAAGCAGCAGCAGCAGGAGGGGGAAGAGAAGGCCACCCTTGGGCCTCTTTTATCGGCACCTCCCTTTTTCCCATGCCACTGCCAGGGGCGAGGGAAGCCAAAATATGCCTGGGGCTTCGTGGGTGGTGGGAAGCTTTGGCAGGAATGAAAAGGGTAGCATAGCTGAAGTGGCTGAATGAAAAGTCAAGACTTTCTCTCCAAGAGCTCAAATATGTATGACATCAGGCACCTGGAAAACATACCTCCAAATTTTAAGAGGGGTTCCTTGGACCTGGAATTTCAATTCCAAACCAGACTCAGAAGAATGTTGTGGCCATCATCAGTATGAAGCATATGGACTCAGCCAAATCATCTGCATAAATGAACATGGAAGAGCATTGGAGGTGAAGGCTAAGGGCAGCAGCCTTTCCTGCTCATGCACTCCTGGGAGCGTCGCTCATGCAGAGGGCTTTGGCACTCCTAAAACTTTCCCAAAATGAGCAGAGATGCATGAAGGAGCTTCTCTGAGTGGTCTCTGTCTAGAAACCAGGGTTATTTTTGCCAGTTGTTCTGCAAGCCACCAGGGGGAACCCCTTTGGGAAGCCACTTTGGGGTGATGGAAAGACTTCTCATGTAGGGCTGGAGAGAGGTGCGGCAGCTGCTGGGCTGTCGGAGGATGAAGCTTGCTCCGTTGCCACTCAGGATGATGGAGCAAGCAGGCCAGGTATAAGCAGGGATGGGCAAGATGCACATTTTTATGAAAGCCTCTTGTGGCCCAAGCCCACCCTCAGGGTGGCCTGTCACGTACCCTCAGAGGGAGATAGATGGGCCTCCATCAGGGTGCATGAGCTCGTGCTGAAGGAGATGACTAGGCAGCTGTGAAGGTATGAAAGGTCTACCCTGCCCTGTTCACATCTATCTCCCACACCCACAGGATGATCATTTTAGCAGCAAGAGGAAATGTCCTACCTGCCTCCTGCTTAGCCACTGGAGACAGAGCTTCTCAACTGCCCTGTATGGACTGGCATGCAGAAATGTAGGTGCTATTGGCAGGGTAGTGCCCTTTTCAATGGGTGACCATCACAACAGCAATGGAGTGCAGGAGAGGGACCAGCTGACACCCTTGGAGAGGTTCCCTAGGAACCTTCACAGTTTCTCAGGATTACTTTCTGGGCTGTAGGATCCATGATGAGAAAGTGCCCATGGTCGCAGGCTGACCGGGGGGTTACACTTGGCAGATTTTGAGCCAGAATGGACCCTTCTGCCATCCCAATCCAAGCTCTCATCCTGTGGCTTGCACCCAGGTCAGAGGTTGGTTTCTCTCTATGGAGCGAGAAGGTCCTGATCCGCTGCCTGCCTCACTTCAGTATCCTATGGTTCTGGTGGTGAAGAACCCCACTCACAAGACTGAACCTAGAATGCAGTGGATCTTACTGACACTGTTTGTACATTTCTGTACTTTGCCGTGAGTTTCAGTGGGGTGGGGAGAACATGTACAAAATCATGTACACTGGAAATATGTGCATGAAGAATTCGTGCATCTGAAGAACATGTGCAAACACCCTCTTCTTAATAGGTCAACAGGAGTATACTTAAGACATGGGAACAAATAAGTTAAAGATGTAGGGGGAAATGTACATAGAAGCATGCACAGAAAAATGAGAACCTCGGTGAGATGGCCCTTGGCAGATCCAGGGTGATCCCTTGGCCTCCTAATATGCTTGGAGGAGAGGTGTGTGTGTCGTTGGATTATTTGGAGTCCAAGATCTGCAGTTCTCTGATCTTGAAGGTAGGACTATGAGGGCTGAGCTCCTGCCTCACCTCCTGGCATACAAATAATTTTTGGCTGCCCCCCGAGGTCACAATGGGCCACAGAGGGGAGATAAAAGGCATGCTGAAGAATGGGGACCATCAGGCCCCTTCCCTCCCCATCTCCAGCTCTTTCTCTTGATAGCTGAAAATGGCGACCTAGATAAAAACCAGAGCAGGGGGCCTGGTGGCCACACAGATGGCAGCCATGTCTTGTCTGGGACATCAGATGCACCCGAGTCCCCAAGTCCGAAGGCTTATAGGTTTTGAGGACCAGGGAAATAGGTTGCCCCCTTGCCCATCCTTTGTGTAAAGATACTGAACGACAGTTTGGAATTCTGTTGAAAGGGCTCAGTGTAGTTAGAAGTGACTTGAGCGTTTTAGAATTGTAGCTGAAGGCCTCTGAAGCTGGAGGAAAGGATGGCAAAACACAGCACCATAGGCATAGCTCTCGTTGGCCTGCTGACCAGCCCTTGTGCCGTCCCACTAGCAAAAGTAGCTCTGAGCATACATGTGTGGTTTTTGCCTCCATTTACACAAAAAATCTTCTCTCCCATTCCTTTAACTGTTCCCAGGAATGTGAATTGTCACACAGCACTCTTTTTTTCCAGGGAAAATCTCAAAAGAGACAGGCAGGGGAGAGGAAGATGCTGCCTTCTGCAATGAGAGCACCGTCTCTCCCTCTTCACTATCTGATTCTCCCCACCTTTTTCCAGTACAGAGTAAACTGCCAGAATCTTTTATGCTTGAATTCATGCATCATCATGGTTTCCTAATGGCATATCAATAAAATTGAGCAAGTTTGGAGTGGGACAATTTTAAGTGCTAGAAATATGCCAGAATGTTTGGAGATTTAAAGTTGAGTAAGATCATCTCTGTCAATCTACTGTCAAGTGGCTGGCAGAAATCTGTTGGGGTTTTATGTGCCTTTGAAAGAATGAATAAAAGAAGAATCAAAATAGATTCCTATAACTGAATGCTTCATGCTAACACTAGATATTACAAAATTCCTAGTTACCGTTTGAAATTGAAAGAGATCTGCAGTGTAATTTTTATCCTTGCTTTCACTCTAAAAATTACATTTCCTTCTTTGTTGTGCATTCTGCCCATGTGAATTACAGGGGGGAGGAGGGATGTGTCACAATTTCACCCTTCTTTTCATTGGTTTATTGACTTCACGCACAATTCTTTGCATAGTCATTTGCCGATACTAATGTTCCAGCAATGTGAAAAATCCAGCATTAAACAGTAAAATGCCACCAGTCTGAGAAACTTATGCTAGAACAGGACTTTAGCACCTGGTGGATCTAATATATTTCACTTTGAGCTAGCAGCTGCACATTGTAGGTAGGGTGCCCATATGTCAGATTTTAAAGAGGGCAGTCCTCTGTTGGAAGTGATCCTACATTTGAAGGTTATTAAATACAAGTTAGGTTTAAAGTCCACAATAGAGGGACAAGGTACCTAGTCGTTCCTTCTGTTATGATGGCTTGTATTTTGATTAAAATAGCAGCCACTATGTTAAAAATTTCCCCTAGGTGTATTGATTTGCACATGCAAATGTTATGCAAATGAGTGTGGTGATGAGTGAGTGCCCACCCTAACTGTAAGGTGATGTTATATGCATAGGGTTGCTTGCAAACCATGAAGGGGAAACTGTCTCCCACGGCCTCCAAGAGACTTTTCAAAGCAGCCCTGGAAACACAGCTGGCCAAAGACACCTTCTTTCTTCTATGAGGCAAATGGCATCCACTCACCCAGCCGATCGGCCAAGGTATTCAGTGCAAGACAACTGGTTTGGCCCATCCTTAACACCATCCCACAGGGCCCTCTCCTACTTCCTAGCAATAGAAAAATGCAACAATAAATTAAATAATGAAGCAACGTGCAGGACCTCAAATACCTATCTCACCATTGATCTTTAGTATGTAAAGCATGAGTGACCCTCTGAGTATTACATTTGGCATTTGTTTCACATCTGTAAACTATTTTCTTGTTCTCTTCTGTGGGTCATCCACATATCTGTGGTTGCAGAGGTACCTTTTTCCAAAAGCTAGGATGGTTCCTCTAGTCCCAAATGAATGATTGTGATAGGGAATAACACCCATGAATGTGAATCTTAAAGGAACAACAACTTATATGCATTTATGTATTATCCTAAACCATGGTAGGCTAAACGGGAAAGCTAAAAAAATCTCTTATACATCTTCCAAAGGTATATATGACAACGAGGAAGAGAGAGGGTGAAATATTTAATTCCAAAGGGAAGCAATGGAAGAAGAGAAGCAAGGATTAGTTTAAATTCCCCATTAACTTGGGCATGCAGGAAAGCAACTTTGCATTCCGCAGATGGGCCTGAGGAAACAGAAGATTCTGGTGAAGGAGGATGGTGTGTGCTGTTATTCCACCTAGCATATGTTCACCACAGGTACTGCTGTGCCATCCTCAGTTCCTGTAAATGAACCTGCCTAATATTTAACGGCATACTTTCACTTGTATGACAGCTTCGAATTCTGCTATGAGACACTCAGCAGGAATATCTGCAGAGGGAAAAAAACCCTGTTCCCATATTGGAAGGGCTGCAGCCAATCAGAGAAGAAGCGTTCCAAGGCACCCAACAGTTAAGCTTGAAATAGGGCCTTTCCCCCCTCAAACCTCTTTGCTTTATTTTCAGTCTGGGAATAAAGGCTGTTTGAAATGCTGCATGTGTGTCATTAGCAGCTCTCGCAATGTAGGTCTCTGTTCTTCTTGTTCCCGTTTTGCTGTCCCAATTTTTCCGTTCTTTCGACTCTCACTTTTCTAAGTCATTTTCGGCAGTAATTTTCACAAGCGGAAATGTAATGCTGGCTAGCACATGGATCAAACACAATTTGCATGCTGCGAGGAGCGTGGCAAGGTAAGCGTCGTGGGCTCCTGCTGGATGGTGCCGGCGGCCTCGTTACAGAAGGATGACACGGCTCCTCTCCCGGCGCTTTCCTGCATCATCTTCTGAACTTTTACATGTTTAATTGTCCATTTTTCTTGCCTTCTTTAGAAGCTACCCTGCTGTACCCTTGAAGCAGAAGATTGCCGATATTCCTAGGGATGTGGGGAATGGCCCTAAGAAATGTTGTCCCCGAAATGTCTGGTATCGTATACCCAAGAGAGTATACGATAGGCTTATGATGCTCTTAGAGACAATCCAGACATTTCTGCAAGCTCAGATGCCACCCCTTGGACCAGGCGCTGGAAAAATCGAGGGCTGGCTTTCTAAGGGGAAGCAAGATGAAGGCAAAGCAGCAAACTGGGGGGCAAGATGTGCTCTGTTAGGCTCTGAGGTCTGATATCTTATCCTGCAGTTCATTTCAGCAGCCCCAGTTCCCTGGAGTAGATGGCTATTCGTTTGTTTCTGCATAGCTGCACAGCCTAAGTTCTCTGCATGGTTTACAGCAGTCCACAAAAATTAAACCATAGCATGAAATACTATCAAAGCAGCATTTAAATTTTTAGAACAGTTAAAATATACAGGAAAAATAATAATGCAAAAAGAAAAATGCCCGGGAAGGATAATTTCTTCAGGCACCCAGGCAGCCAGGTAAAGCTTGGCTTGGAATAATGGGATGTCTGAACATGGCACTGGAAAGATGACAAGTTTGGCATCAGGCTGGCTGTAGTGGGGAAGTTGTTCTATAAATGGGGGGGGCACCCCTCACTCCGGTTGCCACCCCACAAACCTCCCTCGGAGTGTCTGCAGAGACCAAGGGTGGGAGAGGTGTCCCTACAGGTATTCTGGGTGCCCAGAAGCATCCTGGAAGCCAATGCAAGTGGCCCTAAACTGGTCTTATGTGTTAGGACCTGCAGGTCCCAGTCATTAACCTGGCCACTGTATTCCACAAGAACTGCAGTCTCTGACCCGCCATGGGCTGTCATTGCCAAAGGGTTGGACATTAAAACTGGCTTTCCCAAAGCTGCACATTCTAGGTGCCAGGTAACGACCCCCCTCCCCATTATGGAACAAGCTCCCCACTGAGGGGAGGCCCACCTGGAAGCAACTTCACTATCCTTTTGTGCCAGGTAAAGACCACCTTCTATTGTGGGCATTCAAGTAGTTTATTGGGGCCTGCTAGCTGTTCAATAGGCCTAAAGTTTTTTTTAACTTCTTCTTCTTATTAGTATTGTTATTATTATTAAACATTTGGCTTTGATTCTGTATGGTCAACTTTCAATGAAGTTTCAATAAGCTTTGTGAAGCTCCCAGAGAGCTTTGACTGTTGGGCAGAATCAAGATTAAACAAACAAGGCCCTTGTCATTATAACATCTTATATCTGAATTAAGGGAAAGAAAAGGAACTCCACAGAGAAATACTTCCCATCTTATATTTAAAAAAAAAAAGTTCTCAAATTTCATCTCATGCGAAATTTTCACCTCTTCTTGTATAGTCCTTGTGCCGGATTGTAACAAAAAGATGCACAATTGTGAAGGAAAACTGACTCATTCGACCTATGATGTTGGCGGAGGCTCCCACACATTCCATGGACCATGGGAGTCACAATCAGGCAGATGCTGGAGGGTATTAAACCAGACCTGTCTCTAGTTGGCAAGATAGCAAAGCTGAGACTCGTGTATTTTGGCCATGTTAAGCGATCAAGCTCACCAGAAAAAGATATAATGCTTGGAATGCTCGGTGGCAAGAGAAAACCAGGTCACCAAGAAGTGAGGTGGTTGGACTCCCTGAAAGAGGAAGTGGGCCAGATCATAGCTCAACTGGAACAGGTGGCACAGGATTGGAAACTATGGCAAGATCTGACCCATAGGATCGTTCGCAGTTGGACAAGACTGAACTGAACAACATTTTATTTATTTATTTAAAACTTTTGTATGCGGTCCCTTAGCTCCTGCAGGAAAAAGAGTTTTGCCATCTTCTAGGGCTACTTCTGGGTGGTGGTTCTGAGCACTACTAATCTGCAGCCCTTCTGCTGTTGTGGTTGTTTTTATTTTTGTTTTTTTTTTAAGGAATGTAAAAAGTTGGGAAAGTTAGTGGAAAAATCTGGGAAGGTCCTAAATAGAGATGACCAGGGAGATGCCAGCCTCAGCTTCCCTGGTGTTTCAGGGCTTCCTAGGTCAAAACCATCCCTCTTGCTGTCTTATGAGCTTGCAATTAAAAAAGTGGTATGGAAATGTGTGTGCATTCTGTAATGCACATATGAACCTAAACATTTTGAGTACATTTTTAAACACATGTGTTTCTAGATGCCTGCACCCACTGGCTGAGCTGTGTGTGTGTGTGTGCATGCTGTCAAGACATTGTGTTATTGCTGTGTTGTTGTAGAGAGCATTGCAGGCTTGGAAATGAGCTAATTTATGCCTGCAGATTGCATTCCGATTTGGGTTTGGAAGCTGGGAACTGCATAAGTCCATAGCTCGCTGGTAAGAGAGCACCTGTTTTCTAGACAGAAGGTCCTCAGGTTCTATCCCGAGCATCTCATTAAAAAAAATCATTTTGCATCTGATGGAGAAGACCTCTGCCTGAGATCCTGAGTACCTACTGGCAGTCTGAGAAGAAAATGATTGCAATATTTGGCTCAGTTGCAGCGATGGCTAGTACTGATTTGGGCTGGTGGGCATTGGCAGCGTGGCTCACGGCGGGCAGAGCCAACTAGATCTCATTTTCTCCCCATCCCCTTCCCTCGCAAAAGCCCCAAGGACACCTCAGCCAATGCGTTACAGTCACATAGCATCTGACAGAGAGAATAATAGTGTCTTGATTTTGAATAGCATTTCGGAAGGCACAGTGCACACCAGGCTTGCTTCTGGGCTGGCAGATAAAGTGTCGAACTCCACTGCCCTGTGCAGTGACCCCAGGCCTTCCCTTAGGCTCCCCCCCTCTTGAAGTGTCTGCATGACTTCAGAGCTGTCAGAAGCATCACTGTTGTGCTGCTTGAAGGAAGCTTGTCAGCAAAACTCAGCTTTGAACATGCCACCTGGACACGCCCTCCCAAAAAAAGGCATTGTGCAGGTGAGTAAAAGGTGTTTGGAGCAGATCCACTTTGCTTCTGGGCTGGGAGGAAAGGGCATTGCTCCCACCATGCCTTAACAGAAGTGGGTGTTTTGCAATCGAAGCATTGAATTGCATTCTGGACAATTCCCGGGTGGTGCGTCCCATCTGGGGGCGGGGCCAAAGGCCAAGTGGGCGTGTCAGAAGGCAGGCTGGGTGAGCCGAGCATCTGGTTCTTCCTTCGGGGAAGGCCGCTCAGAAGTCAGCAGAGGAAGCCTGGCCGTGTCTCCTTGGAAGTGAGGAGGGCTCGCTCACTTCACAGTGCTCGGAAATGCCACCCAAACGCCAAGTTGCTGCTCGCCTCCGCACAAACAAGCGGGCAGGCAGCAGGCTCAGGGAGAGCATCCTCCACACAGCCTGCTCCTCTCCCTGTTAGTGGAAGGCTCTTACCTTTGCTCAGCTCTCGGCTGAGCTCATTCGTCTAAAGCAGGGATGGCTAAAACGAGAAACTAATAGAAAAGCACCTCTGCCACTCCAGAAGCACCCCCTCCATTGCACAGAAAAGGGAAACTCAGGTAGTGGGGAGGAAAACATTAATTCACACACAAGCATTTCTCTCTTCTCTGGTTTGCTCTCATATCTGCTGGTCACTCAGCTGAAGCAAGTGGCCATCGGGTGTTTCCTGAACGAGAACCTCCTGCCTGCAGGAGACTATTGGTGGACTGCAAAGGTGGGCTTTGCTTTTTTATGGTTTTGAAGAGGAGGAGGAGGAGGACAAAAGCTCCTGCTTCTTGGCATCCTTGTAGGTACCCAAATTCTCAACACAAGTTCTTGGTTGCTGCAACACCATAGACCCAAGTGCTCCTCAGAGATTGTACTGCCCCCCTGCTAAATGGCTGGAGTGATAGAAGACGCTTGCTCCAGTCACCACACATTTATTTATTCATTTTTTAAAAGATTTTCTATACTGTCCTCATTACCAAAAGTCTCAGGACAGTCTTACAATAAAACAAAGTTAAACAAAGTGAAGCACAGCATCATCTTCTATAAACCCAATTAAAATAACAATGCGTCCTTAAAATACTGGGAAAATAAAAAAGGTTTTGGGCTGGTTCCAAAAAGAATAATTTGTCGGTGCCGGGTGAACCTCTCTGGGGAGTGTATTCCATAATCAGTGGGACACCACCGAGAAGGCCCTTCTCCGGGTAGCCACTCTCCCAATCTCCTTCAAAGAAGGCTCCCAAAGAGCCATTCATGAGGACAAAAGGAAGCAAGTAAATTCCCGGCTCTTAAGGATGCAGCAAAATTGTGGTCGCCAGCACCCCTTCACCACACGCACACACACACAGTGCAGGGCCACCTCAGCTAGATGGACACAGATGGACCTCAGCTGAGAAAAACGGCTCTCTTGTATGAGGAAGTGGCTTCTACGATCACGAGGATTGGCTTTCCATTCCTTGTGACACAGAGCAGTTCCAACCTTGCGAGCCACAAGTGGCGGGAATGCCTTTTCATTTCTTTTTGGTGGCGGGTATGTCTTAGCACATATTTTCAAGGCAAATGTTCTTATGTCAAATTGAAATGAGTACTGAGAGGAAAGTCCTCAAAGGCTGGATAACACTGGATAACACTGGATAAATATCGCATTTATTTATTAATCCTATTGATACCCCCATTTTCTAGTTTCAAGGAACTCACGGTGGCTTGCCTAATCGTATCCTCGTTCTTAGTCTCACAACCACCCTGTGAGGTAGGTTTGGCTGAAAGTCAGTGACTGGCCCAAACTCTCCCAGTGTGCCTTCTGCCAGTGGGGGACCAGAACCTGGACCTCCTGGACCCCAGTCCAGCACCCTACTCATTACACTACCCTGGGTGTCTTTTGGATTTGGTATGCAATGGCTACCACCCGCTGCCAGGCCTTCACCGCAGTGAAGCTCCGACAGTTGGAGGTTGTGGAGATTGGTGACTGAAAGCTTTGCAAAAGAGATTCTGCACCATGGACTGCTTCTTTAAAGCTCAGACTGAAACTCGGGGTGAATACACCACCCCACTGCCACTGATGGGGCCAGGTGCTACTGCTTAGCCCCAGTTTTGTTGTCCAAACACTGCAGGGGCAAAAGACTGTTCTAGAGCAGAGACATCTCCCTCTCCACCATCTCTCCTTCACCCTCCCAAACGCAAAAGTTGACCATCGCTATTACATGTAATTCCATCTCCTGGTCATAAGTCAATGTTCTTAGTGATGACACACACTTTTTAATATGACTTGATAACATAGTAATTGGTTTAAAATACATGCTATGGTTGTAGGATGAGTCACATCCTATTTCAGTTCAAGTCTGAAGGACAGAGCAGAGCTTTCTTCCTGGCATTCAATCTACCAGTTCAGCAAGCATTTCCATCTCATTACTGTATAGGTTAGTTATTAAATAAAGCCTATTTAGCAAACACAAAGGAAAAGAGGCATTTGCAGCTATAGCAGCCATGGGAAAAAGGGAATTTCAAGCTCTTTAGCAATTCATTCATGTCTTTGTACAGCCCCCAACTCCATTCCCCTGGGCAGCTGATGTAACTCCTGAGAGGAGATGATTTTAAAATATGTAGAAGAGACAAATCCAGAAATGAACTATGACTACAGAAGCATAGATTAGTGCACAGCTTATTAGAGCAGAGCCAATAATTCACAGTAAATAACTAACTCAATGAGTTTAGTCGCATTTAATGCTTGTGTTGTCTGTGAAGGGAATGTGATTGCTCCAGATACATTTGCTATCCTAAATAACATGAGCACATTTGGGGACAAAGAGTGTGTGTTGGGGGCTGATTATTTAAATCTCCACGATTCATCCACAGTGTGTAGTTCTTTGTCATTTGACACTGTTGGACTTACTGCTAAGTAGAAAGCAACAGCTACCGTGAGTTAGAAATACATAAGAAGAGGCCTTTCCTATCACACAAATGACCTACATCTCCAAGATTTTTAACTTTTGCTCATTGAAATAAGCCCAAGTGAGTCTTGGCTCAAGCTGCTTAGACAAGATGTACAAAATGTGTTTTTAGATGTCCAGATACTTTTTCCTCCTCCTCTTCCTCCTCCAGCAGCAGCAGCAGCAGCAACAGCAGCATCTCTTGCCTTTTTCCCCACATGCAGGGAACCCAAAGCAGCTCGCAGGACCCTCCGCCTCTCCATTTTACCCTCACAAAAATTATCCTGCAAGGTAGGGTAGACTAAGAGCCAGTGGCCGGCCCACCGTCATCCCATAGTCTCATGCCCAAGTAGGGACTAGAACCTTCCTCTCTCACATCCCAGTCTCAAACAATAATCATGATACTGAATCTACTACTAGGAACAGATGAAGCTGCTGTAGAAGAGGGTGTGCAGGAGGAAGGAGCTAATACTCCAGTGGCCGAGTGTTGAGCTGAGTCATGCCGTTAGGAGCCCAGGAGGCTGCTCTAGCCCCCATTGGTCCACCATATCAGTATCATCTGCACCGATAGAGCATCATCTGCAGCATTTCTCTGGCGTTTCAGCTGGGAGCATTTCCTGGCCCTACCTGGAGGTTTCGAGGATCAGACCTGGGACATTCTGCATGCGATGCCTATTGCTGTGCCTTGCATTTTGGCATGCAGGAATGGGGCACTTCAACGCATGAGATGGTGTCACAAGTGAAATATACCTACACCTGCCTGCATGCAGACACCTCTCTGCAGACCTTATGCTGAATGTCTGGAAGTCCAAGTGGATGAGTGGTCCAAGTGCCCTCTGAGGAGCAGTGCAGACCCGTGCTCCTGTCCACGTGCTTTTGGCATGGGCATGGGAAATAGGCTAGGCTGCTGGATGCATGGGATGTAAGAGCTGCAGAGAGGACATCAGTAGCACCGCGGGCCAGGCCGAACCTCCATGTGTTTGGGCCCTCCACCCCCATCATCCCATCTTTGGCTGTGCTCTCTGGGGCTCACGGGAGCCGTTGGCAATAACGTCAGGAGGGGCAGAAGCTGCCCACCCTGGCTAAGCAGGTGTCATGAGCTCAGCTCCAGAACACCAGTCTTTTTGCAAAGCAGATCTTTATGGGCACTTTCAGCTACAAGACTAACTCTAAACGCTTACTAGGTAAGCTGGAAGATAAGCCTCCATGCATGTCAAGAATGGACCAAACTAGGGGCTTCTCCCCAGAACCCTCCCCCTTAAGTCACTTTGTGGGCTCCACATTCAGGGTGGCTCCCGTGGGTGAAATGCCGGGCACAAGCCCTCTAACCAGGCAGCTTGTCTCTCCCAATGCAATGGGATCAGAGGTCTCCCCTTCTTCTATTCTTCAGCTCCTCCTATCTTCCAACACATTCCCATTCTCGGGTCAGCCTGGGACCTGTGAGAAGCAACCTTGAGAGACCTTCAAATTCCTCTGCCTCTTCCTGGCCTCGTCCTCTTCCCCTGCCTCTCCCAAAACTCCCATCTCTGCTTTCTCAGGGTTCCTATCTTCTTCATCTTGATGGCCCTGGGAAGCCCACCACAAGTCATGGTTGTCTTCACTCACTACCAATGATGGATGTAAGACAAAGTACTAAAAACTCAACATCTTCTCAAGTCGGTGGGTCTCCGTGTGCATCTTATTTCAAAGTGGTGGCCCAGAGAAATGCAATTAATGCAGAATTATATGCACATCTTCATTCTGCTCAAATGTCTTTTATGGTCAAGTAATCTCATTTTTAAGTGTGGCCCATGAATGTAAATATTGGACAATAGCCTGTGTTTGCACATAAATCCTTTTTAAAGATCAGCATCTGTGTTGATTCTTTCCAGCACCCATACCTTCTTTGCTGTGATGCATTTATTGAAGTCTCAATTAAGTAAAGGACGAAAGAATCCTGAGCAGTTCAGCAAACCAATATCCAGGCCGCAGCTGCAGAAGAGAATGGGTGGACTTACATTTTTCATTTTAATCACATGGACTTGATGAATTATTTAGCTACCTTAAATATATAATGCTTTCAAAGCAGGGAAATGGACCGGGTTCCCAAAGATATTGACTTCCAAAGTGCTATATGGAGAGGCAAAGTATTAAATTTTTAAATATTCCGATCTTAATCTTTACATTACAGACTATCGGCGTATTGACTGGAGCAGTAGGCTGGCTTTCTTCTGGTGAAAGCCATTTGCTGATATCATTAGCTGTCATTCTGGGAAAATGCATTATTGTATTTTCTTTATCTTTCCACAAGATCACAGGCTTACAGAGTTTATTTTATCTGGATCTCCACACACCCCTCCTCTCCACTAAGGAGGCTCCGTGATTCTAATTTTCAAGAAGAATAGTTTCTTTGTTCCAGCATTACGCTGGTATGAAGATGCCTGTTAAACTACGTGTTCAAGTTGGATTTGTACGACTCAAAAGCAACGCTGCGGCATCTCTTTGATGAGAAAGCCTAAAAACTTGGAAAGGAAGGAGGCGATCATTTAAATTATACTCAGCACCTTAAGAACAAACAAGATATACCATGGAGACCGTGCAGGTGGGAGTTGGTGTCAGGATATCTTTCTCATGGAGATATTAAGATGGTTAAGATTTTACAATTCGATTCCCCAAAGAAATTCTACTTTATCTTCTATCTAAAATTATCCAAACAAGCAATGAAGAGGAGCTCCTGCCTCTTTTCAGCAGCCCACACATTTGATAGATCTTGGGAGAGAGACGGTTCCTTCACATTCTCAGCTGTCCCCTACACGGCTGGGCAGGGACGTGGTTTCAGTGGTGCCCCAAAGCTGGGAACGGGGAAGCTTGTAACTGGAATGTGTGAGGGTCCAGCAAAGCGACATCCACCACAGTTTGGGCCTGGCTCCACATGAGTTTGCTCTGGTGGTCCTTATCACCTCAGCTGCCCCCTTCATGCAGATTCACCCAGTGGGGCAAGAGTAATAAGGAAGTCTCATTGTGAGGCTTGCATAGCCCCTTGATCCCTTGAATGGTCATGTCTGTCAGGCTTTGGGAAATGTAGCTTTCCAGGGTAACTAAAACATTAGCATGGACCTCAGATGTTATGGAAATGAAGAAGAGACAGCAATAGTACTGCACACAACAGAGACGCTGAGTCACCCATGGGGAGACTCTTTAGGAACAGCAGCAGCCGCCAAAAGGGAAAAAGCTATTTTGGGATGCATTAACAGAAGTATTACTTCCAACTCACAAGAAGTAGTAGTTCCCCTATATTCCTCACTAGTCAGACCTCACCTGGAATAGTGTGTTCCGGGCACCAAGTTTTAAGAAAGATACAGGAAAATTAGAAAGGGTCCAGTGGAGGGCAACAAAAATGATCCAGGGTTTGGAAACACTGCAGTATGAGGAGAGACTGAGAGGACAGGGCATGTTCATCCTTGAGAAGAGAAGACTGAGGGGGACATGATATCCCTCTATAAGAACCTCAAAGGCTGGGACAAGAAGGAAGGTCAAGA
This sequence comes from Varanus komodoensis, assembly GCF_004798865.1. Lineage (NCBI taxonomy): Eukaryota > Metazoa > Chordata > Lepidosauria > Squamata > Varanidae > Varanus > Varanus komodoensis. The sequence goes on along the minus strand of NW_025335550.1, from coordinate 18,418,384 downwards.
TCTCTTCTTGCTGATGCCAGAATGTAGGACACAGAATAATCAGTTCAAGCTGTGACAACCCAGATTCAGGCTGAACATCAGGAAAATTTCCGCACTGTCAGAGCAATAGAGCAGTGGAACCAGCTGCCCAGAGAGGTGGTGGGCTCTCCCACATCAGGGACATTCAGAAAGAAACTGGACAGCCCTCTGAGTGGGATGGTGTAACGTGGTGTCCTGCAACAGCAAGGGTTGGCGTTGATGGCCTTCATGGCCCCTTCCAACTCTATGATTCTATGATTCTATGACAATTGCCACACCAAAACTTTGGATATTGGATCTGAAGAAGTGGAAATAGGTGGTCATTTTTTTAAAATATGAGAGAACCATGGCCATGTAGCTGGGTGCAAATCAATTTTTCTGCCCACGTCCCCATATTTGTGACACAGCTTGCTTGCACTGCCTGCTTGCAACCTCTGCGAATACTCGCCAGTTTCACCAGCAACGTTTAGAAGCTCCACCCATGCGGTCTTAACTTATATTGCATTTACCCAATGCACAAGTTACGAATGCTCATCCTCCTGGCACACGTGTCTTGAGTGCATTGTGTAAACATATGGTAAAATTTGACCATAAGGGCAGGCATTTGTACACATCCCCAAAATGGCGCAAGAGCAACCGCAAAGGTGTTGTTCCAAGAATGCATAATGGTAGCCAAGCTTCAGCTCAGGTGACTTCGCTCTCATCTGCCAACACTGCAGCAGCCGATTCTGTGCAAGAACTTGAGAAATGTCTCCATAAGGTTGGCTATTGGCTGCACTCCGTATCTTTCACGTTTTGCACAGCTGCTTGAGATTATATGAGCAATATGTATATTTAATGGAAAGCAGTATGTGTGCTTGACATACCTAAGTGAAAAAGAATCAATGCACCGAATCCATTCCTGAGGAGACAGTGTAAACCGTTCCAGGGAGCAGGGTCAGCCGAGAAGAAGAGAGTTACAAATTACAACTGACTACTGGCAAATCACTGAAAGTTGCCAGTAACAATTGTTTCTAATAGAGGTAAGTGAAATATCAAGGCAACATCTTCAAAGCTGTAGAATTTTATTAGTCAAGAGATCCATTTCCTAATTACTGTCCCCTTAACTTGCTTATCTGACCTTAAAGGTGTTGCTGAGAAGGTCATCAATAAAGACTACGTTTGAGGGAAAGAATGAGCAGTTTAACATAAACAGATGGTTCTGCAGAGGCAGTTCGAGGATCTCTGTCAGTGTAAGCCTGAGCTAACCCCTCTTGCATATTCATCACGAGAATGCGAACTCTTAAATCAGGCTGTGCTGCTTTCGTGGCACCACCGATCATCACCTCGTAATAGTGCAGGCAATAAAATGATAGGAAACATGGGAAGTCATGACTCTTTTGGCTGTAGCCAAAGGTCCTCATCCATGTGATGGCATGAAAACAACGCCTGGCAGAATCCTAAAACGCACATGGGTTGCGTGGTTGCTGTAATTTCTCACATTCGAAAGAATCCAAGAAAATACCTAGTATGCATTAACAGATAAACAGTGTGGCATTATTTATTAGAATAACTTGTTTATTATTATGTGCATAATAACTTAATGCACAAGGATTGGAAGATAAAATAAAATAAAATAAGAGCAAATAAATCAATTGAGAGCAATCCTATGATCCCTAGGCAGTGTCCCCGGAGCCACGGGACTGCTCAGAAAGGCCTTGCAGAGCTGTAAACAGAGCACCGACCTCCAAAGCTGCCTTTCGCCGTGGCCTCTTCTGGCTCCATCCAGCCAGAAGAGGTCATGTGGTCAGAAGCTGAAAGGCGTGGGGGGGGGGCCACTGGGGAGGCACGCCAGTAGCAATGGGGGAGCAGATGAGGATTCAAGGGATCCTAAGCTCCCCCATTTCTGGCCATGCCCCCACCCCTGGGAAACGTTGGCATGTGCTTGAATGCCTCCCTCAACAGGACATGTAACACAAGTGGAGGAGGATGGAGGAGCCCAGGCCTGCTTTCTGAAACAAGTGTTTCTCTTTTTAAAAAGGGGGGAAAAGTCAACAGAGAAAGGAGCCAAGAAAACCCAGTGTAACACCTTAAGACCAGTCTTTTCAGTTTTGAATGCAAAATCCTTTAAACGTACAATGCATAATGAAAATTATTTGATGTTCTCTATTCTTGAACATCGCATTTTTTGTACCAACTGAATCTAATATCATGCAATTTTCAAATGCTTTGAATCTGAACTGTGAGCTATTTTACTATTTTCCCCAATTGCAGCCACACCTGGAATAGAGACCTGAGGCACTCGTATTCCATTAACAAGGTCCACTGTTTCATTCATACTTGATACGGGAGACCTGCAGAGATCTCAGTGATGAATGCCAACATCTGCAGTGTTTAAACGGTGCCCATGCATGTTGCCACGGAGAGCACGCATGGACTGGGCAAGGAGCTAGCAAAAAGGAGATGATGTTCACACATGCATCAGCCTCAGCAGGCTCAGCTTCCTACATACCTTAGATTTGCTTGTATTCACGTGGAGTATGGAACACGTACAGCAGAAATTGATGCGTACCTAGTTACACATAGAAGCCATGACTGCTGAACTTTCAGCTGCCCTTGCTGGAACACCTGATGGTACTGGAGCTCTTTGGCTCAGGCCACCAGGCCTAAGAACAGCCACCTGAAACAGAAGCAGTGGGGACGTATTTATTTATTTATTATTTCGATTTATATCCTGCCTTTTTCCTACAAAGGGCTCAAGGCAGCTTATATCATTCTCCTCTTCCATCTTATTTATTTATTTATTATTTCGATTTATATCCCGCCTTTTTCCTGCAAAGGGCTCAAGGCAGCTTACATCATTCTCCTCTTCCATCTTATCCCCACAACAACAACCCTGCGAGGTAGGTTGGGCGGAGAATCTGTGACTGGCCCAAAGTCACCCAGGTGGCTCCACGGCTGAGCAGGGACTAGAACCCAGATTGCCTGAGTCCCAGTCCCATGCTCTTAACCACTGCACCACGCTGGCTCTCAGATGTACCCTCTGAAAGCAGCCTAGGTTTCTACGGGAGGGAGGAGAAGGGGGGTGGGGTGGGGTGGGGTGTGGTGGGAAATTGTTCACTTTACATTTTGATATGAGCTTACCAAATTTGATGTTCCTGGATGGAGGTCTCTAGGGGTCTTCAGACTTTTGTAATTTGGTGCTCTGCGGACACGCATAAAGTGTAAAAAATGGGCACATCAGGAAAATGTGCAAACCGAAATGTGCATATTGATTGATGGGGGAACATACAAGCAGCATTATGTTCATGGAAACAATTTGCACTACATGCATCTATCGGGGAAATCTGAACACAAAAATGTGGGGTGATCATAGAAAGCACAGTATATCAAGCAAAACTGCTTCAAAAATGTGGTTTATTAGGCAAAAGTATATGCAAGGTGTATATTAGAAGATGTGCCCAAAAATGCACATACCATTTCATGCAGACTTTTTAAAAAAAATACAAATTCCTATGGGAAAGGGAGAGGACAAATTTAAGACTGGGAAACTGAGAAACAGAGATACACTTGACAGATTCATTCATCCATATTGAAGAGGAACTAGGTCAGAGATGGGAACTGTGTAAATGGTGGGCTGCCTGAAGTTTTTAGACCAGGGGAACACGCTGAGAGTCTGCTGAAGTGGAAGCCAACTTGTGCACATCTATGAGCATGTTAATATACAGCTCTTGCTAATTAACATATTGCTCACATTCAATTGCTTGTCTGCCTGTCTCCCTTTCTTTATCTTACACACACACACACACACACACACACACACACACACACACAGGTTGCCGTGTGGTAGTAGCTGGGGAAGGGAGCAGACTGGAGTCTTCCCACTCCAGCTATACTTATCCGATTGTTCACCAACTACTTCTGAACCTTTTAGGCAGGAGCAATGCTCTAGGGAAAGACTGTATATTTCCTGCCACAGAAACCTCACTCATAGGGCTTTCTAGGAAGCAGGAGACTTAGACTCCCTTCCCAGAGTATTTTCCCTTCTTCTGAGTGCCACTGCTGTTGTGTTGTGTTGTGTTGTTTTCTGGTGGCAGTGGATAATAAAAAATCTGTTTCTGGCTGACTGGCTCTGAAGTGAGGTGAAGTCCAACAAATCTGGAGAATATCGAATTAGGGAAGTCTCTTTTTGGAACAGCAGAAACTGCTGAGCCAGTACAGCAACAGTCTCTGGAGAACAGCTCCCTTAAGTTGTTTTCCTCTTTGATGCTCTCTACAAATGAAGAAACAGAGTAGATCATGAGACTTGCTTGAAAGAGTTGACTGAAATACTGTCCATGAAGCTGCACCTTGCCCCTGTGAATTAACAACATAAAATAAGATTCTTCTCGAGAAAATAAAACTCAATAAGTAAAGGACAAGCCCAACAAAATGGTACACATATTTATAACCACACAACCAGGCTTTTGGCATAATGTGTTACAGTTCCACAAACAATCAATACAAATTATTGGATCTAAAATTACTTTTTGATTACCACTGTGAAAATACAAGCTGTTTGAGTCATTCCTCACACTATTGATTTTACTCTGGTGTGTGTGTGTGTGTGTGTGTGTGTGTGCGCACATGCGCATGTGTGTGCGTGCTCTTATTGCGTGCTAAAGGACTCGGTCTCGTGTTTCAAGTCTCTGCTCTATCGTGAAATGCTGACAAAACAGACAAAGAATCAGATGAGGGAGTTTTAAGGAGACCGGCAGCCCCCTTTGCAGCTAAGTCAATGTGTGAGGTTCGGGCAATGAGTGGAATTCAAAACAAAAACAAAAAAACAGCCTTAAATTTTTAAAAGCAGGCTGTACAATGTAAGCCACAAGAATTTAATGAGAACCCTTTAACCTGTTCATGCGTTGTGTGTATGAAGCTTCATGATGGAGAATCATCTCTTGTTGATGGTGCTTTGCTTCCTGCTGGTTCTGGTGATGAGGTCAGCCTTAGTGGAAGGGACCAATCTGCTGGTGTCAGGTGTTGAGGTTCACGAAAGGGCCAGTACATTTTTCTGTTGTCAGACATTAGGTTGATCCTGTGGTTAATGCTTCAGGTAGAAAGATGGTGGTCCTTGAGAAGTGGAGAAAATGAAAGCCTGCAAGAGAAGACCTGGCACTGGGTCGGAGGGTTAACCTGCTGAAGGAGACTGATACCTGCAACCTGTGGTACCTCTGCGTAGCGTCATGGGTGATGCAAAGGCCCAGATGTTTGCAGAAGTACAATCCATGTAACCGTCACCCCTGAACAAGTCCCCTTCCATGTGCAAAGGCCAGCAACCAAACAGATCACCTGTGTCACTTTTAGTGCTATGCACCTGTTGCACATTTTTTTAAAAAAAGGCACATGGGAGGGGGAAATATTAACTTTTTGAAAAAAAAAATCACATGGAAACATGCAGTTTTCCTGGCTGAACAAAAAGAAAAAAGGATAATAAACAAAATGGGACTGAAAGCAGCTGAGCTTCACGGTACAATTTTGGGAATCCGAGTGAGCTCGAGCAGTTGCTGCGGTTTTGTTTTGTTGTGCACGTGTGTGTGTGTGTGTGTGTGTGTGTGCGCGCGCGCGCGCACGCGTGTGCGCATGCGCGAGCATATTTTAACTTTTAACTGCCCAGAGATCCTTGGCTAATCAGTGATACAGTGATCCGTGGAGAAAATAAAATAAAGCAAGCAACCCTGGTTTGCCCTTTTCTGTTTTCGACGGATGCTGTGCAGCCTGCCATGCACTCCTTAGGTGCTAGCAATGCCCTGAAAGTGGTGCATGAACCTTTTGCATGAATAAATATAATACACATACTGGATTCTCCGGAGGACACATCTAGAGTGGAGTGATGGTAACATGCACGGCGTCTCCTGCTTCCTGACAGCTCTGCTCGCCAGCAGCTGCTCTTCGCCAACTATCAGGCGCGGTATCCCAGGTGTTGCCTTCGCCATTGGTGCCCGTTCCACATGTTGCTCTCCACCCAGGCAAACCTCCTTCCCTGCCACAGGCCAGCTGGCTGTTGCATCCCAATTTCACAACCTTGACTGCTTGGGGCAACCATATATTTAATGAAATCTGCTAATAAATCTCCAATACTCTTTGTGTAAGCAGTCCTGCTGCAGAGTCAGCTCTCTGTCCCTTGACTTTACTAGAGTCCAAATAAGATTTGTACTCTGACAGGGTAAGCATTTACTTTATCAGAAAGCATATTAGCGTGGGCATGTCTCAGCATAATGTGTACCGAATCAGAGGGTATGACTAATTTGTTCTGCTATTAAGTGGATGATAAAATGATTTAGACACATATAAATATATATGGGGCATCAGGCACTTTAGGAATTACATGTTGTGTTTCTCATCTGAAGTCTGTCAAAATCAGAGAGCTTTTTATGCATTAAATGACATTTACAGGAAAGACAAGGCTTTGCCCAGAATTTAGGAATGTTTACCTAAGGGAAGAGAAACTGATAGAAAATAAATATTCTCCAGCGATGCTTCCCAGTGTGCATCCTTCATATTTTCCTCAAGGAGAGGAACATAAATGAATAAAGACGATCCAGATGGCCTGGGAGGCACACGAAGTAGCAGAAGTGGTGGCGGCGGCAGTGGCTGCACCCACTTTCTCAGCGGACAATGGCTGCGTGACATGGAGGATCACCAGCACAAGGAAAGCTGCAGGCTGAGAATTCAAGGGGGTTGGATAGCAAGGAGGGTCTCGCGTGGCCCCTTCCCAGGTCCATGGAGGGGCTCCCCAAACAGAAGGGAAGTGGGGATGCGTCACTGGCCCATAAAGAATGTTGGAACACATCCATAAAGACACATCCTGGTCATGGGCTGACCCCGAAGGTCAACATGCAGGGGCAAAGGCATCTTTGTCAATGTGGCTGGTGGGAATTCTTGGTGAGGGTTTGATCTTCCTTTCATAGCTCCTGAGCACGCATCCTGGAGGAAGCAGATGGGGCAAAATGTGGGGGTGGGGTGACTTAATCATCGTAGTGATGGGTAAGAGATACTGGGATGAGGGCTAGCCAGGTGCCGGGAACAGCTGACAGCCATGTCATAGTCTGGGCTTCCTCACATCCACAGGTTTGGTGATTGCCCAAACTTCTTCACCTTGGCTCTCCAGGTGCTACTCCAAATTTGCACAGAATGAGGCCTCTCCAGTCCAGGAGGCATAATCATGGATGAAGCAGCTGATCTGACATAGCCAAGACCTGGGCAGATGAAAAGGAGAAGTTACTATCTCCCAGTTGTGTCCACCAGACTAGTTGGCTTGGCATTAGAGTAGGCGGGAGAACTGAGGAGTGGCAATTACTGTAGCCTATAAGAACCCCGACCTCCATCTTTCCAGGATCTCTGCTCATCTGAATACTGTAGAATTTATATCTTGTGGTGGACCAGCAGGACAGAGTGAGGATTCTGCTGGTGGACTACACTCCAACTACACAGCTGCAGTCTCTAATCCTGACCCAAGAGAGGTTTCTTGGCTGAGGTCCCATAGGCTCTCGGTTTTTGGAAAATGTTAGCATCTGTGCGAAGAACACCCTTTCCAGACCTCTGTACCTCATGACTCTATGGACACCCTGGGACTGCCCCAACATGTCAGCAGCCTGATTCATGCAGCAAGGCACACTCTAGATTTTTTTTTAACCAGTCAGATCTTCTCGCCATGCTGAGATTTGGACTAACAGTGGCTTTTCTCCTCTGCAAGGGTGGGGAACCTATGAAGAGGGCTTAGCCCTGGGTAGACTGATGGATCCAGATGGTTTCTAGAGGGCTCAGGGAGGGGAAGGCCAATTCCAGACTGAGAGAAAAGTAGTGGAGACACTCCTCTCGAGGCCAGACACCTCGGGTGCACCAGCAACCTCTGAGAATAACCCAGAGGTAGCTATTGGGGAGGAACTTGGAACAAGGGAGTTTCTCAGAAGGACGAGGTGGGTACAGCTCTCAACTGTATGACACAACATCAGAGGAGCAGGGTGGCCTAATTAGAGGATCAGCATGCAGAGAGGAGGTGTGCTCATTTCCAGAAGGCTCTTCCAGAAAGGAGTGGGGGCCAAACATACTCCTGAGAAGAGTTCCTGGATGTGAATGTTAGATTGAGCTCAAAACTGCTCAGTGCCTGCTCAGAGATTCATTCTGGGTGACTGTGCTTCTGGAAAACACTTTGGTCAATAAAGAACATTTTGCTAAAAAGGTCTGTAGCTTGAATGTGAGGAGGGAGGAAATCTAGCTCGCTACATTGTCTAGTAAAAAGAGTTCCCCAAATTTAGCTTCATGTCTGCTGTAGTTTTCTTTCTATAAATGCAGACATGTCTAGGGTACCAAAGTATATCAAAATTTGCATAAGAATAGTTGTGAGGTATTTTTATACCCCAAACAAAGCAAAATAGGTCACCTTAGTCTCCTTCAGAAGCCAAGAGTTACAGCTAAAACTTATAGCAAACAGAAATAAAACTCTATTAAGAGAAAGCTGATTTCAGGCTTTCAAATTTCAAATCATTTTAAGGCTGGAAGTTTTTAACTGTTGTTATGCGGATTCAAGATCAATGGGCCAGGCATATGCAAAATTTTGAGTATGCATAGCTTCAGGAAAGATTGATTCTTAAATTTCCTGTACTCATGGAGAGCTGAAAGCCATTCGAACTCTGTTTCCAACCTCCTGGGGGGAATAGTTAGCCAAACAAAGCCCCTCTCAAATACAGCATTTACCTTGCCCCAGACCGTTTTTTCCGGGGTAAAAAATGACCCCTTATGTAACTAATGCTAGGTTTCATATTTATGTAGGATGAAGGTTAAGCCCCTGTGCCAGTGCACTTTGAATGATCTGAACTCCACAATATATGATACACACAGATACTTAATACTGTAAATCTTTAGTCAAAAGCTAGAATGATTATAGTGGTAATTCTAGAGCAGTGACAATGTATGAAGTGGTAATATCCATATTTTCTGCACAAAATTGTAAAATCACATCAATAAGTTGACCATTGCCAAGTAGCAACCCTGTCAGCCATGGTGGCTGCCTGTCAACTCTACCCAATTCTTTCTAATTTAACCCTTTCATTATCTGATTGCATTTTGATTATGAGTGAGCGATAATAAGCTGGCCACTGTTGCCTTTGCAATGCATTGTTGTTCACATAATTTCTAAATGGAGGAGGTCCCATTTCCTGAATTTCCCAACCATGCATATGTAACACATATATCATAATCATCTCCAAACTGTCCTTGAGTTAGAAGGAAACTATCCAATACACCTGTATAATCAATCTACACTCTCCTGCTCTACTACAGCAGATGGAACATCAATATAAATGTCCATCTGCCACTAGTGGAGATGTCTGTCTATTGTATAATTAAAATGAAACTTATCTGTAGAGATCGTCTCTACCTGCCTCATTTATGGAGGCTCTCTCTGTGTGGCCAGTGCTTCCTTTGGCATTACAACAACCCCCACGTCGCCACCCCAGTTTTAGGCTTTACTTCGTTCCATCAGAGCCGCGATCAACCTGTACTTTTGACCTGCCCTCCTCTAATGTGGCGTGGTGTGCTGCACATCGTTATGAACATGAAAGTGTCTACATCTGGATGTCCAGATGGACCAAGCTATGCAAGGTGTCTAGATAAGTGAGTGTTTTGCTCTGTCAAACTACGATGGAGCTGATCCAGCCCCCTTGCCTTTTCTTCTACATTAGCAATGAGGCTTTGAGAAGTTAGCCTCATGAACAAAAGACTCACAGGAAGGGGAGTGGGATCGTGGTCACTGGCCCCATGCAACCTTGTGTCCCACCAGCCCTGTACCCTTGACATCCACATGGGACATCAGCAAATGTGTGAGCAGCTGACCTTGTTCCATGTGACCGGGAACTTTGATTCAAATCATGTGGCTGGTTGATATACCAATACTTCACAGTGATTAAGAACATAGTTTCTAAATAGAAGCGGCAATCCAGCAACTGCAGCAGAAGAACTTGCTTTTCACCTTGCACTTGAGTTGCTTTAAGCAGAAATGACACAAGCAGGACTTGGGACAACTGCTGGCAGTGAGCCAACATTCATTCAGTTTGCCCTTTAATGAGAACTTGTTTAATTTCACACATTCAGACCACTGTATGGACTCAGACTTGGGTATCCTTCCATATTTGCATTTCTCCCAATTCTCTGTTTTCCAAAAACGGAGTTCAAAAATGTACATGATATGGAAAATATCATTTAAAATGTATTCCATTAGGAAAAGGGAGGAGATTGTATTAGGGCATTCCAGGCATTAGGAGCATTATGTACAAATGAGGAGGAACGTTCATGCCAAGTTTATGAAAAACAATTCTGAAAATAAAGCCAACTTGAGAGGGGAGAAATGAGAAATGTTGAATAATGGAAACTGACAGATCTGTCCATCCCTGGTAGAACACGGGTGCTGTTGTGGAGCATTTGTTTATGCTCACAAGAGCCAGGAGCTCTTGGCACGGGTCGGAATGGCATCTCCACACGGATGATGTGGAGCCACTCCGTGCATTTGCATTTCCTCAGCCCCATTCCCAGAGTGTGAGGCGTTCAGGTAGATTTGTGTTAAAGCAGCTTGCGGAGTAACTATTTTTATATGCCAATTCCAGTAAGTGCTGTAAGCCCAGGGCTCTCACGACCACTAAAACACACTGTACATTTCTCATTAAAATACATTTTACATGCAAGCATTATTTTTCATTATAATTGCTTTGTAATACTCTAGCCTACGATTGCATGAGCACGTTTTCACAACTGTCAACTGACTCATAAGTTGAAATGTGATATTATGCTCCAGGTCTCTGTGATAGCTTTGGTAATTTAACAAATGTTACAAGCATGAAAATTAAAGCTAAAAGGAAACACAATTTCACCCTGCAATTGGGTTAGTTTCTTTCTTTCTTTTTCTTCCAGTGCTAAGGTTCAATAGATGTGGTGTCTCTTGTCAGGAAACACATTATTAACCCCAAATAATGCAATAGGCTTATTCTCTGAGGGTTTGAAACTCGAAGAGTAGCACACAGTAACTGGAATATAGACCGTTGGTACTGGGAGCTGAAATGAGTGACCTCCACAACCACTTTGATCCCAGATGAAAATCCTTTAAAGGAAGAAACAAAGGAACATTTGGAAGTATGCAAGAGTATACAGTAACATGCCATGTCGGCAGTGGGAGCTGGTAATGCCTGTGTCTGGACCCGATCCATTGCCATTTTTATTTCGAGGTGCACAGGAGCTCCACGATGGTGAACCTATTTGGGGATGGAGTTCAGCTTGGATGGCCAACACCAGCCCTTTCATCATTGGCTTCTCTGATGTAGGTTTTAGTGGGTTACACAATCTTGCTGTAATCCCTACAGGGCCTGGAGTAATATCTCTTCAAGGGCTTGGGGTCAGTACAGTCTTGCTCCCCTGTACTCGCCTAGAGCCCCACCTTGACTCTGACGAGGGCCCATATGTAAGGTCCTGCCTTCTCACACCCCATGGAAGCATCTTATTCTCTGCTGTGCAGCAAGTGGGGAGAAATCGGGCAGCCTTTATTTGCAATTTTGGCCGGCATGTTGGGCAGTCATCATCACAGGAGCCATTACACTACAGTAGTATGATGGGGCATATTATTGAAAATGAATGATTCATCTTCTATAATACTTCAATAGGAAGCATCTGTCTGTCAGAGTCATATCTCCAACACCATGAAACCTTAATATGTGAGACTTTTTGCATAATTTAAAGGTGTCTGTAGCCTGCAGTACCAACTTCAGTCACTAGATGGCAGCCAGCATCTAATTTTCTGGTCAATAAAATAGGAAGCCAGTGGGGAGTGGTCTGAGGGACAGAGTTATATGGCTTCCATAATGTGGGACAGTCCCTCTCATTGGACTAGCGGGGACAGCCCTTTCTCTCCAGGAGATATATGGGCCACTCCAATGGGACAGGCACGATATGTCCCACCCTAAGAGCTGCATAACTTTCCTTGAAAGCTTCACTGTAACAAGTTCACAGATATTCGGACCTGGTTATGTGGCCACGTATGTTCATTAGTCTGTATTAAATGCCATGCTATTACAAAACAAGCAATACAAATGAAACAAAAAAGCATTTCACACACACACTTCTCTAAAGTTAAGTATAACAATGTTAACAATGATACTCTGAGTGGAAAACAGGAAACATTTATTAGACTTAAATTGTATTATTTCATTTCATCAAGAGAAATCAATGAAGAAGGTTTCATAACAATAATTAGCTTGTGAATATGTACATATCTGTGTAATGTATATGGGGGGAGGGGAGAAAGAGAGCAAGATGCGAGGGTCTGTTGATGCAGTCAGTTTCATGCACTTGACAAGTAACAAATGGGCAAAGTTTACAGAGTTTGAAGGATAAGCCAAGGCTAGTTCATAAATAATATTAAGCTGGACCTTTCCCTCCTTCCCTCCTCCCACCATGCTGTAGCCTGAATTCTGATAATAAATCTGGAACCAGATAGCTCTTCTGCTACTGCAAAGTCTTCAGCAACAATGCACACCTCGTCTTTTTTTTCCGCCCACAGCTGATACCTCCTGCCTTCCCTTTCCACTAATCCGCCTTCCTTCACACCATGAAGCAGCCTTCCACAAGGGTGTTATATCGCTTGTGGGAGACGCTATAAATCTGTCTACCAGGGAGCTTCTTTGCAGCAATTTAACAGTGATACATTTCAACTTCCGCTGACATCTAAAGGCTGGTTAAAAATATATATGTGCCATGAAAACAACCTAAAGAGTTTATCTACAGTAGTGGTGGTGCCCAACCAACCACTGGCTTCCTGTTTCCAGGACTTGAGACAGGGGTGCGGAACCCCAATCCTGCCCACACAGCCTCCTGTAGATCCTTCTTGAAATGGGGTTCCAAGTTCCACCTCCAGGGGAATCCCTTGGAGGACATCTCTTGTGACCTCCAACCGTAATTCAGAGAGGACATCAGGGGTTCCTCTCTTGCCGTGTGCAAGCACGGACACCAATCTCATGTTGGAGCAACAGAAAGGGAAATGGAAGGCCGTGATGTTGGAACTGGAACTGTTATTCATTCCAAAGAGGACGGGTGCATAAGCAGCTGAGACCCTTCTCCTCCGCTGGAGAAGCAAAGCAGACCCAGCTTCATCTCCTTCCCCTGTTACAGGCAAAAGACAGGTGTGCAAAGCCAGGTTACGGCCAAATCAGTTTTCATCACTCCTCAGTGAAGAAGTTTCCCTGCATGTGGGGCTGGAAAAGCCCACATGTGATAAAACCAGTCCTTGCACAAGTGCTAGCTAGGAGAGCTGCATGGTGTTTGGTCAAGGGAGCAAATGTCACCGAGTGGGTGTAGCCACACATAGCTGATGTCATGTGACTTGCAGAGGGCTGGTTTGGGTGGTCAAAATTATCCCCTGACTTAAGAGCGAGTTAGATCCAGGGGACCCCCAAACAAGAAGGGTATGTGGTCATATACAGTCCTCAGAAATAAGCTGAGAACTGAAATGGAGTTAACCTTTTCCTTTGAGACTCATGAAGGAAAGAAGTTATTGTCCATTTCTATGCTTGGCTTGGTTTGCGGATATCATGGGGATATCATGGGATTGTAAACTGCACAGAGAGCTTTGGGTTTTGGCTCGAGTAGAGACATAAATAAGTAAATGATACTTTTTGTGTGTGGATGTGTGTATATGTGCTAGTTTGCTTTCATCAAAAGGATACTAGTTTAGGGATCAAATCAGAATGTAGTGGTTAGGATCATTTTTCATGAAGCCTAAAGAAATAAATAAGAAAATAGGAACATATTTGTAGAAATATATGAGAAAAGATCCTCCTACATAGATGGAAGCATGAAAAAAGAAAATTTATATTAAGAGATAAAATCATAAGGCAAAAAAGGAAGATACAGAGGAGGAAAAAGGGGAGAAAGAGAGGTGGAGGGGAAGAGGAGGAAAAGGAAGGAAAGGAGACAGAGACCTTCAGGGAAGAAGAGTCACAGGTGCTGGACAGAGAGAGCTAGACTAAAGACAGTTAAGCATGGCATGACTAGAGGACCAGAATAAAATGTAGAAATGATCTAGTGTACTGGATGTGTTGATCTTGTGTTAACCTATTGGCCATTTGGGATCTCATGGTCCATGTGTTTGTCCATTCAGTGTTTAAAACCTTTAACCACCCCACCTGCTCCATGCTTTCTAGGCATTTCTGTGACTTCTTTTCTTTTAGATTGAGAAAAGTGAAGAATTTTCTGGGAATGGGGGAATTAACCCTAGTAAAACACTGTGCATTTTTGCAATTCTGCTATACTGTAGCACCACCTTGTGAATGGGAGGGAATATATAAAAAGGCAAAGAAAGAACAGCCTCAGAAAAAATAACATGTCTAAAGGAGCCAATCTTAATCTACAAGGAACGTGGAAGCAGAAGCTTCAGCGAATTAAAAAATCTCCAGCAAATGAGAGACCAGAGGATGTTAAGGCTGGTTTGGGGGAAACAGATGGTGGGAGAAGGGGAGGAGATTTCCACCTGGGGGCAACAGAATGGGAGCATCTTTTTCATCCAAGCTGAACCAAAATCAAGTACATAAATGCTCAGGAATGCGAGAAGAGCAAAGCACAGAGAGCCTGCGAGTCACATGTGTGCAAGCAAAACTTTGCTTGCACGGTGGACACGCAGGCAGTCGGCTTCCTGTGTGCAAGCTGGCTTTGTGGATTCCCACAGCATATGGACTTAGGGCAAGGGGAAAGTGGGTCGGCGTTCCGGGAACTGAGCTGAGGGATTCCTGCTCCCAGGTTTGATTCCTCACATGTTGCTAGAAGGTCCACTGTTTGGTCTGTGTTCCTTTCACTTATTTATTTATTTATAAAATTTGTATGCAGTCCAATTACTTGTGTCTTTGGACGGCTTACAACATAAGTAAATTGACAACCCACTCTGGCTGCAAGTTAATAAAATACAACAATAAAATACAATATTAAAACTTATTAAAATATTGATTAAATAAAAAGGTCTTAACGTGGTGATGAAAAACATATAATGACGGTGTCAGGCGGACCTCTCTGGGGAGTGCATTCCAGAGTCAGGGCGCCACCGCAGAGAAAGCCCTCCTCTGGGTACTTAGCCTCCTAATGTCTTTCATGGAGGGTTCCCAGAGGAGGGCCTCTGCTGCCGATCTCAGGGGGTGGGAGGGCAAATACAGAAGAAGGTGTTCCTTTAGGTATCCAGGTTCCAAGCTGTTAAGGGCTTTATAGGTGATAACCAGCACCTTGAATTGAGTCCAGACTTCTATGGGAAGCCAATGGAGCTGATAGAGGACTGGGGTTATGTGAGACTAACACCCAGTCCCCAACAGCATCCTGGCAGCTCTATTTTGCACCATCTGAAGTATCCGGACTGTCTTCAAGGGCAGCCCCACGTAAAGTGCATTACAGAAATCCAACTGGGAAGTAACCAATGCATGTGTCACTGTTGCTAGGCAATCCTCCTCCAGGTTGGGACGCAGCTGATAGAATCCTCCTCCAGGTAGGGACGCACTTGTGGAAAAGGTTCCTGCTGGTCTGTGAAAAAACTATTTCTTAGGTGGAAAGGAAAAAGGAGAGTTTATGTAGAAGTATGTGTCTTATTTATTTAGTACGTTTGTACTAATGTTCCTAGGGAAGATTACAACCAGTTAAAATGTTACAACACAGTTACAATATAAGATCAAATATTTAATAGAATGAGATATTACATAATAAACATTATGAGAAACCTGTAGAAGCAGAACTAGGTTTTGCCTGGTGCTGAAAAGATAACATAGGTGCCAAGCACATCTCTTTGGGGAGTTAATTCTATAAGCTGGGTGCCACCACTTAAAAGTCCCTTTCTCTTGTAGTCGCCTGCCTAGACAGCACCTAAATAGTGCTGTCTGTTGTAACTAGGCATTTGTAACTACAAATGACTACTTTCTCTTGTAGTCGCCTGCCTAGCTTCCTTTGTCAGGGTCACTTGCACAATTACCCCTGCAGATGGCATGCGGGTATGAGCAGGTCGAGCAGGAGACGTCCTTTGAATACCGTCACTTTGAATTCAGCTCAAAGACTGACTGGACGCTGGGACAGCCGGTGGAGCACCAGCATCAGATGCTCAAATCAGCAAATCCCATTAATGTAGCTACCAAGCAACAGTATTTTGCACCAGTTGAAGTTTCCTCACCATCTCCAAAGGAAGACCCTTCACAATAAAGCAACCAGGATGTTACCAGGGCATGGACAACTGCCACCCAGTTATCTATGTCCAGACAGGGGCAAAGCTGGTCTGCCTAAGCAAATAACTTGCATTCATTGTTTTCATGTTGTTATTAAAGAATACACTCCTTGGCTTAGATCCATAATATGCCTCCTGTGCACAAAATTATTCTATCCTCCTTTTAAAGGCTTCTGATCTAGTGGAGCGTTTTTGCAGGCAAGTTTTGCTGATGCCCGTGCTCCTTATGCCCCAGGAAATCTGCTCTGGAGAATGCTGGAAGCATGTGAGAAGAGGGGGAGCAAGTGGCCAGAGGAGGAGGGAATGAAGGAAAGTTGCCTCCCCTCCATGAGCAGCAGCATTTGAAGCAAATCTCTGCTCTGGGGATGCTCCTGCTGGCAGGACAGAACTGAATCCAACCTCCTGGTTTGGGATATCGCTGTACCAGCTCGTGGGAGACTCTTTTTGGGGCTTGCCATCATTCAGCAAGTCTAAACAGGGCACTGTAATTGCGAAGTATGCTCCTGGAGGAGGGATTGTGTATGCAGTTGCTACCCACACAGATCCCCTTTCTAATCCAGCAGCCATTCCTGTGTTAGTAGAAAGGCGACTTATTAGTGGTTCAGAATGATCAGAGGATGACACACAATTATTCATAGTTGATCTCCTGACACCTGGAAATCTCCCTTGAGTGGTTTGAAGGAGGTGGGCTAACAGGCTTTTAAGAAGGTGATGCATACACCTGCCTGCAGGTGATTCGCAGATTCCTAAAAGAGAGGACAGGAGTGTGGGTCTGTGTGTGCTTATGTGTGAACACAGAGCAGTGTGTAGTTTGCAGCACATAAAAGGAGAGGCAAAGGACTTCTCTCCGCTCTCGTGGGCTCTGTGGACGAGTGCCCACTTTTGTCTCCACTTATGCCGTTTGTCTACTTGTGAATAAAGTTAATTTTATGCAAACACACTCAGCCAGCTGTGCACCCACATGTAAAGGAAACCAAATCTAAACAGTGCTCTCTGTTGTAACTAGGCATTTGTGAGAAATGTGTTTCATCTCGTATCAGGTTTTATCCTTTTTTGCAGTTTGGGACCAAACAAAGTAAGAATGTTGGAGGCAATCTGAGGGTCAGAACCCGTACTTTTATGAGCTTGCAATGTGCTTTATAAACCAAATAACACATTTGTTCAGCAGTATGCCTACACTGGAATAATGCACACGAAAAAGTGTACTATACAAACATCTATATGAATGCACTTTAATCAATGGGAGAAGAATGTACATGTCAAAGATGAGCACAAATCATGCATATATTCAGGACAGAATGATTGAAGCTACAGCACATTTTACTGCAAAAAGAAAGAAAAGGAACATAATCTGATACGGACCCAAGTTGGAGCAATCTCAAGATAGAATCTGGAGAACTTTGGGTGAGCACAAGTTTCGCTCATTCGAACACCCCTGGCTGAAACTTTTCATTGTTCAGAGAGGTGAGGAGCCCTTAACATAGTTCCATTCATTTCTGAGGTTCAGAGCTTAGTGTTCATCCTTCTGTGGCCAAACAGCATCATCCACGAAGGCCTGAGGAACCCCACAGTTCCAGAAGTCCAAACTCGGGATGGCGAGGAATCAAGTTTGGGATGGGAATCTGTCCAATATCCTCAGCTCAGCTCCTTGGACTCCGATCCACTTTCTGTCTTCTCAAAGTTGGCATCCTGCCAAGCACTCATGAGGACATCCAGCAGGAAGAAAGTTCAAGCAGAGTTCTGCTTCCACACATGTGACTCATGGGCTTTGCATATTTTATGCAAGCATTACATACTATGCCTGTCTTGCACAAAGAATTACATACTTTACACAGAGAATCTGCTAGAATTCTTGATCTCAGCTTGACTTGCTTCCTGACCAGGGCCAAGTGTGGCAGAGAAGTCCAGCAAGTGTAACAGAGCAGGATTCTAGCCTGATCCTCTCATCCCTAGTAAAACAAATCTTAGAAAAAATAATAGAATCATAGACTAGTACAGTTAGAAAGGACTAATAAGGTCATAAGGTCTAAACTACCTGCTCAGAATGAATGATGAAAAATAATGAATGGATGTGCACGGAGGCCACTGCAACTGAGCATTAGGGGAAAATTAAGGGTGGACACCGTGGATCGGCAGACTGCAGTGCGAGCAGAAGCACCCTGCTCTGCAACATTTTGCTGCAGGTCTCTATTATTGCCATTCTTGTAATTTTCTATTAAAATTGCAGCTGTTTACAAAATCCATCATCAGACAGTAAAAACTAATAAAATAACTGAACAGGAACAGCAGCAAAAAATAGATCATAACAGAGAAAGTGGGTAAGTAAAAGCAGCAGCCAGCAATTGCCTATTAGAAGCCTTGGAGAAGCCAAGGGTTTTAACTAGTGCTGGGCCGTACTCTGCCCTTATCTGGGGGAATGTTTTACTGTCTGTGAAAGAGACATTGGCAGGTGGGTTGAATTTTTTGTGGGAGGAGGAAAATTTCAAATGATTCTCTTCTTGAGAGGAGGAACAGGTTTCCCAGAAACCTTTAAGTTTAGGAAATAGCTGCAGGAACTTCTTTCTTTACTTTAAAAATTCCCCATATGCTTACAGCAGCATGAGGCTCTCTCCAGGAAGACTTCTCCAATGCAGCACCATCAGACCATGCATCATTGCCCTCTCTCATAGGCTTTCAGGAAAAGTTCTCAAACTTTCTGGGCAGCAGTATTCCAAGAACAGACAGGATGGATAAAGTTTTAGATAAACTCTGATCATGCTTTCAGCAGGACAGAATTCTATGCAGAGAGGGCTGCAGCCCAAAAGGACTCCCTTTCTGCAGGAAGCCTCTCTGCAAAGAACTCTGTGTTGCTGAAAGCAAGAACAGAGTTTTTCTAAAGCTTTAAAGCCTCGTGTATTCTTGTTCTGTACAAAAGTTTCTGCAACCTGGTAGTGCTTCCTGGATGCATGAGAGACAGTGAGGCCACATGGGAGTTCGAGAAGACCTGCAAGGCAGAGGAACCTCTCTCCAACGAGAGAAAAAAATGCCTCCTGTGCTTTGGATGCTCCAAAGTCAAAAAAAAAAAAAAAAAAAAAAAGTGGATTCTCTCAGCCAGTGGCCTATGCTTGAAAAGATAAGCAGAAATCCAGTTCTTCCCCGAAGGAAAAAAATTAGTTGAAGGTTGAAATGAAAGCAACATCTTGGGAGATCGGAAGCAATGTGGGGACAAAGTGGAAGTGGTGGAGGAAGGTTCCCACCTCCAGCTCCTTGCATCTTATATTGCACCATCTCTATTTCTAACTTTATAGAATCAACTTGTAAAGCTCACTGACCATGAATAGCGGCAATGCAATATTTGGTTCTTAATTAGAAGTGTAAGCAATCCAGTTAAAGGCATGCAGGAGTTATAGTGCGAGGAGAAGAAAAAGATTCTTCTTAATTGCTTCCCTCTTCCATCATTTTATCACAGGCAACTGTGAACCTTGAAAGCCTCGTTGTCACCTCAGTCCTGGCCAGAGTCTCAGGTGCCCTCCGTTACCTGCTGGATGGAAGAATCAGTCCTACTCCAAAGAAAGCCCTCAGGTGTGTTCTCCTCTGCTACCCCAGTGATGGGAGGACAGGTGGGTTGCTATTGGACATCCCAGTGCATGCGGATATAAAGCAGGTACTCTGTTTTCTGTCCTATTCCCCAGGGCTCTGCAGAACAACCTTCCTGGGGAGAAATCAACAAACCATGCAGAAAAAAAAAATTCCCTGCTCTCTATCATTTCTGAGATTTAATAACAGATTTGATTATTGTGTTTTAGTTTGCTATTATCCTAGAACTTTTTACACAGAAGTTTTTTTTAGAAAATACTTCTCTTACATTAGCTCTGAATTATTCTCCACAGATTTATTACAGCAACTTGCATTCTTTTACCAGTATTAATTTAGTTTTATGGCTTTTCATTCCTTTAACTGCCTTGGATTTCTTTGTATTATTTCCCCACCTTTGCTGGCATCTGCAACACCTTTTGGCTTATATCATTTGCAAATTTAATTAATGTGCTTCTCCCTACCTTTCTGTATCATTAATGAAGACTTTAAATAAAAGTTGGTGTAAGACCGATGCCTTCCATGCTCTATCTCACATAATGCTGGGCTTTTTACCTTAGTGTTTTGCTCAGAGTTTTCGACTCTTAACCTTAATCTACCTGGGAGTCAGTTGAGTTTTCCACTGATCATATAATGTGAAACCTTCAGTGTAAAATATCTGCCAGCTTTTGCCACAAATTATCTAGAGCCTATGGGAGGTGAAGAGATTTTCATCAGCCTCAACACAGATCTTGCTCTTTTTTCATCCTTTCTCCCCATTTCACCTCTGATTGCAAAGGTACATGCACTGCAACTCACTAGCCATTGTTTACCACCTGAAGCTTGTGTGTACTTCTTGTGTACCCATTTGGACACCTCGGCACCCAGGCCTGCAATTTATGGTTGCTTTAGACCATGAACTTTCAGGTGCACCTCACGGAGTCAAAGGCTGTGGAGCAACAGTCACTTCCAAATTTGGTGAATTCTGATCAAAACTGAACTGAAACCAGTGCCAAAGTAACCTTGCATATACATCAGTGGGAAATTATGCTGGATAGCACCTTGCTTCCACAGGGCGGATAAAAAGGAAGAGGCAATAAGCTTCCACATGCAAAGTGCAAAGCATAATCAACACGTCATTGAATAATGTGAAACACTTTATTCCTTCACAAGAGGGGTCTCTTTCCAATTGGAGGCTTCCATTTAATGTTTAAACTTCCTAATTGTCACCCCAATGTTTTAGGAAGCCAAGTAATTAGGTCTTTGGGATGTCGGGCACAAGTTGGAGGAAGCGGCTCATACAAGGCCATTGTGTGGCTTCAGTGTCGTAATGGGACATGAATATTAATCCAGGGGTCCCCAGGTTGGCTTTCTATCTGTACTCCTCAACTAGAATGAAAGGAGAAGCAAAAGGATTTTTCTTTGTTTTGTCCTTACTTCTTACCATTTATGCAACTTTTTAAGGAAGCATAACAGGAAGCTATCAGTCAGCATTTCATGTATTAAACATTTACTAAATCAAATTAACTTGGCAGTGATTAGGCTTATCGAGATAATAATCTGGCAGTTTATTCATGTGCTTCTGGTGTCAAAACACCAGTTTTTGTTCTATTACTTAAATTCATTCCTTTCCTGTACAGTAGAATTTTCATTAATTTTGGTTTACTTAAGAAACAGCAACTAAGTCCTAGACTGGAGATATAGTTTATGAAAGCCACCTCATCTCAGCACAGTGTTTAATGCTGCAGAATGAGAAGTACTTTTCCATCTCTCTCTCTTTCTCAAACATAAAGCAGCATGAAATCAAATAGCATACAATGAAAAAAAAAGAATAGAGTGTAACAGTATTTTTCCAGTAAAAAATCTGTCTGAATTTTCAAATGTTACTCTTTGTTTTACAGTGCACTCCTATTCATGTCTACTCAGAAATACAGAATCCCTGCTGAATTCAGTGCTGTTTGCTTTCACCTAAGTGTGCGTAGGATTGCAGCCATAGGAATTTAAGAGCAAATTTCACAGTTCCATACTTATGCATACTGATGCAATAGCAGAGAAACTTCAACCTGGAAAATAATGTCAGTTTTGGAAGGGAGAGGAGGACATTTTGGTAGTTATCCCATATCAATTTCAGTAAGCTACTCAGAGAGATTTTCTTGGCTGAAGTAGGCTAAAAATGCTAATTGTTATGACTACTCCCACAGTGACTAATAATAAAAATGCCATTGCTGGTATTCCTAGAAAAATGAGATGACTTAGTACTGTGGAATATCTTGGGAGGTGCAATGTCCCATAGAGGCATGGAGATACCCCATGACAAGTAGGGCTCAAAGAATCAGTGCTCTCCTTGGTTCTCCTGAATCCACACAACTGAAATTGTGTAGGGTGGGAGCATGCGCAGAAACCCCACCCGAATGTCCAGAGAAGGGCAGCCTCCTTTGCACACTGTGTGTGCTCAGAAAGCCTCTGAATCACACGGAGGCTGCTAAACCTGTTCAGTCTAACACACTTGGAAGGTCCTCATGCCCAGCACAGGGAGGCATCGAGAGCGCCGATGCATGGACAGGAATATCGTGGGCTGAGCTTTTCCACATGATCCTGGGGTGATCAGTCAGATCCTCCCTTCTTGATGGAGGCTCGAAAACACCAGACAGTTCTTTACAGTGCAGACTGTTATTGGCTACTCACCGCTAACAACCCTGCAGCCACAAAAGCCACTTAGAAAGCTGAATGATACTCTGTAAAGAGTACTGAGCCCAAACTGGGGACTTTTCCCCCAATACTTTGCTTTCAGCTCCGCCCTCAGGATGGCCTCCACTGGAGCAGAACCGCTGGTTAGCTAGTTAGAACTGGTCTCCCAGTTCCTCCTCACAGGGGCCAGGGCCTGGGCAAGGCCAAGCTCTCCCTTCTCTCCCAGGTCCCTTCCCATCTTTTCTGAACCATTTCTGTTCTCATGGTCAGCCTGTGAGAATGTGGGCAGTGACCTTGGCGGATCTTCAAAGGCTCCTGCCCCCTCCACCCCTGCCCTCCCATCACCCTTCCGCCAGCGTCCTCTTCAGAATCTGGTATCACAGGCCCCTGGAAGGGCAGCCAGGTGTGCTTGCCTGGCCCCCTCCCTACACCGGGTGGGAGCGGGGAACACACATTAAATGCACACACTTTCAGGGGAATACCTGAAGTTGCTGATTGGTCAAGCATGATGCTCTACTTCTTCCAAATTCCACTGGTGGGAATTAAAAAAAATCATCCCTGAGGAATCACCCCAGATTCTTCCTTGTAACTTTCAGAGGGGATAACAACTGTGTTTACTTCTTTTGGACTTCCCAGGCTTCCAGTCTTTTTCCAGCCACAACCTGGTGCACTCCTTTAGGCCTTCGACATTCTCGAGCAGAGGTTCCCAACCTTTCTTCATTTGCGCACCCCTTGGCAGCCCATTTCCATGAACTGCACCCTTCCTCTGAGCAAAATGTTTTCAATTCATATGGTTGCTGTTATTTTAAATTTATATGTTGTGAATAAATGGCCTAATAATGAGATTAAAAGGCAATGGAAGAAAAAGGTATACAGACAATGCATCTATATTTACATGCAGAACTCAAAAGATACCATGAATTCAAGTAAATACATCACAGATTACATAAATTAATACATTACATTTGTTACTTTAAGTTAATAACTAAAACTAATATGTTATAAATAAATAAATAGTACTATGTTTTGAAATAATATTTATAAAACACACAATGCATATGTTATACACAAGAAATGTTTTGTGTGGTCCTTGAGTTTGTTTTGAGACAAATCATTTCCTGAATGTTTGCCAAGTGAAGGAGAGTGGAAGCTGAGCCTGTGAGGGGTTCGGGTTGGATGCACTGTACCGGCATGCTCACCACACATTGTTTGGCAAGGACTGCCCACCATTTGCCAAAATAACAGAGCAAGGGAACGGGGTTTTTCTCAAGATTAAATAATGAAGAAAACCCGCTCCACCACTCAGTCTAATGTTCAATTAATTCCACCACTTTCGATTTGTACCTTGTCTTACACTGTGGATGAATGTGCCTATTCCCGCCTTTTCACATACCCCCTAAATGCCCTGGTTTGTACCCCTGGGGGTACATGTCCCGCAGGCTGGGAAACATTGATCTAAAGGATCAGGCCCTGGCCTACCCAGGAGACCACTTCCTTCCACATGGCCCTTCTTTCTCCTTGGATCTCCTAAGGCAGAGTTGGCTACCTGTGGTCTTCTTGGCACTGTTGGGTTCCATCAAATCTGGTCAGCATGGCCAGGAATTATGGGAGCTCTAGTCCAATGCTGGGAGAGCCATGGGGTCTTCTTCACCCACAATCAGAAGGTAGGATGCTGGACACAAGGGAAAGGTAAGGAAAACATAATTTACAGATGTCTAGTTAACCTCAGACCTGTCACAGTTTTAGGAGGGCAACGCATCTTCCTTCCGGAGGGCTCTATGGTAGTGTGTAGAGGTTTAAACTAAAGGAAATGGAATGTCTTGACTTGTCTAAATTCTTGCCTAAATTTATGAAGATCTGTACAATCTTGTGAATTGCCACAACCAAATTTCCTGTACTGCAGAAAGGCAAAAACAAATGAATTACACACATGTCTATTTCAGGGATGGACAACTTCTGAGCTTCCAGATTTTTGGCTTGCTGAGGCATGATGGGATTTAAACAGCTGGGAAGCCACAATTTACCCTCTGTTGGTCTAGCTCAAGAGTTCTTACACCATAATAAATGTTAGTTTTGACTTGCTCTGTGACTCTTAGCAACAGGCTAATGCAGCTCCTTCTTTAGAAACATTTAACGGTTCTCACACCGGATATCAAACCACAACAGCCAATGACAAGGCTTCGGGCACAATTATGTGTAATCATATTTGAAGTAATCATAATGATGTAATGCCACTAGTAAATTGAAATTACATTATTTATGCTAGGAATTCAGTGTGAGACATAAAACTATAATGTTCATAACAATAACTGAAAACTTTATTGCAGGACTAATTACAGGCCACTGATTTCAATGGGGAAGATTTAAGACCACGGTTGACTCTCTTCTTGGAATCAATTAAGCTTAAAAGCGTTTAACTTTGTTTGAGCCTTTGCCTTTTTTCTCCTGTCTTAGCATGCGGCAGGGATGTCATAAAACGTTTTTTGAATGTTGCAGCCTCCCTTTCGCGGGATGAATGCTGGGCGGCCATTTCTCCTGTTCTGGAGCCTGCACTGAAATTCCCCCCATTATATTGTACCGCTATGCCAAAGATGGTTTCCTTCCTATACTCTGATTTGATGCTTCCTGAAGAAACAGAAAAGGCAATAGCAACACAGCTCTGCTCTTGGTAGCCCAGCTGCCTTTTTCTAAATCATAAAATGACCCAGATTGAGCTCCATTCCATGCCACCTGCTTTTGGGGCATATCCAGTGAGATACAGTGATTAAGAGTGTCAAACTGGGACTTAGGAGATCCAGGTTCTAGTTCCCACATCCTGAAGCTCACAGGATGACTCTGGGCCAGTTACTGCCTCTCACCCTACCCCACCTCACAGGGTTGTTGTTTTCAGGATAAATGAAGAGGATGAGAAACTTGTAAGCCCCTGGGATCCTTGTAAGAGGAAGAGAGGTGGGATATAAATGCATCGTAAGAATATTTTTAAAAATGGCAGCAAGAGCAGAGATTTGAAATAGCATTTTCTTAAAGGGGAAGAGAAAGAGCCCTCTTCAAAAGAGAACTCCTTCTATCCTCAGCAAAGCTCAGCATTCTCTACAGGAATACATTCATTTTCCTGATCAAGGCGCATAGTTTACTTCCCCCACATCAGTAAGGTGGCTGAAATTGTTATTAAGTGGAAAAATTAGCAGTGGGAGGTGGCATTAAAACATCTTCTCAGTGTAGGCAGATTCTCCAACAATTTGCTGAGAAATTTTAGCTCTGCCAACACTGCCTGAGATTGTATTGCTGCTCATAAGGGTAGCTGAAGGAAGCCATGACTGGAGAGAGAAAAGCTAAAAGGACAAAAGACAAGCTCATGGCTTTCCTGATACACTCTTTCAGCTTGGATCCAAAGATGCACCTGAAACCACTTATTTCCCCTGCATCTATCAGACTCATAAGGATTTCCATCATAAGCATATATTATTCAAAGCTGATGGTTAGTGAAAAAAGAATCAGCCCTGAAACCTTTGCATTATTTTTAGAGGGGAAATAAACATCCCATTTAAATCTGGGACATACTAATGGAGGACAGGAATAGTCCAGCATTCTGTCAGCAGAAGACAGAGCTGCAGTTCCTTTTCCAACCCATCATGTTCAGCTACAGAATAGCGTAAAATCTTCCTGCTGGCAAGGATCCAGAAGGCCATTCTGACCAGCCCCCTGCAGGACTCAGGTCTCCCATCCAAATACTAACCAGGCCTGACCCTACTTAGCTCCTGAGATTAGACAGGATCAGATGCCTCTCAGACTACAGTGGTACCTTTGGCTCATGAACGCCTCAGTTCATGACCAAATTGGGTCATGAACAAAAAGTTCATAGACACTTTGACTCAGGTCGTGAACTCCGCATTGGGCGGCAACCGTGATCACAGTCCGTTCCCCGCCCCCTCCCCGAGTGGGGAGATAGCCGCAGTCATGCTGGGGGTGGGGGGGCAGATGGCCGGGATTGCGCCCATCTTTCCTGCAGGAGCGCAACCGTGATCTCGGCCATCTCCCCCGCCAGCACTGTCGTGTCTGGCCCCCCTGAGTGCGCTCGCGTTCACGCTTGTCTCTCCCCCCCCCCAGCATGCCCACATTCATGCCCGTCTCTTCCCCCCACAGCGCACCCATGATTGCGCCCATCTCTCCCCCCCCCCAGCACGCCGGGATGACGGGCACGCGCAGGGATGACAGGAGCAACCACGGTCATGCTGGGGGGCAGGAAGATGGCCGGGCTCGTGCTCGGGGTGTGGGGGGGATGGCTACGACTTTTGTTGTTCTGTGTCATTTTGCTTCACATTTTTCTGATTAAAAAAATAGTTACAGAAAAGGTTAACCTTATTTACATTGAACCTTATAAGGAAATTTAACTTGGTTCACGACCAATTTAGGTCACAACCAAAGTCCTGGAACGGATTTATTTATTTATTTATTAAAACATTTTTATGCCGCCCCATTCGCCGAAGCCTCGGGGCGGCTTACAACATTAAGTTAAAAAATACAAACATTAAATTATAAATTAAATTAAGTTCGTGAGCCAAGGTACCACTGTATATGGAATGGCAAACATTTATTGCCATTATGCCGACCTTTTAAATGTGAGTTAAAATTACTTTGTGAGAATCACGGTTCTTGGAAAGGAACAGTGTTGGGGACTTAAGTGAGGCAACTCACTTCCAAGTCCCAGTTGCCTACCCATTACGACACAGTGGTTCTCTCTTTCACAGAGTGTGAAAACCAGTGTCATCCAATTGCAATGTGTTGCCAAACTGGGCAAAACTGCTTCCCCATGCGGGCAGCTTCACGTTTAAATGACTACATTGCTATGGGCACAGCACTGTCTTGACAGCTCAGTGTCTCAGAAGACTGTGCAGAAAAGCTGATGTTAATTTACGGAGCACCGTTTTGACATGCCAAAGGTCCCAGGCCCAAACTCTTGCCATCTCCAAATAGAGCAGAGACAGCTTCTTGCCTGAATTGCTGCTGTACGTCTAGGGAGACAACATTGACTGCAACAGACCAGTGGCCTGGGACTCCAAGGCAGCTTCCTGTGTTCTGAAGGTCCACAGCATGCTAGAGGGTCCAATTTAGATGCGAGTGCAGCTTCATGGATTGCTGCACAAGTAAGCAATTTCAGCCAGTTGGCAAAGCATTTAGATCAAGCTCGGGACATCTAGAATTACAACAGAGAGTTGCATTACATGCCTGTTTGCTGCTGGCATTGTTACTCCAGATAGCAGTTCCTTGGACCTCTTTTCAATTGTATTGCATATATTCACTGAAAGGCTATAAATATATTTGTGTACAAGGCTGCATTTGTATAAACTAATCACTTTGCATCACTTTGAGTTTTTCTAGCCCTAGCAATATGCAACAAAAAGATGAAGAGAAGATGAACAGGATTACCTCTACTTCACAAAGTTTTCGGACATGTTCCATTTAGGAATACTAAAAAGTGTGTCTGATGGAAGTGTGGTTGCAGTTATGAATTTGAAGCACGGATCAGAGCAGTCTTCTTCATTCCCTAGCTTACTAAGGCAACTTCAGACAGCTAAATGGGCTTCTTACATGTGTTGTCTAGTAGTGTTTTCGAACTGAGTTCATATCTGTCTTAATAAGAGGAATGGGATTGAATCCATGTGACAACACTTGGCTCAGAGATGCATCACTGCTATTGATTTTCCAGGCAAATATCTCAGGTAGGGAATTCATTGGGTGAGCCAATTCCAGGGATTAATGGTCAGGAAAGAAATTTTCATAATTGTGTGAAGCTTGTTTTCTTCTAGCCAGAGTCTATAACTCTTCTCAGTTCTGTTTACAGGTACACAAACTAGATTTCTGCCCTGGCAAAATCAGAATGTGAAAATTCACTCAAAACTTAAGTTACATTAGATACATTCATAATGGTGATTCATAAATAAAAGAAGGTGTGAATATAGACCTGCAGGCATGCCTTAATATATGAAATATAGTTTGTGGACACCTGCATGAGTCAGGGCTGAAGTTCATCTGCACAGACACTGTTGAGTAAATAGTCTTAGTTTATGGCCAGCTGCAGTAGGACATCCAGTAAAATATTATAAAATAACTAACTGGGCTAGATAGCTTTAAAAAGTGCATTTGGATCTGTGTTTTCACACTAGTAATGGTATCATCAGCTGAAATGAATAATTTTATATTAGGAAAGCATTGAGGGGTGATGAATACTAGCTTTGCTTGGGTAAAAATATATATAAGGCTGCTACATTCGAGATATAGAACACCAGTGACTGACTGCCAGCTTCCCTGCTTTTGGGTGCACAATGCACTTTGAAGCTATGCTAGGAACTCTGCTATGGGTGAGTGAAATCTTCCCTCTTAATAAAAAGTTTCAGCTGTCCTATGTCCATCTCTGATCAGCACTAAATTTTACAATTCTAATATGGAGTAAAAAAATTAGTCAGGAAGGATCTTGGCCATCATGTTTTCAGTCAGTTGGATTTTCGTGGCTTATTGAAAGCACGGTGGTTTTCATCTGCTTCAAGCAGTGAAAGTCTTGATATGAAGTTTTCAGGGGAGCCAGAAAAGAAATCTTTGAAGCACATAGATTCTGGTGAATGGCTATGAGCACAATTACTGATATACAGCATTTTCATGTCAATTGTTCAAGTTTTATCCTGCTACATTATCGTCTCTCCAAATAAATATTTACCCTGAAATACTTCTAATTGGCCACAGAATGGTAATGTCTCTTTCTTTGTGTTACTTATTCTGTGGAATCAATGTCTGGTCCTCATGCATCTGTGTTATTCTGCTATAAGCTATTTGAAGTGGAGCCAGCCTTCTGCTACAAAAATTATCCTGCTATATAGTGTATAATGAAGTATGCTGAGATCTGAAAATCTCTGGGGTGCTTTTGTCCTTTAGAGTTCATGAGTGACAATGCAAGGTATCAGGAGAGGGGATGAGTTGTTATTTGGTTTGGTTTTTAAAGTTATGTCATATTTCTGCAAGATTGGTCCCTAGGACCCGTATATTTGAAGTCTCCAGAGTTATGCACACTTACCTAGGGTTAAGTTCCATTAAACTCAGTGGAGCTTACTGCCAACGTCAATTTGTACATTATATTTCATGTAGTCATGTGCAAATTTGTGCACATTTATCCCTGTACCCTGTGGAAATGTAGTTCATTCTTCCCCTATGAACTGCAGATCTTGAGATCCAGCAGTGCAGTTTACAATCTCCGAGGGAAGCAGTCAGTTTGCACAATCTATACATATATCACTTTTTTACAGTTATCAAGGAAAACAAACGGCAAAACACACTTGTGGTGAAGTGATTAAAATGCTGGATGAGGTTAGGAAAGAGTCGAGTTCAGATCGCAACTCATCCTTGAGGCTCACTGGGTGGCCTAGATTCAGACACACTCTCTAAGCCTGTCCTACCTTACAGGGCTGGTGTAAGAATAAGATGGGAGGAATAACTAGTTGTATTTGCATCATGGTCACACTGAATGAAAGCAGACTTTAAATCTTGTTTCATGTATGACAAACAAAATGAGTAAGACCAGTTTAGACAATATACTTGCATGCACATGAATACTCTTGTATCCTCAATTCTATATGTAGAAAAACACAATTGGTCAGCCAATTATGGAAGGTAGCTTTCGAGGTAATCGAAGTGACTATGAACTATCTCACAAATCATATGTCCAATAGTGTTAGTATTTACATAAGTGCACGCTCTTAGGCAGCTGGAAGTGATTGTAATTTTGGTTTCAGAAGGTGCCTTGTCTACACCTTCTGATTCTGTGAAGTAAGAGAATAAAGTTTAATTTATCAAATGGGATCTACTTACCTTTGCACACTTGCCTAGGGGTAAGATGCATTGACTGCACTGGGACCTCCTTGTATGTATCATAGGGAATAAGTGCCACTTGATTCAATTTGGATTACTTCTGTGTAAACATGCATTTGGTTTAGGGCACTAATTCCCAAACTGCACAGGGACACTTGGTCTGCCCTGAGACAGCTGCTCTCTGTGCCTCCAACTGATCTGCATATGTTGGAGGTACTGCATCCAGCTTTTGATCAGTCTCTGCTCATGTAAGTCACCCCTGGATTCATCCAAAGGCAAATATGTCATCGTGCCCTAAGAAGAAACTGTCTTTGAAACAGTGCCTTCAGACAACATCTGATTTACTTATGGAGCAGAATGGCACTGAAGATCCTCACTTCAGATGGAAGATGGGAGATACAGGTTTGGAATGCTCCCTCATGTAAAGAATAAATAAATAAGTCCCTGGGGGTAGGGCAGAAGGATTCTAGTCGAGCCCACTTCTTCGTTTGCGTGCTTTCTGAAGTTGGGTACTCAAGGAAGCATTTAACAAAGGGGATTCTCAACCTGCCGTCCATTCTGCCATCTCAGGCTTTTATCATGCCATTCCCACCTCATTCTTCTGCATGTGTGAACCAATTCTGGGACATCTTCCTGGTCTGCCTCGCTCAAGCAGGAAGTATGCTGTGGGCGGGCTCCAGACAGGGATTCTTGGCTGTGTCCAAATTTGAGGGAAACAGGAGAACCAGCCCCTTTCCTTCTGCAGTGGCTTCTTAGCTGTTCTGGCTAGAATGATATAGGAGCGTCACAATTTGTCTAAAGTTAGAGGATGTTAACTAGAGTGTATCATTAATTCACCACCTTCCCATAATTAACTCACTACTTTCTCCACAAATTCTCCACTACTAACTCAGAAATCCAGTGTTTGGGTTCTTCTGAGGATAGATAACATACATACTTTCACTCTGTAAAAAGGGAACATGTGGCTGTCCAGATGATGTTGAATCGCAACTCCTATCATCCCTAGTCAGAACAGCAAGGGGGATGGAACTGGAAGTCTAGCAATGTCTGGACAGCTGCACCTCTGCCCCTGCTCTGAATGTAGCCCTTTTTAGCTGAACAAGCGTGCTTCAAGTTTTATTACAGGAAAATATGACTGGACCCCCTATCAGAATTTTAGGAAAAGCTGATCAAGGAGCAAGATAGACACTGAGCAGCAGGAGCAGAATTTTATTTTATTACAGGGAACCAAATTAGTTTCAGGCAAACCCTTTAGCTGGTTAAAAACATAAGCTAGTTTATTTGGCTCATTAAGTGAGCTGTCTATTTTTTTCCTCTCCTTTTTTACCATAGCCATTTCTTGGTTCAACAGTATATTCTGTTGGCATTTTATTAAATGTTACATGTTGCCCTGGTATGAAGAGCAGTCTAATAAAAATATTTAAATAAATCAATGAACAGATTCTTTCTTCCAGGAAAACACAATGTGAGCAGGACAGCCCTGCTAAAGCCAAGACTATTTGTATATCCAGTGCAAAGGAAGAAACCGCACAAGCAAATTTCCAATCATCTCTGCCTAATTTCTCAAATAAGGGAAACTACCTTTCCTAATTGCCAGATGGTGTCATGCCAGTAGGCTAGGCCAGATCCAGCAGTTCTGTAATAATACATCTTCGTTATAGATTTGGCAAGAAATGATGTCTTTGGCGCAGGGGCTCTTAGCACATGCATTCTTGGTCTAACTGCCAGAAGTGGCATTTGGAAACAAAGAAGGGGAAACCATGAAGAAAATGCCAAACCACCAGGGTCCCAAATCCAGCCATCAGTGCATCATTTCCCCCTCCAAGGGAGATGCAGGAAAAAGCTTCTTTTTAAAACCCCTGCTTCCCATTACAGCCACATACGAGCTCTTTCTTGGCAAAATGCTATCACCACAAACATCTACCGCTGCTTTCCTCCCCGCAGTAAAGCAGGTAGACTAAGAAAGCAGACTTGCTCTTTGGAGTGGGGAGAAAAGAGAGTGGGGAGAGAGAGGCAGAGAGAGAAAGAAAAAAAAGGCAATTAAGCTAATGCAAGTTGGGTGTCACAAGGTTATAGATATTTCAAGAGCTGAGCAATTTACCGTCTGGAAAAGGAGGCGAACACTTGCATAAAATGTCCCTCAGTTCAGATTTATTATGCTTTTAGTTGTGTTATATGTGATACAATTAGCAGGAGGTGCCAATAAGGCGTTCTCTCAAGGACGTGGTCATTCCATACCATCTGTTATTAATTGCATTGTCCTTTCCACAGCCAGCTAGAGGGGAAAAAGTTCTCCGAGAAGCACCTGCAAATTCTCGCTGTAGGATGACTGGAATTTAAAAATACCTACACCGGAGGGAGGGAGGGGAAGGAAGGAAGGAAGGGTAGCTGGGTGGGGAGGAGAGCAGGAAGAAGCAAGCACAGAAACGTCTGAACTCTGTGAGGAAAACAAACCATATAAATTAAGGACTCTAGTGAGAGCTACTAGGGGCAGTTACATCGATTTCTTCTTCCCCCCTTCCCCCTTCCCATTAGTTTACCTTCCACCAGCATCAATAGCGGCCCTGTAAAATTCTACTGCAGAAACGAAAGCAGAACAATTAAAAGCTTCCATTGGAAATATGGCTGTCGAGCGTATATAGTCTGGTGAAGACACAGATAGTTTAATAGCTTTCTGTTTGCATCTCTCCCCTCTGCTGCTCATAAAACTGAGAACCAAAGACAATAAAGATGGATTTTAAAAGTGCGTGTGTGGTGATGGGTGAGGGGGGACAGCAGGGTGACGCTTCGAGCCACCTTGCAACTGAAGCCAGAAATGATGGGATCATTTTATTCTTGGCATCGTGTCTGCTGCTGGCATTAAAGTGTGGGGGAAGAGACCAGGGATTCGAACAGGAGACGGGCAGGCTAGAAATGACCTAATGTGTTAATGGCAAATATATATTCTACACATGTATTTTTTCACTCATTAATACGGTGTTCTCACAGTCCAATTTATAATTCTGATTTCACCCCACCCCAAAAGGATACATCTGTCTATCAGTTGGAGACCTCCTGAAAAATCTTTCTAACAAGTCTAGTCAATAGTATGTAAATAAACCTGGCAGGAAAGGCATGTGATTGGCAGATCTGGCTGTTTGCACTAACCTGGAAGTGGAATGAGCAATGCAGGAACAAAGAACAGGGCAAGCAAGACCACTGGGGAAAAGACAATGAAGCTATGCTTTTGAGGGTGAAGGTGAGGATCTTTTATAAACCTCCACCGGGATTAACACTCCTAGAGACGGCAACTTAGCCAAGCTCCTGTTGAGAGGGATCAGGAAGTAGCCCAAGCTGCTTCCAATATAATCCGGTATGCTTATTTTCTGATCTCATCTGATTCCAGATGCTAGTGGAATCTGAAGGATGGAGAGAACAGGCATGGGTTCCAGTGGCAATCCCCTTGTGACACAGGAGGAATATCTTCTATCCAGATCAGGGTTGCAGCAAAAAGACATAAATCTCTCCTAGCCTCCTTAGATGCCACACGATAAGCAGTTTGGCATTAAGTGAATTGAAATATTAAAAACTTACAAAAGCCTACTAAAAGCATCGCAAGTAAGAGCACCAGAAATAATGAAACAAGATAAGATTACCTCTCTAAATTAAAAAAAGCTTAAGAAAATAAGGAAAAGGTCTTTAACTGTAAGGGAAACAACTACAACAGGGTACCTAAAAAGGCCCAATCCCACCACCCATGCCATTTGACAGGAAAACCTGGAGGATTTTTAATATGTGGGCTTTATTGTTGTAGGCTATTGTAGGAAAGACAGCCAAGGAATATTTAAAATAATTAAAATAAATAGTACATAGACTTATGTGGAAATCAGAAGTTTGTTTGGGTAATTTGATTTGAAACCGAAAAGATCAAAGGTCAAAACCAGCACTGTGACTTGGACATAGAAATGAACCAGCAGTCACTCCAGTGGAGGGTGCAGCAGCAACAGAAGAAGAATCAGAGCACAAAAGCCAGTACCAAATGTTACAGATTCCTTGGCACTAATACTACTCCTTTATTTAGGTCTTTGGTGCATACATGGGGCTCCTGTGTGAGTTTGGAGTCCCCGGTTCAGCTCCTATAAGGGATTGATTGACATGTATTCTTCCCATCCTGTTTTAGTTCTGTCTCCGATATTGGGGTTCCCTAGCCACACAGGACTGAGGGGGGGGGAGTTCTATGCCGGATTGTTTTTCGCATGCCATGTAACATTATTGCCAGCTGAGGTAGACAGAGAACAAGCCAAATTCCACATCTTTGTCCAGAATGAAATTAACTGCTACTTGCTGAGGAAATATGCTGTGAAGAATATTGTTGCTTCTCTGCTAGGTTCTGACAGGGATAAACTAATACTCAGTATAAGAACCGAAAGGATATTTAATACAGAACCTGCACTGATATAACACCGAGGGGCTAGGAACATTGTAAACTAGAAACAATTGCCTTGAAATACAATTTGGGTTGAATATCATGCCAGTGAGAGGAACAGTATTGATGGCCCCAGACACGGGAGTCTTTTTATTAAGCTAGGGGAGGGAGAGAATATCTGCCCTGTCACATTTAGATGAATACTGGAAAGCAGATGCATCTAGTTTATGTCTGCAACTGTAGAATCCTCACGCAGGGGTGGGGAGACTGTTTTAGGTGTTCAGCATCAGGCCAATGCAAAAGCCAGAAGGTATGAGAACAGCTGGGTGTGTAAATTCTTGCACAAGCCAGGAGTAGAGGTGAAAACAGAAGCTGGGTGTGTGTTAATGTGCATGACAATGCACCCCTGAGGGTAGAAATCTGCCAGCTCTTCCTTGTTTTGCAATAGGATGGACCTCCTGATGTCCATTCCCACCCACAGAGGGAGCAAACAGGCATGTGTAACTGTACACATTAATAGAGCTGAATTATATATATATGGAGACTCTACCCAAAGGCTTCAGGAGTCTAAGAAACATCCTAGCAATACTGCATTCTAATCTATCAAAAGTCTCACTTTGTTCGTCTTACTTACACCCCGGAAGGACTGCAGCCTTAATCTGGGAAGAAGGTGAGGGATATTGTACCAATGCTTTAAGACTTTGACAAGTTCTAGATTCATTCCTAACGAGTCTACTTTCTCCTTCCAAACGGGTAGGATAAAATAAGGCACTGGGGACCACTTCATAAGGTTTGCTGAGCTGGAGGAGATCAAGTGGGAAGTTCTGTTGATATAAAGGCTGAAATGAGAAAGATCCACTGATTTGCAGCAGCCATTTTACAGGTTCGAGCTGCTACATGGGGATTGCTACTCTGGTGTAACGCAAAGGGCCCTGTGGACTCCTCAGTCAGTCTCTGATTGGAATGACAAGCACAATACAGTTCTTGGTACATTTTCCAGAAGACCACACAAACTGTTTGTCCAGAGCATGTAGCTCTCCACAGTGAGGAGCTATTTCTCTTGGGCTGTAAAATACAGCTAGAAAATGCATCTGCTGGAAATTTCCCAACTACCTCTAGTAAATGCTTGCTTATACAATAGCTGGTGACACATAAAGAGTGGAAATCTATCTTCTGAAGACTTAAAAAAACAGCTTGTTGGCTCTAGAATTGTGGAACAGAGACACGTGAGTAGAAGCAGTGAGTTAGGTATGTTTGCTTTAACTCTTCTAGCATACATGGTGATATGTCGCCACTACCACTAGTTTTCCAGATGTCCTACTGTGGGTTTGGCAGATGTATGCACATTTGCTTTAGATTTTTTTTTCCTATTTAAGAAATAATATTGAGATAGGAGTTGTTTCTGTTTTATTAGCTGAAGTTCTGGAGGTGCTGCAGCTAGCTAAACTGTTGATCTGTCCATAAGAGTTAGCAGTTATGGATGTTCTTAGCTGTAATTAAATATTTTCCCCATGTTCTTTGGCTGTTAATCTGATATATACAAATTGAAGCAGCAACATGTTACATGTGCTCTAAACTTGGGTCCCCTCCTAAGGTTCTCCCCCATCATACTTTCTGAAAGACTTTAGATTCCCTCAAGCCTGCCAGATATTTCTGTTTCCAATCTACACACAGAGAACATGTTATTAGTATGATAATAGTATGATAATGATTGTAGACTGGATGATCCACAATGTCTTCTCACTCCATTCCCTCCCTCTCTAACCCTTCCTGTACCTATAAGTAAAACTATTGAACTAATTCTAATTGAATCTATGCCCTGCTCAGTATTTGGAATGACTAATCATTTGAAGAAATAGTGAAACCAATTATTACAACCAGTGGCATATTTCAACTACTCCATGTTTCTAAAAATTGTGATGCAAAGGAAAAACAAAAAAGAAAGAAGAGAGGAAAAAACATTTACATTACCTTTTGTCTTTTGAGAATTAAAATGCACTTAAGATGCATGGAAGTCTTTAACAAAGGTTGAGCTGAAACTGCACTGTGTGTTTTGCATACAAGCTCTCAAAACATGCCAAAAGCATGCCTATTTCCCATTGAATCTTAAGGAATCTGAACATGGGTGGAAACATTTGTCCATGCTGAGTGAGGGCAGTGATTCCTACCCTCACTCTGAATTGGATGCATGATGTCATCACATAGCCAGGCAGACTACATAGCCAGGTTTCCACATGGAGGCAAATCCATTTTATACCTGTTCCATTTATCTTGTCTCATAGTATGACTGTTTCTGACCAAGTGAATTATCCTGGCTAGTCAAGTGATATTTTAAAATAAAATTATTAATACAGACACCTGGATTTTTCCACTGGTGTGGTCAAACCATGGATGTGCTGCTCATGATATGAGAGCCAGTGTGAGAGCCAGTGTGGTGTAGTGGTTAAGAGCACGGGACTGGGACTCAGACGATCTGGGTTCTAGTCCCCACTCAGCCATGCAGCCAACTGGGGGACTTTGGGCCAGTCACAGACTCTCAGCTCAACCTCCCTCACAGGGTTGTTGTTGTGGGAATAAGATGGAGGAGGAGAATGATGTAAGCTGCCTTGAGCCCTTGGTAGGAAAAAGGCAGGATATAAATTGAAAAATAAAATAAAAAATAAATGATATTATAATTGTATGATACACAAGTTTGTTGCATTCTTTGTTTTGGAAGTGTTTATTCAAACACAGTGTCCAGCGTGGAAGGGGAAACAAGGAATTAAGACAGTCACAAAACTGAAGAAAAAGGAATAGGTTGTTGAGCCTAGACTCAGTAGCATCCCCTTGAAAAGAAATGGGCTGACCTCTTGCACCAGCTTAAACTTCTTAGACTAAATAACATTGAAAAATAACCATATATATATAAATGTGCAAAGGAATTCATTGTTATGGAAGTCCCTGTGGAATGAAAGCATATTTGAAAGATATGCGGGAGAAGTTTAGAAAGTCACAGGAGGCTAGTCAGTTTTAAAGAAGGAAAATACTGGTACAATATATTGTTTTATCTGTCTGAAGAATAAAAGATGCCTTCAACTTAAGAGGTGTGTATTTAGGGGGCAACTTGTGCTTATAGAAGGGTGGATCTGTTTATATTTGTTCTGCCTCACTTTTGCAAGGTTTACCTATCAATCCATTCATTTTCCACACTTCATCTTGCATTCTCGGGTAGCTGGAGCCTTAGCCCACATGCAGTACTGCATTTGAAGGAATGTCTCCTTCCATATACACCCACTCGAACTCTAAGATCTTCCACTGAGGTCCTTTTTCGGGATCCCTCTCAAAAGGAGGTTAGAAGAGTGGCTACATGGATAAGGGCCTTTTCCATGGTAGCACCCTGGCTCTGGAATCTGCTCCGGAAATGGGTGCGCCTAGTGCCAAAGCTTTTTTCTTCTCGGTCCCAGGCCAAAACTTTTTATTTTTCCTGTATTTTAAGGATTAATGGTTTATTAAAATTGGAATTTTACTATATATTTTATATTGTGTTTCAGTGTGCTATTACTGGCTTGTGAGCTGACTTAAGACCCATTTTGGGTAAAGATGGGGTAGAAATCTTTTAACCAAACAAACAAATAATTCACATATGCATAGTCCAACAGACGTCCTTCTAGGACAAGCTCCTGAAGTGTCTGGACTAAAAAGTCTATGTAGGAAGGCTGTATGAAAATAACCAGTCTGGAAGAGTTACACAGTTTGCTGATGTATGATGTCATGACACATGGCACGATTCTGAAGTACAGCTCCCAGCTGAAGTACAGTTTGATATTGCAAAAATCGATATATGCAGAACCAGATGATTAATTGAAAGAGAACTTTCATCTCAGATTATGTAACTGAATTTGTAACTTCCTAAGGAAACAACAAACTTACCTAGAGTATGTTCACCCATCACTAATCAGATCAACTAGCTGGCTAGCTGTTTCTTACCTTAGACATGTGGCTTGCCTTTGGAAAAATTCCCAAGTTCTTAGATATGCAGAATGCAGAAGTAAAAGGGAAATATAATATTGTTATATTAGCAAAACCAGTGATTCACTTAAAGTTAAAGAGAGAGAGATACCCAATTAAAGAAAAAAATCTACACAATTCAAAAGCTCAAGATTTTGCACAATTTTTTGTACTCCTTTGGTTGGCCTTAATAAATGGATAGTCCAACTAGGGCAACACCAGCTTTGTCCAAACACAAAAAGAGCATGTTTCTTATGGCAGAGAGAGCTCCATTGTGGCGAAGTATGGTATGAATTAGTCCTTTATCTGATACGTACCCACCTTTTCCTGTATGTCAGCAGCGTTCTTCATTACCTAAAGAGATCTTGAATGATGAGATGACACTTAATGGTGCAAAGTTATTTCTGTTCATTTATTGTACAGTATGAACTACTAAATTATCAGGGTTTTGCTTATGTCCTGAACTGCTGAATATTAAATTATCAGTTTCAATAAATATATTTTCTAAAAAATTATCTCTGTTCTTGATTAATAGATTAGGTTAAACTGGCTCTCTTTTGTAATTTGTTTTCTCCATTATTAATTTTATTAAAAATACCTCTGGCTTTAATTAACATTTAACATAGAAAAATGTGTTTGGTAATTGGCTTAACTTTTTTTTTACTAATTGGTTACATATTAAATCCTCATTTTCAAAGAATGCCATGCATTACAAAGAATAATAATTTTGGCTGACAAAATATTCATCACTTTGGAGGAAGAATTTCCTTTTGAAGTTAATAACTGAAAATGCTTCTGCTCAGAATTACCTGTAGGGTGGGCCTATTAAGTCCACAGATATTCTGACAGCATCCTACCTCTGATTTCTGGTGTGTGAGAATCAGGATGTAATAATTTGCTGAGCAAGCAGCAAAATTCTATTGTTACACAAGTAATTTGTGTTTATTTAAACAAAGATAATTACCAACCATAAATGCCTGTTGGTTAATTGCTTAATAATTGTATTTACTGGTGCAAATTAAAATCACTGTTTTCAACTAAGCTTTACTGCACAATGAACACCTATAATGGATGGCAAAATAAGGACTAAGACAAGGAGGAGACTGCACGGAAAATAGTGTGCTGTAACCGCCGGATCACTTTCTTCATAAAGCCAACTTACCTATCTATCTATCTATCTATCTATCTATTTATTTAGAGATCCTAATGCTGAAAAAACAGCATCTTTAACTTATGGATTAATTAATCCAAATATCCATTTACGATTTCCAACACATTATTCCCAACTGACTTCATGGTAAGGGAATAGATTTGGGTGAAACTAATATGCCAATTAATGGACTGAAATCTCTATTCTCTTAGGATTAATTAACTAATGCTAGTTGAGACCTTTGAAGATGAAAAATGTATATAATTACTTAATGTATTATGCATAATGCTAAACAAGCTAAAACACTTATGGGCCAATCCAGTGAACTGCTATATTTGATACAGCCACTGAGTAGATTTAGTGTGAGACTCTTGGAGCCAATACATGTGCAATTCTGCTCCTTGGGTCAATCCTTGCTAGACCATGTGTCTGTCGTGCTGGTGCCGTGTAGGCAACAAGTGTATCCAGCCATGACATGGAATGCACTGGACCCTGATGCAGTCAATGGGCTTTGAAATATTCAGAATTTGGCTCAAAAGAAACAAGCTATTTTTGAACTTGGGGAAAATGTCTGTCTGTCTTTCAGAGTCTAATTCCATACCTACTAGGTACTAAGGCCTCTTCCTTTCTTGCTCTCTCCTCCTCCTCCTTCTCTCCCTTTTGTTTTGACTTCTTGCTCAGTGGGTCCAGGGACTTCATCTTTCTCTTTCTCACAATAGTTATTTTGAAAGATTCCCAGCAAAACTATCTCTTTATCTAGTTACCAAATGTGAATGGGGTTTTAATAAATCACAATTTTTCACAGATGATGGCAGTGTGCCATTATAAAACATTTCATACCTGTTGACCTTTGAGTGTGACGTATTCAGAGATTCATGAAAGCTTAGCATGAGGTATGTCTAATGATCCTTGTATAAACACAATGAACTCTTTCCCCTACAAAGGCTCCGGCAGGCAGAAGACACATTTTCAACCCTCAGTCTTCAATCTAAGTTTCGTTGGTAGCACCTGACAGCTCTCATTTGCTAAATAAAGTACAATGTGTCAATCCAGAATAAATGTAAATTATCACCTTTCTTCCTTGTTAATTAAGGTCTGATTAATGCATCTTGGCAGTTGCTCCTCGTACAGTACAAGAATGTCTTTTGTTGCAAAAACAAAACTCATATATAAATCACGGTTCTGCCTCATCTATCGAACTTCAGCTTTAAAAGGTTACCATAAAGATTTGTACTGCTTGAAAATGTACAGATCTTGACATCTTGGTGCTTGAACAAATGGATGCCTAGGAGAAGAACACAAAGCCAGCTGAATCTCATGTATTCAGTTGAGCACTTGCATCTTCAAAAAAAGATTAATCTTCTACTAAATAAAGGATCGGTGAACTGCTACAGCCATATAAATGTAAACACTTTGAATCCAGGCACAACTCAAGCAGAAATGTTGATAAATATAACTCAAGAAATGTTATTAGCAACTTGAGAGTAGTCTGACCCTGCAATGATGAAAGTGATTTCTAAAATTTAGGTAACACAAAATGCAGCTCTGTAGGTTCTGCAAATCAATTACCCAGGTGGGAATTCAAACAGAAGCATCTTTAGGAACTGCAGAATGTTACTAAGTATTAGCATTCATAGAAATGATGAACTTGATTTTTTGTGGTCGTACTCCTAGCAGTATTGCTGAATAAGTCTAGAACTTACAGGGAGAGTAGAAGAATATTGGGAAAAGCAGTTTAATATTTAAAAAAATTAACTTCAAATGAATCTTACAAACAGGCAGCCAGAGGTAAACAATAGAAATTAAACAAGTTGTCCCTATCTGCACATATAACTTTCATCATCCACATTAGCATTGTCATTCTTTTATCTGTTTATCCTGAATTTCAATTTCAAATACTTTTTGAACATTTGGATAGTTTATTTTTTTATTTAAATATTATGTAAAGTGCTAGCAGTGTTCTAATGAGTCTCAGTTAGTTTTACTATCTGCCCGAAGTTTCTTATAATAAATCAGGACATATGTCAACAACCTATTCCATATATTTCTTTTCCTTTCTTCTAATAGAAGAAATCAATTTTTC
Organism: Varanus komodoensis; assembly: GCF_004798865.1. Lineage (NCBI taxonomy): Eukaryota > Metazoa > Chordata > Lepidosauria > Squamata > Varanidae > Varanus > Varanus komodoensis. Next base: position 18,376,398 of record NW_025335550.1, on the reverse strand, counting down.
CTATTTTTGGTGCTTGTGTAGGAGTAGAGATTTACATAATTTTCTACTAATTTCAATTATGAGAACACAGCTCAAGGAGTCCTGTTTGGGACTATTGGGTGCAGCTTTATAAATCAAATCAAATCAAATCAATAAACAAACAAATAACCTTTCTTGTCTGCCTAATAACACGACTGTGAAATCTGTTTCTAAATTATATTTTATATTCTCTCAATTATAGGAAACCAAAGTTCATATACTCTTTCATTCTTACCAAGAACTCTGTATTGTCTTGATTACAGTTTCAGTGATAAGCATTTGGTCATTGAAACGTCTTTTGTAACTTATGTGACATATACAAGCACAAATACAATATTTAGTTTTAAAAATTATTTTGATGTCACATCAACAGACTAATTAGGACAATCTCAACATATAACCTTAAAATGTTTGTCTGATATATTAATGGCAACCCTTTCCCAATCTGTTTTTTATTCAGATTTCATCATCCTGAATATCTGACAAGGTCTTTCATGGACCATAGCCAGCATATTTTGAATTATTTTAATTAATTTATTATATTTATATCCTACCTTTTTTTCCTTTCAGGGAACACAAGGAGGCTTGCATAATTATTCTCCTCTTCTCAATTCTACCCTTACAACAACAACCCTGTAAGATAAGTTGGGCTGAGAACCAGTGACTGGCCCAAAGTCACCCTGTAAGCTCCATGGTTGGGTGAGGACTAGAACTCAGATCTTCTATGTCCCAGTCCTGTGCTTTTAACCAGATCACCACACTGACTGTCAAAGGTGTGAGGTCTGTGTATGATTTTATGCTATGAGTTTCATTAGACAATTCATTCAAAAATGTGAATCAGAATATGCTGAAATATGTCTGAAGAGCTAATAATTTTCTTTCAAAAAATCTCATGTTTTCCCAAGCCAATGTGTGCCATGTCTTTGTCAGTTACACTAAATGTACAAGTAACTTAGGGAAATAGTTTAATAGAATATGTCAAAGTTTAGATACAAATTAGACATAATTATAAAGGTATTACATTCATCTCTTTACCCTATTTTCCATGCACCATGCATGTAGAACTTCAGGACTTTGGGCCAGGCGTGGTTCCCCTGGAGTCCCAGTCTGGCCGCTGGAGTTCCTTAGATAGCCTCTCCTTCTGTACTTTGGATGAGATGAATATGAAAACATAAATTCCAATTTTACATTAAAGTCAGAATATAGCGATGTATGATCCTGGAAAAAACTTTTCCCATTTGAGCTGGAGAGACTTTCACTGCTGTTCTGGCAAGATAATTAAGTCTGTTAAACCACATTATTTGGGTTCAGTTTTTAGGTTTTGTTTTTGTTTTGGTTGTTGGTATTTTATTTTATTATTTTATTTTTTGGATGAGGGGGGATTCCCAGAATGTCTTGAAATGGTTGCTCACAAAGGGAAGCAGAGAATTCTCTTAATGTTATACTAATTTATCTTGTCAGGTTGAGGAAAATCTGTGGTCTGGATTTTTACCAATATTCCAAATGGAACTCCTCATGCTATTTCTGCCACTAAATCCCAGTTGTCTTCCGTCATGCAAGAGTGGATCATTCCCTGGCATTCATATCTGTGCTTAATCACAACCACTTCTTCAGAGCAGAGGCTGTTGTTTAGCAAGCTCCGGAGGAGGGTGTTGGGACAAGTTTGCTGATGAGAAATGTGTCTGAATGGGGTGGGGGACTTGCAGAACTTGGGAACTTGTCAACGCTTGATGAATGTCTTCTCTAATGTAAGTCCCTGTTCAGTCCATGCATGTTACACTTATGCAAGGACAAGCAAAGCTGAAAAACTCATTCCCTTTCAGCTCCATGGATTTTCACTATATCTCTTATCTAGCCATTTTTACAGGTTTATCAGTTGAAATATGCTGGAAATATTCGTGGAGCCAAGTACTCTTTCCTGTGAAGGTGTTCTGGCCATCTACCCATGTAGAGGCACAGAGTTGGAGGCTTATCTCCTCCAACTCTTCCTCAACGGCATTGGCTGACTTCACCCTCCCCTTCCTCCCACTTTCTGACCAGTGCAATATTTGTGCTTCCTGTTGAAACAAAAGAATGCCAAACATAAGACCAAGATGTGTTATCTGTTTTGTATTCCTGATGGGTCTCTCTGCAATATCCAATCACAAACACAATGTTGACTTGAATTTAAAACACACACACATACACACACACAAAGGTGAGCCACCTGTTGCTTTAAGGGCTGGGCTCCTTAGTCTTGAAACAAAATGCAAATATGAACCACAAGCTGGTTTGGCTTGCATCAGATTGAATTGGAGCCATCAAAGGGAGGGTGAGAAGTAAACCTGGTGACCCTGCTGGGAAAATTCATTGGCCTTTACCCCCCTAATGGATTCCTCACTCATCCCTGGTCAGAAGAGTGATGTTGGTAATTTACACACATGCACCATTAAAAAAAGTGAGGGTGATGCAGGTTCAGATGTTAGTTTTCTAGCTGTGACATTTACTAGACTGCTTTGTGAAAAGAAGGAAGGCAGTGACACACAGTGCAAAACAATGTGGAAATAATGGCATTACTGATATAGTAGATTAATAAATTGTACTGCAGATTTTCCAGTACAGTGGTACCTCAGCTCACGAATACCTTGGTTCACAACCAAATCGGGTCACGAACAAAAATTTCATGGAAATTTTGATGTGGGTCGCGAACTCTGCATTGGGTGGTGACCAAGATCGCAGCCATCTCCCCCCTCCCCACCCCCAGCACAGTTGTGGTCATCTCCCCACTCGGGGACAGGCACGTTCTCGGTCATGCTGGGGGGCAGGGAGATGGCCGCGCTTGTGCTTGGGGTGGGGAGGGGGAGATGGCTGCAATCTTTGTTGTTCTTTGTCACTTTGCTTCACATTTTTCTGATTAAAAAAATGGTTACAGAACAGATTAACCTCATTTACATTGCACCTTATGAAGAAATTTAACTTGGCTCACAACCAATTTGGGTTACGACCAGAGTCCTGTAACAGATTAAGTTCATGAGCCAAAGTACCACTGTACAGTTTGAACATCTGGTTCTTCTTAGAGATGCTACCAGAGTTCACATCATCACAGCTTGGGTCACGAGTGTCATATGAGGGGGGACACGATGGCCTCTGGGTTTCCCTCTGGCTCCGATTTTGATTGGATCCAGAGTCGAATCAAGCATTTCCCCCATCTCTCTCAGTTACTTGCTTCTGTCACATACAGCTGGATCTTTTTGGTGCTGATGTGAGGGAGGCACCCCTCTTTTCTTCTTGCTCCAGTGCCTTGAGCACTGCTACCCTGGGGGGTCATCTATGGGTGGGAAGAAAGAGAATGGGTCAAAGGTGGATGGGAAGGGGCTCCGAAGAAGAAGAGGATGAAGAGATGCATTAGGTTCCTTTGTGCTTCTGATGCCCTTGAGAACATCATGGCATTCATCTGTCTTGCACTTGAGTTCTGAATAAGCCAAGTTGGTTCCCAATTATGGGGAGGATTCCTTCAGTTTTTCAGTCTAATTGCAGAACCATAGGGAAGTAATAGTGATGTTCTTAAGACCTCCTTAGGGGAACTAAAATGTTCAATATCTAATCAGTAATGGCACTGGATAAAACTGGACAGAAGAGCTTCATTAGAACTACTCACGGCACAATCCCATGTGCCCCATGCTTGATACTCATGAGCCTCGTGTGCATCCAATGCAGAGTGAAAGGGACAGCAGCGGTCTCTGCTGCCCCACATCTCTGCCCTATATTTTATCTAGGCAGCCACTTTTATCATCTAAATGAAGAACCATGGAGGAAAGAAAAGGAGGTTGGAGGCTGATCTGGTGCAAGCCATAGCATTCAGCTCCACTCCCCCGCTCTTCTCTTAGGCACATTACTAACTTGAGTATTTAAATGAGAGCTCAACAGAAAATTCACAGCTATCCTAAATCTGGCACGTTTTGTTTGAATAAAAAATCGAAATATAAAAAGTTTACTGAAGAAATTGAGCACCTGAGATTGGCTGGCACTTTCATTGGTTTGATTTCATTGATCAAAAATGCCATCTCGTACACTATCAGCTATCAAATGCTAATAACCATTGCATGTTGTTTATCAAATGCTACAAAATAACAGAACGTGCAAAACCAACACATATGATTTACCCATGGTTTCCAAACCATCTTCCAGGAAACCCTCGTATCTTTGAAAGCTTATTTGCCGCCCTTCAAGGAAAAGATCATTAATGGCAGACAAGATTCTCCACCAGACAGCTTGCTTGCGCATCCTCACAGGAAGGCCTGAGCCATTACAGGTGACCTATAAATACATGTAAACAAATAAATAGATTATGGTCTTCAGTGAGGACTCAGGGAAGAGCATTGGATGCTTTGGGACATAGCCTCAATTTTCAATGAGCAATAATGAGAACGAGGTTTACTTCCACACAAACCAGGTGCACCGTGTCAGGATGAGTTCAATTTGCATTTTGACATAAACTGATTTTTATTTTTGTTTCAAACCCCCCGTGCAAACAAAATTTCAAAATTCACAAATTTCCTACTCCAAAAATACATATAAAATGAGCATATTGAAGAAGTCTTTTATTTTCTGTAACAGTAAAATGCATTGTCTTAAGTAAATCACTTGCAAACAAGGCAAAGACAAACCAAAATGCACAACTTTAAGGGAATGTACACAAACTTAAACCACACAGACTTAAGAGAATAATCTCAGAAGGAAGCAAATGTAAGGCTGAACAAATGAGAGCCTGCCTAGAGGGCCTTAGAATAATGCAGAGTCCCTGCTCTAACCTTGGAGACAGTCTGCGAGGCTAGAGTTGGGGCACTAAATCCAGAGCACCCACACCTGCCCTCGCAGCTGGCCTGCTTATCTATTATTATTATTATTATTATTATTATTATTATTATTATTATTATTATTACTATTACAGCATTTCTATGCCGCCCCTTGCCGAAGCCTCGGGGCGGCTTACAACACAATAAAATACATTGAAGTACAATAGAACGTAATAAATTACCTCCAATTACATAAATACAAAGAATATGCTGGGATACCCACATAATCATATAAAGTTAAAATTAACAGTATAAAATAAGTGAATAAAGAATATAGGAGGAGAATAGAGAAGGAAGAAGAAGTTGCCCTGGACAGATTATATATTTTAACAATTAAAATGATGTTTAAATAAAAATACATAAATTTTATTTATTTAAAGCATGTTTACTTTATGTTGGGACAACATAGCTGCAACTCTATGGTCGTAGGACTCGCCTCTGAGCCAGCATGGTGGTGGGGAGGGAGAGGTGAGTCTCTACTGCCCTACAAAGGATGCTGGCAGTGCCTTTGGCTCATCTTCTTCTGAGCCGCTGTAAAGCACTAAGCTGAGTTCAGAGGGTTTGGGGCAACCACACTGAAGGGCACTGTTGGTGGGGACACAATAAGATCGTAAGAAAACCCCTGCTGGTTCAGGTCTATCTCATCTAGCATTCCATTCCCATATTGGGTTCCACTAGATGTACCCGTATTCTAGTATCAAGGGTGAGGAAGAAACCCTTCCCCTTATTCAAACTTCCCCACATCATGCATAATTTTATACAACTTCATCAAGTCTCCCCATCCATTAATTTTCCCTCTAGAATATTGTATTCATTTTGGTTACCCTTTCTGCATCTTTTTCAGGTCTGTGACACTGTTTTTAGGGGCAGTAAGAAGAACTGTATGCAAACTTCCTTTTGCAGTTTGCCCATAGTTTTGCATAAAGTTATGATCTTATTGGCAGTTTCATTTTGATTCCTTGTCTAATGTTCTCCAGCATGGCATTTACCTTTTATACTGTAGAAATTTTTATGAAGCTAATCACCATAAGATATATTTTCTGATTAGTCCCCACAACACAAATATCACCAATGCAAACTTAACATATGCACATTAGTATTTGTACTCCAGTCTGCATCGTTTTACGCTTGCATAAATTTCACTGCACGTGCTATTTAAATTCCCATTCCCACAGTTTTGAAATTTGCTTTTGTAGGTCTATACAATTTCTTTTTTGTTTTAGAATGCTAAATAATGTGGTTTTGTCAACAAGCTTGGTGAACTCTCTGTGCACCTATAATTCCATATAATTTATAAACAAAGTAAAAACACAGATCTTTGACCTTCTATATTCTGCCTGTTTTTCAACCAGTTCCTGATCCAAGAAATGACTTGTCTTTTTGTCCCATGACTGCTATGTTGGCTCAGGAGTTTGCCAAATGCTTTTTGAAAGTCTAAATAAAGGATATCTACCAGATCACCTAATCAATATGTTTATTGGCACTTCAAAACACTTCTAATATATTAGTCAGACAGAACTTACTTTGCAAGGCCATGTTGATTCTCCTTTAGCAAGTCTTTTGTACCCTTTTGTATGCTTGATAATTGTATCTTTACCTGAAGCAGCCATTAAGTTCTCTACCCTTTAATTTGCTGCCCTTGTCTATGGATTTCATTTTAAATAAGTTATTGTATTTGTTACTTTCAAGTTCTCTTAAAAGGGACTTGTACCACAGAGGATAAGTAATTTCACATTTGAAAAGCATCTGGGATAAATATCTTTTGTTCATTTTCAGTAAGGTCTCATCTCTTGTCACCACCACTTGCCTCAGTTCCTCAGAGTCCTTTTCCAAAATTATCCAGTCAAGCATGTATATCTGCCCTGTATCTTCTGCAATGAAGATGCAAATAAATCATTCATATTCTCTGTAATGTCCACATTCTCCTTTAACTCCCTTGTCATTCAACAGCCCAACTTCATGCCTAACTATTGCCCTGCTTCTTGTTTATTTCAAATATTCTTTATTGTTGGCTTTGATGTGATTAGCAATGTGCTCCCCACAAAAATTGTTTTCACATCCCATTTCTGCTTGCATTTCTTTCCTGCAAATGTGTGTTCTTTGTTCTGGTCACCGGAGCAGTGCTTCCATTTTTTGAAGTATTTTCCATTTTCTTACCTCTAACAGGTTCCTTGACATGACTTATTAACCATGCCAGTAACTTCCTGGAATTAGGAGTACCCTTTTTGGCCTGAGATACATATTCTAACAGAGTAACCTCCATGCATTTGGAATATTTGGCTCTCTCTCTCTCTCTGCATTCCCTTTCATCTTCCTTTTTACTGGTACCTTCCTTTTTGATAAGTGTCCTCTTTTGAAGTCAAATGTGACTGTATTAGACTGCCATGGCAATTTTGCACTTACATACAAATTACATTGGATAGTATTGAGTCACTGATTCTAATCAGTTCAACAACACTTACATCCTACCCAAGGTCTCCTCCGGTGTGTTCTAGGATCAAGTGGACAGTTGTGTAGGATATACTGAAATTCAACATCTTCATCATGATCAGAGCATGCACTTACCCAAACAATATGAGTGTAATTAAAGTAACCTTATTACTATTCTTTTTCCTCTGGATGCCTCCCAGATGTTATTCTCCATGTCAAGATTACCCTGCAATAACATGTTCCCAGTACCAAATTGTGTCTTGGACATGGCCTCTCCAATCCACCAGCTTTTCATTCTGCCCTCTTTAAACCCATGCACTCCAAGACTTTTATTCATTTATTTTAATATACACACCCACTTTTCATCATAAACCTATCTAGAAATAGAGTACAAACAAGAAAGCACAGTAAAATATTATGCACCCCTACACACACACACACACACACACACACACCATAAAAAGGGAGAACATTATCTTGGCCAGGAGGCTCCTGGCATATCAAAATATCTATATCCAGTTGCCTCCCTAATGATTCTGGCACATGAATTTGTCTGTATGGCTTCTTTGATTGCCTCCCACCTCTCTTGTTCTGTTAAAGCATGTCCCAACATGCGGTCCTGCATATGTTACGGACTACACTGCTGAGCATTCCTGACTGCAGGCCGTGCTGGGCTGGGCAAATGGGAGTTTGGTGGACAACAGGCTGGGCAAAGGCGTATTGTACCCGTGCGGACCATTTCCTCCAAAATTGCTGTTGGATTTTGTTTTGTATTTTGCTTTATGGAACTGCTCCAAATTATAAGAGGACAGACCTGGATGCCTTCTTGATTCTTTTCTTCCTTTTTTAAGGGCAAATGCCTCTGTGGCTGCAGCAGGACATATGGCCATCAACCCCTGATCCACTGAACAAAAGTGTTTGAAGCCACAAAGGGCCACAGAGCCAAAAGTGAGGGTTCGAAATGAACTCTGGAGAAATGATGATTGCAAACTAAACCTCAGGTGCTGCTTTTCTGACCTTGTGCCAACAGCTGAGCCTTGCAATCAAATGGCTTGGCATTTCCTTAAACCTCCAGTGGGATTGTTAACAATAGATTCTGTGGAGGTTTTCCTTATAAGCTACATGAAAAGAAATAAAAAAAATAGAAATTTGCTAGTGATTCACATCAACAAGGCAAAGCTTTATATCACAAAGCTACACCTGCAATCTTTCAGATTCTCTCCCAAATCCATCTTTTTGAAAGCATTTTTTCTTCTTAAAAATGGATTAATTTTATTGATCAATGTACTGATGTTGTGTTCGGAATTAGGACACTGCCATTTTCTGTCTAGGCACAAAGGAAAACATATCAATGGACTGCTTGGAGGGGAAAAATAGAAGTCCTTTTCCCATAATGGAAAAAACATATTTTTCTGCAATGCACAAGAAAAGGCATGAAATATCATTTCAAAAAGGTTTGCTATTCAATTGAATCATTTCCTCTTTTTATATCTCAACCAGAGATAATAAAGTGATTAGAATAACAAGGACAACAGCGTAGTACCAGCTTATAACTTAATACCAACTCACTTTAGAGGATTTCTACCTTGCAGTCTTTCATATTGAAGTACAAGCCACCCTTCCAATTATACGAAGGTCCCACTTCCCACACAGCTGATGTGATATAGTAGATAAAATTGAACTTGTGCCAGGAAATCCCAGGTTCAAACCCCAGTGAAATGTTTTGTTTGTTTGTTTGTTTATTGTGGAAAAACAACTTGATCATGGAAAAATAGTATGTCAGGAATCTATAATCCAATGAGATAGTCATGGAAGACTGCACTGTATGTTGGTTTGGTGTGTTTGGATTTGGGACCAGAGTTGGGAATAAAGAAGTGATAGTAAGTTTGGTCTTTAGAAACCATTATAAGAAACAGATGTTTGTTCTATGGTTTCTTTCTACCTTCATGGCTTGGCATGTTGTCTTAAACCTAGGATCATGGTTTCCACAGTTCTGGTATGCAACCACCATAGAGTCCTCTGGAAGGAGTGGAAACTGCAGGAGACATCCAGCCTGTATGTGTGGACCAGTGAGGAAGAGGCAAGTGACACAGGCATGGAGTGATGCACCTTGGGATTGAATTTCATGCACAGTAGCTGATGGGATACATGCCAACACTGGCAGGACTGAGCAGGCAGGATGAAAACCATGATAAAGTAGAAACCACTTGACTGTCAGGTAAAAAAAGACAAAACAAAACAGCTGTGAACCATGGTAAACATGTATGGTCACTCGTATTGTGTGAATGCATCCACAAAGTGATAAGTAAACTAGAGCCACTACTTTCTTGATGTAACATATGGGAAAGCTATAGTGGTGAAGCTGGGTGGGACTTCTCAAATTAATCTGAGCATGCTGGTGGGGCAGAAAATGTGAATGGGAGCAGATGGGGCTGGCTTACTTGGCTCATCTAGGCCCAGCCACCGACACGAGTCTCATGCTGCAGCTGGCAGGGGTCCGGTACTTGTCTGGCTCGTTCTGAGGTTGGCCTCAAATGCTGGTTCTCCCTCCACCCCGCCACCCCCGCAACACAGAGAGAGAGATTGTTCTCCCCATGCCTATGGGTGCACAGATTAGACCTATAGCTACATATTTGTCTGGTGCAGGGAGGCCGTTTTGTGGTGAGGGCTACAGTGAAACCCACCAATGCCCAATAGTCTGAGTGTCTGGATATATAGAAACATAGAAACAGAGCGAGTCAGAAGGGGTCTCCTGGGCCATCTAGTCTGACCCCGAGCTCCAGCCAGTTCTGCTCATGCCATGCCCACCATGTACACGTCCGGCCTATCCTTAAACACCCTCATTGTTGGGGCTTCAACCACCTCCCTTCAACCACCCATACCATACCCTAGGGGTCCTAACCGTCAGGAAGTACTTCCTGGCATCCACCCTAAAGCTTGGCTCCCTGAGTTTTCCTTCATTGGAATATGTCCTGCCATCCACTGAAGGAGAAAAGGGGTCAGGACCCACCTCTGCTTGGCACCCCTTCACGTCCCTGTATGTCAATAACAGGTCCCCTCTGAGTCTCCTCCCCTCAAGGCTGAAAAGAACCAGTTCCCTCAGTCTCTCCTCATATGACTTACCTTACAACCAGCCACCATCCTAGTGGCCCTTCCCTGCACTGATTCCACCCTTGCTATGCCCCTTTTGTAATGAGGGGCCCAGAACTGAACACAAAGCTCCAGCTGCGGGCCACCAGAGTTGTACAGAGTGGCAGTAATACCTTCTTGATCTAGAAGCCACGTACAACCCACTTTGAAAGAAGGCTACAAGGGGGATGAGAAGGTGCATCAGAAAGAACAGATTAAAAGGCACTGTGCCACTACAACAAACAATGGGGGGAGTGGGAAGTAAAGAAATTGCCCTGGCTTCACCACATCCACATTTTTATGTGAATGCACACAATCGATTTTCTCACTCTGGCCTGATTCTTACATGACATTTTGAAGAAACATGGTCATAATGAGGAGATTTTCTCTATACACTGAATATGTCTTTGCAAAACTCACTGTGCTGTGGGATCTGATTTTGATGTAGTTTGTAGCTGTAGTTGTTTTAATGAATTCTTGGAGAGCCGTAGTGCTCAGTGAATGCTTGAGGGCTGGCTAATAGAAGACCTTGCCATCTGATACCATATTCAAGTTCTCTATAAAAATCATGGGCAAAACCATCCTTTGAACTGAGCATATTGGAAGACCATCAATGTCATTCTTCAGTGGTTATTCTGAGATCCATATCATGAAGTGCTGTTGCAGCTTCTAAAACCGTGGCATTACAGCTATCTCATGACAACTGCCACCACAATTAAGATGAAAATATTCCCTCATCCTTTCTTCTTATCCCTCCCCCGCATACCCGAATAGCCTCACAGTCTTCTAATTGCTTTACCTATAGCTGATTCGTATGCCACATTTCAGGCTTCATTTTCAAATTGGGTTATTTTCCAGCATAATTTCCCCAACTTTAGCCACACTGAATCTACATGTGGACGGCTGGAGAGTCAGTTCCATTCCATACAATGAGCTATAACGACCCAAGTCCTCTGTCTTTCATATGTGTATCTGGCAAAATCCCAGGCTCTCAACCTGCTTGTTTCTTATCCCAACACAAGCTGTCATGTAGACAGAAGCCAGGCTATTGTTTCTGGTATGGACCTGGGAATTGCAAGGTTTTAAATCACATCTAAGGCCTACATGTGTAGACAGTAGGGTTCCCACTTCAAAAACTTCCCCTCTAACACTATAGGGCTTGGGTAGCAGAGACCCAAGAGAAGGGACTGGGTCAACAAGCACAGACCCACTTTATCCCCTGCACTAGCTGGCCTAACAGGTCCTAAAGATGTAATGACTAAATATCAACCTGGCCTGCTGAGAAACCCCCTTATGGTTCCTGTTAGTAAGTCAAAAAACAGAACTTTTCCCCTGGCTCACATTACTGGGTATGGGCAAAGTTTTGAAAATGTCCCAAGGAAAGATATTGCAACCTTCATAGAATAGTAGGGTTGCAAGGAGCCAAGAAGGCCATCAGGTCCAACCCGCTGATGTTGCAGGGCAATAATTTACACCGTCCCAATTAGATGGCTGTCCAGTTCCTTTCTGAATGCCTCTAGTGTGGGAGAGCCCACCACCACTCTCGGCAGCTGGTTCCTCTGTCGTATTGCTCTGAGAGTGAGGAAAATTTTCCTGATGTCTAGCCTGAATCTTGGTTGTCACAACTTGAGCTGATTATTCCATGTCCTACACTCTGTTATCAGCAAGAAGAGATCCTGCCCTTTGTGACAGCCCACTTGCCCAGTTCTCTCAGTGTCTCCTCACAGAGCAGTGTTTCCAAACCCCGTATCATTTTTGTTGCCCTCCTCTGGACCCTCTCTAATTCTTCTGCATCTTTCTTAAATCTTAGTGCCCAGCACTGGACACAATATTCCAGATGAGGTCTTAAAAGCGATGAATATAGGGGAACTCCTGCTCCTCATGATTTGGAAGTAATGCTTCTGTTAATGCATCCCAAAATAACATTTGCCCTTTTTGCAGCTACATTGCATTGTTGACTCATATTTAGCCTGTCCACAATAATACCAAGGCCTTTCCCCACCTTGTATCGATGCATTTGGTTTCTTTTACCTGGGTGGAGAACATGGCACTTGCCCCTGCTGAATCTCATTCTGTTGCTTTCAGCCCAGTGTTCTAGTTTATCAAGATTACCCTGGATCTTCATTCTTTCTTCTAGGGTGTACGTTATTCCATCCCATTTTCTATCATCTGCAAATCTTATTATCATTCCTTGTACTTACTCATATAATCATTAATAAAGATGTTAAAGAGCACTGGACTTAGGACTGAACCCCACAGTACCCCACTAGTTACCGCCTCCAGATTGAGAAGTTTCCGTTGATGAGCACTCTTGGGCCTGATTTAGCATCCAATTTTGGATCCACCTTATAGTTACGTATTCTGTCTAGTCCACTTTTTGCTAATTTGCTTATCAGGATGTTGTGAGGCATTACATCAAAAGCTTTGCTGCAGTTGAGGTAGATTATGTCCACAGTGTTCCTCTGTCCACTTGGGAGCTTACCCAGACAAAAATCGAGAGCAAATTAGTCTGCCAAGATTTATTTTTGATAAATCCATGTTGGCTTTTATTAATCACTGCATTTTCTTTGAGGTGCTCGAGGACTGATTTTTTAGATAATTTGCTCCAGAATTTTTCCTTAGAAGTAAACTCACCATAAACCTAAGCACAAGGGTTTTCTTGAGTTAGGATATACTGGTTTTGCCTGCTATGTGGTTGCACCAGATTTGGCATTTTGTCTTCATCTTCACAATAGGATCTCATGCCACACAAGCAGGCTTTTGTAATATGCAGGAACTAAAGGCTGATATGAAGGAATGATTACGGTTTCTGGGCCAATGTGGTGGAATATTCTTCCCAGGGATGATGTCAGATATGAAGCTGAGATGCAGGTAAATTCAGATACAAAGGAAGTGTGCAATTTTAGAATTTCGTTCCACCGAAGCTGGTATGCTGAGCTGGTGGTCTTGATTAAGCATTATGAAAGAACTCTCCTTCCTGGAATATTTTTTCAGGGATGTTGGCAGTCCACATACAGATGAATACTTGTGGATGCTTACATTCACTTTTCATGTGACAACCTGGCCTCCATCCAGTTAGGTCCTGGTGGCTTGTTTGGAGTCCAGGGGAAGGCAATCTCATGTCCAGCCTTCACTATCCAGAATGCTTCTTAACTATTGGCAGAACAGTCTTGGGCAAACTAGTTCTGTTTCCAGAATCATTTGGAATCTGCTCTGGATCCCATATTTCCCAGTTATGCCAGCATAAAAACAATAGCAAATATCACCTTTTCTCCTCTTCTATTACCCACAATCCCTTCCCTTCTTGGAAAAGAAAACCTACTGGATAAAAATGCATGAGTTATTGAGAACAGGATGTGAGGCTGTATACCATAAATGCTCTCTATACATTCTTCAGTAGATAGAAATTGTTTTCAACAAATGGAAAGCAATGTTGGCATGCATATGTAAATACCGTGAGCAACGAACGGACCTGAACAATTCTCATCGGTGTTCACGTGTAAGTCCATTCTACCCCATTTCCATATTAATCTTCCAAGAGTCCTTTTTTTCTTACTTCCACAAGGCCAAATATGAAAGGATATTCATATGTGCTTTATCATAATGATAAAGATATGCTGAATTGCATGCGGATTCATGTACACAGATGCCACAAAGGTTTTGTTTTACCTTATCACAGCAGTCTTTCATTAATGTATTTCATTTCCTCATTATCAAGTTTTGAAAGGTCGTCATTGTACTCAGGAGCAAAACTCCAACCTTTTTGTTTGCACCATGTCCTAATTCTAAATTGCTATGTGGACTTTGGCACCAATTAATTAGAATATCTTACTCTAAGTCTCCTATTGATCTGTGTGATGATTATATCCACAGAGAGCGGCCGCATCTGCAATTTGGACTCAAATAAAATTCTTGTTGAAGTCAATGTGCATTTCCCCTGGAAGAAGGAGACAGGACCCATTCACCTTCTCCAAATCAGAAATGCAAGGTTAGTAGTGCTTTAGTTCTATTACGCTTTCTTTAGAACAATATGAAACATGAAGGAAATGCCAAGTACCATTGCTCATCTTGAAAGCAACAGCATTCTCTCAAAGGTAAAGCTGTCCTTTCAGTCCCAAGGTTCGTCTTTCCAATCAAGTCCTAAACACCCTTTCCTTCTTCGTCAGCAATGGTACAATTCCTGAGATATTTCTCTTACGCTCCAGTCTGACCACATGGACCACATTTATCCTAGCAGATACCCACAAGCCAGCTATGCTGATGAAGGAAACATCAGACCATATAAAGTCACAGGACAAGCATCCTCAGTGACTGATCCAAAATGCTAAGTGATCAGTATTCTGCAAGGATCAAACCAAAGCACCTGTAGGAAGTGGCAGCACCCCTTCTGATTCTTGTGCCTCAAAAATATAGAACTTCTGGTGTGACCTGCCCAAGATCCATCACCACCCTGGGGAACTATTATCTCCAGCCAGCTCCAGAAACATCAGCTGATCATCGCTGTTCACTAACAAGCAAGTTTTACAAGAGGTGGCCATCACGGCACTTGGTCCTGGAGATATTCACTGAGCCACAGATTTGATTTAGACCACCGGTCTTTTTACAGAAGATGATCTGACATTATTTGAAGTGTTTTGGAGACTGCCCATGTTAATCAGAGGGGAACTATTATTATGGTCAGTATTGGAAGGAATTTGAAGACATAGTAAGCCTTTGGGAAGGGATTATACTAGCCAAATGTCAGGAAAATACGTCTTTGTGCTAGCAGCCTCTATGTGTTGGTCTTTTTGTTTTGTTTTTAAGGCAGCTGCAATTAACATTGTTCCTTTTGTCTGGGAAGAAATGGAAGACAGGGACAGTTGCAAGGATTGTTGTCATTTCCAAGGGGATCAAAGCTGCAAATTTTCGGAATGATAGCTGTGGGTGAGAGGAGAGCTGTGCAAGGATAGCCTTGATACCCTGAAGGTATCCAAAAGAGGATTTGCCTATCCCCCAATATTCATTTCACCTTCATGGATCACTGCCTTGTCGTGGCGAAGGGGCTTGCGTAGCTCAATGAAGCTATGAGCTATGCCGTGCAGGCCACCCAAGATGGACAGGTCATAGCAGAGAGCTCTGACAAAATGTGATCCACTGGAGAAGGAAATGGCGACCCACTCCAGTACCTTTGCCATGAAAACCCCATGGACAGTACCAAAAGATAAAAAGATATGATGCTGGAATATGAACCCCTCAGGTCGGAAGGTGTCCAATATGCTATTGGGGAAGAGCAGAGGGCTAGTACTAGTAGCGCCAAAAAGAATGAAGTGACTGGGTCAAAGCCAAAAGGACACTCAGTTGCAGATGTATCTGGTGGTGAAAGGAGAATCTGATGATGTAAAAATCTATACTCCATGGGAACCTGGAATGTAAGATCTATGATTCAAGGCAAGCTGGACGTGGTCAAACAAGAGATGACAAGACTGAACATCGACATCTTAGGAATCAGTGAACTAAAATGAACAGGAATGGATGAATTTAATTCAGATGACCATCAGGTATACTACTTCAGGCAAGAATCCCTCAGAAGAAATGGAGTAGCCTTCTGAGTCAATAAAAGAGTAGGAAAAGCAGTACTGGGATACAGTCTCCAAAATGACAGAATGATCTCAGTTTGAATCCAAGGCAAACCATTCAACATCACAGTAGTCCAAGTCTATGCCCCAACCACTGGTGCTGAAGAGGCTGAAGCTGACCGGTTCTATGAAGGCCTACAATACTTTCTAGAATTAACACCAGAAAATGATGTCCTTATCATCATAGGGATTGGAAATCTAAAGTAGGAAGCCAAAAGATAACTGGAATAACAGGCAAGTTTGGCCTTGGAGTACAAAATGAAGCAGGGCACAGGCTGGAAGAATTTTGTCGAGAGAATATGATGGTCATAGCAAACACTCTTTTCCAACAACCCAAGAGACGACTCTACACATGGATATCACCAGACGGTCAACACAGAAATCAGATTGACTATGTGCTCTGCAGCCAAAGATGGTGAAGCTCTATACAGTCAGTAAAAACAAGACCAGGAGCTGACTGTTGCTCAGATCATGAGCTTCTTGTTGCAAAATTTAGGCTTAAATTGAAGAAAGTAGGGAAAATCATTAGGTCACTCAGGTATGACCTAAATCATATTCCTGATGAATATACAGAAGAGGTGACAAATAGATTTAAGGAATTAGATCTGATAGACAGAGTGCCTGAAGAAGTATGGATGGAGGTTCGCAACATTGTACAAGAGGTAGCAACTAAAACCATCCCAAGGAAAAAGAAATGCAAGAAAGCAAAATGGCTGTCTGAGGAAGCTTTACAAATAGCTGAGGAAAGAAGGAAAGCAAAAGGCAAGGGAGAAGGAGAAAGATATACCCAATTAAATGCAGAATTCCAGAGAATAGCTAGAAGAGATAAGAATGCCTTCTTAAATGAACAGTGCAAAAAAATAGAAGAAAATAGGGAGGACCAGAGATCTCCTCAAGAAAATTGGAGATATGAAAGGGTGAAGGAGGAGAGCGCAAAAGTTGGCTTGAAACTCAACATTAAGAAAACTAAAACCATGGCATCTGGTCCTATCACTTCCTGGCAAATAGAAGGGGAAGAAATGGAGGTAGTGACAGATTTTATTTTCCTGGGCTCCAAAATCACTGCAGACGGGGACTGAAGCCAAGAAATTAAAAGATGCTTGCTCCTTGGGAGGAAAGCTATGGCAAATCTAGACAGCATACTAAAATGCAGAGACATCACCTTGCTGACAAAAAGGACAGGAGGGCCCGGAGGAATGTTGTCCATGGGGTCGCGATGGGTCGGACATGACTTCCCGACTAACAACAACAATATTCGTTGTGGATTGCTGTTCTGAAAAGGAGTAGGAGTAGTATTTTCATTTCTATACCACCCCATGGCCAATGGATGGTTACACAGACACCCAGTGTCTTTAAGTAAGAACATGTGTGGGATCAGGAAGTTATGGCCAAAGGCCAGGGAGTAATGAAGCTACCTTGAGTTTTTCCCCCTTGCTGAAGCCAAATGTTGAAGGAAGGTGTCCATCTCTTGGTCCCATCCTTGCTTTCCTCCAAAGCACAGTGACAGGAGCACCTGGTAAAATGCATGCCCCGACATTAGAAGGTGAACCTATCAGGCACCGAGTCACCCTCCCTCCCTCCCTCCCTCCCTAACTGAAGGAAACAAAACCAAAATACACTGGTTAGAGAGGAAGCAGAATGTCTGCACTGCTAAGTACGAATCATTCCGGCCCAGCTGAGTTCCTGGCATCTTTAGAGGGAAGTCCACTCTGCCTTGGGAAGCACCTGAAGTGTCCCAGTCCTGCTCATGCTTCAGCTTTGTCTTCATCCGATGCACTTCCCTGCGTCATAGCACCACACCACCAGGTTTGTTAAATTTTCCACTTGCCATTCAGAGTGTTGTAATGCCCTTTAATATTTGTAGCACACCTGGAGATTAATAGCACACTGCAATAATCTGCTGTCCTTTGTAGAGAAAGTTGTGCGGTTGTTATTGGGAAGAAATAATTGCTACATCGCTTATACAGCCAATGCATGAACTTAATGGAGCATAAAGAGGGTGGTATGTATCATGAAGGCAGTGCATTATCCATTTAAACAGCTTTCAGTCTTGCACATCAATTAGATCTTTGACAAGCTTCAGAATAGGGAAACCACACAGTAATGAATTAGCATGCATGCATAATCCTAACAAAGAAATGCATCTAATGATGAACAAGGGAAGAGAAACAAACTAATAACTAGAGGACAAAACTTGAATCTAATTATCTTCCCCCTATATCATTTTCAGCTCTCTGATACGTTTCCGTCCTTCAGATAAAGGGAAGGTATATGGCAATTGTTTTATAGGGCACATCCATTTCATAAATGTGAATGCCAAAATGCATATTCATGCTGTTTATTCCTTTCATGGTGGATGCTCACTGGCCTTTTAAGCTATACCGGATATATTCCTATCTCATAAAGGCTTGTCCGAAAGACCCTTCATTGAGCTGGCAAGTCAGACAATTACCAGGCTGATGAAATTCTTCACCAGGTGCAAAAGTGTGTGTGGCAAGACGGTCTCTTGGTGCGATTTGGCCACTTCCAAAAGAGGGATGGCATTCCTTGAGCATACATGCACTGTTGCTTGCATGGTGGAGGGGAAGAATGCACTTTCTCCTCAGCCAAGAAAGGTTGAGCCCCACCTGCCATTGGCCTGATAGATCAAGGAACCTCGTGGAGGCTGTAGTCCTCTGCATACCTCTTTGATACCACACCAAGCACAATGGGAAGTCCAAGCAAACAAAGCTAGAAACGGGCTACATGTCCCCTTGAAATCATTCATGACCAGCTTAGTTGCACTTGAGTCCTGTGCTACTAAATTCTATGTGACATGCAAGCCAATGAAAAGCTTTCCTTGGATGTAAGGCTCCCCGACTTTAATGGGTCTTACTCGCTAACAGATTTGCTTAGGATTGCTGCCTAATGCTTCAGTCCTTGGACTCCTGCTCGGGACTAAATCAAAGTGAATTCAGTGAGAGTGAGCTCCAAGTAGCCATGCAGGACTGGGCTGCTGGATGCAATTCCGTGCACAGAAATTATCCCCACTTAATTCTTGTGCATAGAATCAGGCAGCAAATCACGACTTTGTTTCACTTTGCTGAGCTGTGTTCATTGTTGAGTTAGTGCTTTAGTTAGAACATGGAAAGGGTAAAAATCAGAGATACATTAAGTGTTTTGCACAGAACCAAATAGTTCTTCCCCGCCATTCTTTCCCTGTCCATTTTGGCTCCTTAAACTACTATGCAGAATTCTTATCATTTACATTTCCCCTCCAGGGTTCTGTTCTGCAGTGTGGGTTGAGGATCAAACTTCACATTGCTGGGCCTCCAAGCTGCATAAATTAGGTTATGCAGACCTCCAAATCAGCTTTGATTTTCACCTTTGGCACCTTTTCGTTACAACTGAGATGTACAACCTACCCCCACCTCAAAAACGAATCCAGTATTTTGGAAACGTGTGTGTGTGCGTGTGTGTGTGTGTGTGTGTGTGTGTACATGAGTTCAAGTGGATGAGAACTTCCAAATTGACTTTGAATTTGACTTCAGACAACAATTCAATTTTAGAGCATAGCTGAACTGGAAAATAAAGGCTAATCTTTTGCATGTTTAATGTGAACTTGGTGGGGCTTATTGGTAGGCTTCAAGTGGGAAAGCAGTGCAATTTAAAGGACTAAGGGCCTTTAAAGTTCAACCTAAAAGCCTAAAGTTCAATCATGCACTTGACTGTGTGTCCTTTTTTGTTAGAGTCTGCCTTTGTGTGATCTAGAAGCAAGGCTTTTGGTGGTCAGTTTCTCCCCTCCAGAAATACCGTGGCCCCATGTGCGAACGATCAAGATGCTCTTTAAAGAAAATCTATCGCCATAGCTGTATCCTGCATCTCATTCTCTAGGGGGTTAGATTCCAAACTAATCATGGACTGTGGGCACAATATCCAATTTCTTTTTTCTTGCTTAAGAAACCACAGGAGATCCACTTAAATCAATATTTAAAGAAGAAAAATAAGCAGTCCCGGGTGCTATGAGCACTCTTGGTAGGACTCTGGCACAAGGCATTGTGAATTCAGAGATGATAAGCCAGACAAAAGAGAGCAAGGTGGACATTTCCCAACACATCAAGTGTTTTCTGGCATTCTCCTTGTCTACATTCTCTGGCAGTTTCCTAATAGTGATCTTGAAAACTAATGAATATTAATGATCTTATTTCTCAAGCCAACTTCATGTTTTGTTTGGTTCTTTTTTTTACACTCTCCACCAATTTTATAGAGACTGAAGCAAAGGCAGGCTGGATGGGAGGGATGGGAGAGAATCTTCATTCAGGTTGAACACATACAGACAGAGAGGTGTATAACCAGCATAAAGTATCTTTTGCTGCCACTGCCAAAAGAAGAACTGCTGTGCTTACTGAGATGCAACCAAGGTTGTTTCTGTCCTAGTATCTGTCCCTTTTCTATGAACTTTTAGACTACTTTTCAATTAGATTGCCGTGATGTGCTTTATACGAAGTGGCCTTTGAAGACGGTCTGGCAAATTCAACTGGTCCAAAACAAGTCCGTGCAGTGGGTGGCAGGTGATAACATGCAGGCCGATATAACACCAGTTTTGTATGTGTTGCACTGGTTGCCAGTCGTAGTTTCAAAGTGCTTGTTTTGACATATAAAATCCTAATCAACTTAGTACCTGGTTATTTAAAGGACTGTCTACTCCCATGTATACCTACCCATGTATACCTCCTGCCAAATTAAGATTTGGGCAGGAGATCCTTCTAAAAGGGCTGTCCCTTAAGGAGATAAAGGAAACAGTAAATAGAAGAAGGGCTTTCTCAGTGGCTGCCCCTCAACTATGGAACAGGCTCCCCAAAGAACTTCCCAAGCACCAACTCTGATTTCATTTCAGCACCAGGCAAAGACATTTCTTTTCTCTGAATACTTTCAATGACAGTCCTAAATAGTTATTTCTTTTTGATAGTTGATGTTCTGCTTATTTGGAATATTACTTTATGTATGCATGTATTTGATTTATTGTGATATTAATTTTTAAGAAAATAATTGTGATTTTAATTGGTTTTATGGTTGCTTTTGGCATTTTCCCGTAAGCCACTAATCCATCTGGATTAGTGGGCAGCATACCAATTCAAAATTAAGCAAACAAACAAACTTCCATTTCTCCTTGTTGGCTTGATCCTAGGACAGGTATGATATTGGCTGCCATACATGGTGTAAAACAGTGCCAGGAAAGACTGTTTTTAGCATGCATAATGCTTAGTGCAACTTGTCTCAAAACAGCTGCTCCCCAG
Source organism: Varanus komodoensis (assembly GCF_004798865.1). Lineage (NCBI taxonomy): Eukaryota > Metazoa > Chordata > Lepidosauria > Squamata > Varanidae > Varanus > Varanus komodoensis. The sequence goes on along the minus strand of NW_025335550.1, from coordinate 18,355,095 downwards.
GCTTCTGTTCCCTGCTGACATTCCCACCAGTGCATCTTTTCATGCAATATTTTGGTTATTTATTATTGTTTTTATTTTTTTGATTTATAGCCTGCCTTTTTCCTACAAAGGGCTCAAGGCAGCTTACATTATCTCTCCTCCTCCATCTTATCCCCACAACAACAACCCTGTGAGGTAGGTTGGGCTGAGAGGCTGTGACTGGCCCAAAGTCACCCAGTTGGCTCCATGGCCGAGCGGGGACTCGAACCCAGATCCTCTGAGTCCCAGTCCCATGCTCTTTAACCACTACACCACACTGGTTCTTGACTACAAGCCTGTGGTCATGTTTGGCTGTACAGGCCTCAGTTGGGGCCTATCGAGTCCAGCAGAAACCTGCATGTCTCAGTGCTATCGAAAGGATTTCAGCAGCTGCTCTTCCCATGACAAGTGCAATTGAACATCCTGGTGCATCCCTTTGAAGCCCGGATGAGCTCAGGGAAGGTGCCTGAAAGAATTTCTGCATTCCACCATCCTGTCCATGTGCTGAAGTTGTATCTGGGGACTCTCCTCCCACCTAAGCTGAAAGGGATGTGGCAGTCACAGACTGAGCCCCTTCTCAGGGCCTGAGCCCTCCCCAAAAGGCTGAGCCCTGACTGTGTCAGTCACAGACTGAGCCCCTTCTCAGGGGCTGAGCCCTCCCCAGTGTCTCTTTTCAGTGCCAGAAAAATGCCTGTTTTAACTCTTTGGATTTACAGCACATTTTTAACATATTCATGTCATATGTTATATTACATACTGGTTTTGTGAATGGCCATGGGAGCATCACTGAAAGGAGGTACAGAAGTATTTGAAATAAATAAGAAAGCCTCTCATAATTAACGATGTGTGAGGCATCTGTCTGAGGGTGGAAATTCGTAGATTCCCTGGGCTTCCCTGGGCTTATGCAGACTTCAGTTTACTTTATGGAGGCTGGTCACTCCTGGCAAGCTGCTTGGCATTTGTGTGGCATTCTGCAGGAATCGCGTGCCATATGGCCATTGTGGGGGCTGTGTCCCTCTTTTCCATCAGAGGACACACCGTCTTTGTGCTCCGTGTTACATGAAAAAAGAGTGCCAGGTATGGAGCCACGGATACCCAAGTATTCCTGGACTTCCTCTCTGCTCGGCTTGCTAAGGCAGGGCCAAGCACTCTAGGTCCCCCATGAAGGGTAGAGCAATAAATTCCTCATAGTAACCCTACCTGTAATGCATAGTGGCTCATTTGGGCCTCCAAAACCACCTAGTCTTTCTGCCTTCTAGACTGTGCACAAACAGTTTATCAAGCATATGTCAGCACGCAGCAGTCCATTAAAGATTTTTCAGGCTGGACATCAGGAAAAGTTTCCTTACTTACTGTCAGAGCAATGCCACAGTGGAACAAGCTGCCCAGAGAGGTGGTGGGCTCTTCCACACTAAAGACCTCAGATGGACAGCCCTCTGAGTGGGATGGTGTAACGTGGTGTCCTGCACCGGCAGGGTGTTAGACCAGATGGCCTTCATGGCCCTTCCAACTCTGCTCTTCTATGATTCTATGATCATAACAAAAGCTAAATTGCATTCACACTTATGGGCATGTGAGTGTGCAAATGGGTTCTGTTGCTATTTTGGTGCCTTTCAGTACTAGGATCTGTTTTAACAAAAAATCATTTATCCTGTACATCTGATAAACTGCATGTGACTTTGAGTATTTTTCCCTATAGAGAATTACCTCACAAATAATGAATGTAAATAGCTAGCACTCACCATATAAGTTGTCGTGTAACACACACACACACACACACACACACACACACACACACAACCAGAGTCCCAAGGACTGCTCTCCACAGGAAACCCATTTTCAATTACTTACTTTTGGCAACTGTAATGTGTAGTTTGACCCTTAGTGCCTTTATCTCATTACAAAATTCTCTTTCATATTCAGAACAATGGCATTTTCCCTGCTGCATGCACAGTGAGCATCACTAAATTAAAACAAAATACTACATAATAAGATGCTACTATTTATTTTAGTTTTGATGGCACTGCAGGGTGCCGTTTCATGCAAAGACTCTTCCCCCACTTCTCTATCTCTCTTTGGAAGTGACAGACTAATTAATCCCTTCAGGACGAAGTTGTACCTTTTAAACATAACAAATGTGTAGTTGCAATGTTGGCACATAGTGTCTTACAATTACACTACAGCAGAACTCAGTCTTTGCTTTCTTTACATATGGAAAGAAAACAGTATCAATTAGACAACATTTTCTGCTATAAAGATTAGACAACTATGGATGTGGGATATTCTGAAAATATCATAGCACATGTTTATGATCCAGCAACCTGGTTACTAATTAGTAACCTGCCCAGTCTCTACATAAGCACGTTTCCATTAACTTTTCAATCAGCGACTCTGTTCTAGTTACATGCCTGAGTTTCCCTGTAGTGACATTGACTTACTCATTGCTAACAGAGCTGGAAACACCGTCTTCACATATGTATGTTTATAATATTTTTAATCTGTCCATAGGAAGGGTTATTCTAAACCATACCTCTTTCTTCCCATGCACTGAAAAATGCTGTGCAAGCTTGCTGTAGAACCTGGGCGAGTGATTCTTCACACAACACACAGTTAATCTGTGCAGTTTACTGCCACCAAACATAGTGATGGCCACTGTGAAGGGAGGAGTATTGGGGGCTACCCACATCCTGCTGTGTAAGCAGTGGGCAATAAAGAACAGAGGACGTATCACTGGTAGTCTGCGAATCCCTAACTTCTCCAGGTGTCAGTAGGAAATGGGAGGGAAAGCTCTCACTGGAGCCCAGCTGAGATCCTTCCGTCTAATTTAGGAAGAGTTTTACTCCGGCCTTGAAGACCTGCAGACTAGATCAACAAGAAATATCACATGCAGATGGTTTAATTAGCATGTGCCAACCCATCTTCTTGAAATGGAGCTGCCTTCCAAGCAGCTAATCTAACAAGAAAATAGATTCCTTGACATCACTAACTTGGACAGCTTGAAAAGTGCATTAGACCAATTTATGAGCAATATGGTGAGCCGTGCCTGCTGCTCGTATGCTCTATTACCTCCGGTCGCCAGGGGCTTCTCAGTGCTGAGCGGGAGGATGGTGCTTCGCTCATGCCCTGTGGTGGCCTTCCATGGGCATCTTATTGGCCACTGTGGGAATACACTGCCAGACTCAACAGGCCTTTGGAGCGATCCAGCCAAGCTGCTGTGCTATTACGAGTGAACGGCACCGACTGGCAAGTCCCAGTCACCCCACCGTTACTCTCCTGCCTTTCCAGTCTCCGGGGAATATTGCCACTGATGCCATTTGTTTTACTAAGAAGAAAAATGGAAATGAAGCAAAAACACAGGCGGGTTTAATTTTTGCAAAAAGACAGAGGGAGAGGGCTCACTGCACTTTCAACCCCTGAGCTGATACTTTGGTATGCATGCAAGTCTTCTGAATTAGCAAGCTGGGAAAAAGCTCATCCAGTGGTTGCTGGGCCACTGTGATTTCTCACAATATTTCACAAAGTAATCATATATTTAACTTAATCCTTTAAAATCCCCGAGGACCAGATCATAAATCACTGGAGTTTACCCAGTTCATTACCAGCAATGCATCTGATTTTTTTTGGTTATTCAGTCTGCAGTCCTCTAGACCAGTCTTCTCCAACCTTAAGCTCTCCAGACATTTTTTTATTTCAGATCCCATCAGCTAGCATAGGTGATTGTTAGGAATGCCATGAGCTGTAGTCCAAAGCATCCGGAAGGCACCATACTGAGGAAGGCTGCTCTCCGGGCTTCCTTGGGAGAAAGCCCTATTGCACTCGGTGGCACTTAGCTCTTAATAAACATGTGCACGTTTGCACTGCCAGTTGCTTACAGAATAGATGAATCAGTAACATCCTCTGTGCAAAATATGGCATTCCAGGAGGGATAAATGAACATGAAACCTCCAAGCTTCTTGACACTCTCCAAATTCCTCCTTGAAGCTCAGTTTGCCTTATCTGCATTCTCAAAAGTGTGTGTCATCTTTTTTGATGGCCAAAAGTGCACAGATTCGACAGGGAAAAATACAGATTTTTAGAACAGCATGTTTTTCCGCAGTTGAAAATGTGCATTTGAAAGCATGAAGATGTGGGTTTTGGAGGGACGTGTGCCATTGTGCACCTGCACACTTTCAGACAATTACGCACATCTGGGAAATTGCTTGTGTTCACACTCAGGGTTGCACAGAACCTGTTCATAGGATTTGCAAAAAGAAACAAATCTCTCACACATCCCTACATTTCAGTGTTTCCCCTGCACTGATTGTTTCTGATCCCTGTTTTTCTGCACAGTCCATCTCTCAAGGTCATTCAGGGCATATTTCTGGCTGTAGCTCAATTTCCATTTTAGTTTTGCAATTCACCTTTCAAACAATTGAATCAAATGCAGACATTTATTGGCAGCTTTTGGGTTTGCTCAGTCCTTCCAGTGCAAAAGGGGAGAACAGTAGTGATTGCAAGTGAGCATTTCCTGCCAAGCTGGGGGGAGACGGGGAGACGGGGGGGGGGGTTGTTTGCCAAAGTCCAAGTAATCTATCAAGCAGCAATGCTGTAACCCTTGCAAGAGAATGCTTCTCAAGCTCCACAGTGCATGGAGAGCCGTTATCTACAATGCTAGCAGATGATGCTTTTTTCTGCATTCCATTATTAATGACTCATTCGGCATAAGGAGAAAAATATTGATAATGATAATAATAAAAATCACATAAGCTCTGGGACTTGGAACAAACGTTGTGCCAAAGGAGCTCGCTGGAGCTTAGGAGCCAAATCAGGGAGGTTGTGCCAGGAGCATATCCTCATCATTTCCCATCTAATGGAGGTGATTCTGGCTTGACTTGCATCACTCAGTGCTTGGCAAGCTCTAAATGCTTCCTGTACTTCCAAAGGGTTCACACTATTAAAAATCCCCACTGCCTCTTACTGATACAGCCATCCTAACTTTTGGCTCTTTATCAAATTGTCATCAGGGTACCAAGAAAAGGGATTGCATGTGTCTTGGGAGCAGTTCTATACAACCCAGGAGATTCTTACAGACTCAGGATATGTTGTCATCAGTCCAAAACAACTGAAGGTTTGTTGTTTGTGTTTCTTATTTCCCTCCCATACTATTTCATGGCATTGGTGATTCTCATGGGCACAGTCCAAAGTGGGGGGGGGGGACCAGTAGGACTGATTTCCTGTTCCTAACCAGATTTAGGATTGTGGCATGTTAAAAAAAATCATTGAAATCCTGAAGCTATAAGAACATACTCGCCCCTGTGTTCTAAAACTGACATCCAGGACTGCGTAGCTACGATCAACGCCAAAGAAGTCCCAAATTAATTCGAGTTTTGTAAGAGTTTTCAGATTCGTAAGAGTTTTCAGATTTGTAAGAGTTTTCAGATCTGCTGGGGGGGGGGGGGGCTTTTTTCTCCTTTTAATGTTGCATAAATGAGACCTAGCATAGACTTAGTAGTTAGCATTACATTCTGAAGGCGGGACATTCCTGGTCCAAGCCTTGTTTTTGCTAGGAATTAGACAGATGGTTCTCCTAGGCACGTTATTATTCTTTCAAACACAGCCTGCCAACCACAAGAGCAAGATATTATTAGCCTACCTAGAAAAGGTTTTCTAAGGATTACTGTTTTGTACAGATAAAGACAGTATATAAATGCTGTGCATTGTGATGTGATCTCCGTTTCCTCAAACAGCACTCCTGAGGTTTGGCTGCCTCTTGGCGGGGCATTGCTGGAGACTTTTCTCATTTCTGTAATGTTTTATTTATTTAGAAATATAAAAGCAGAGCATAGGTGAAGCAAACAACAGGCATCAGATCCGCAGCAACACGTCAGATGCCTTGGTGCTTTCTGCTTCCGATGAATTTGCTGGTGCCCCTTTAAAAAATACTTCCTACAGACGCAGCCTGTAGATCAGCCCTCGCCCCTTTGGTGGGGTGAGGGGCAGAAGTATGTCCTTTTCTATGCCTCTTCTACTGAGAACAAACACGTCAGCCACCAGAGAAATAACTAGCAATCTCCTTGATGCTCAGCCTCCAGAAAGAGAAAATCCTTGAACAACCTCCTGGACCATTATCAACAATTTGCCTGACAAAGGGTATGGCCAGGCTGCCATTCGTAACAGTATCACAATATTGCCAAATATTATAATATTACATTGCTGGATATTTGGCAGTGAAATATTTGGCAATATTATACTGTGCCCCGCAAAGAAGCATTTGCTAATTGATATGTGCAGATGCAAATGCAGGGATAATTGAGATAATTTAAAGAGAAGTGCAGAACGTTTCAACAGCATGGGAAAGACTGTGTCCAGCTCCAGCAGTGACTGGGGCAAGCAGGTTAGTGCCATAGAGAAAGGCAGACTTATGAAGTCCCAGAGTCTCAACACCGGGAAGTCCAGTCACAAGGCATCACCATCCAATAATGTGTGAGTTTAGCAACAGAAAGACTGTAAGCCTATGGCTACACATGTTGGCTACTCAAAGAAGCCCTAATGCCATAGCAAGAGCCTAGAGACACCTAGGGAAGGGCACTGTGTCCAGGTGTTTCTACACTAATGCTGCAAGCACTCAAGACAAGAAGGAATTGGCAAAGCGGATGTCAACAAGTCAATAAATCGTCAGGCCCACATGATCTCCATCTTAGAGGTCCTAAAGAATTCAAATGCAAGATTGCTGCCTTTCTAACCAAACTGTGTCCCTAAGAGCAGCCTCGTAGGACCAGAGAATGGCCAAACCAATTTTTCAAAAGGTATCTGGGGGTGGGGGGGGGCATGAGGGAATTACATGCTAGTTAGCATAATAGCTGTTCCAGGTAATTTGATGAAAAACATTTTTGAATGGTATAATTGTAAGCACACAGCAGGACAAGCCGTACTGGAAAAGACTCAGCGTGGCTCCAGTGAAGGTCAGGCCTGTCTCACTCATCTTTTAGAGGTTTCTGAGACTTTCTATAAACCTCTGGACAGAGGTGCCCAAGCTGATACTGTTTATTTGGACTTTCTTTCGGCAAAGCCCCTCACCAAAGTCTCCTCAGCAGTCCTAGAATAAGAGAAGAGTTCCTTTTGTGAATCAGTATCTGGTTAAAGAACAGAAAGCACAGAGTAGGAAACTGACTGGTAAGAAGTTCAGGAGAGTTAAAAGGAAGTCCTTTTTCATACAGCATTTAGTATCCCCAGCCACAAGCTATAGTGATAGAGGCCAATTTGATTGGCTTTAAAGGGGATTGGACACATTTCTGGAGAGCACGTTAATGGCTATATGCTGCCGCCAGTACACCAGCCATTGGGGAATATGGGCGGGAGTGTCAGAGGCCAGTCTCTCCCCCTCCCACCTCAACACACATTTCCTCTAAGCAGATCCAGGCAAGAGGCTTCTAACTACAATCTTTATTACGTTACTTCCTGGCCAGTTGGGTTGGCTTTGTGATACAGATAAAAAAGGAGCCTTGCAGATGTTATCGACAAAAGTTATCAATAAAAGAGGAATACCAGATAGCAGGAAAATATGGCTTGTGCTAAGAAGTTGGTTACAAACCGAATCCATCCCCTCCCTTCCCAACCAAAAGGAGTTTGCTCCACTTTCAGGGTGTTTCCTGATGCATGCAGGCCAGACAGTGGGAATTTCAGGCACTACTCAACTGGTCTCCTCTTTTGATCTGACTCCAGAGTATGGGATGGATCATATTACATCTGCCCACTTCTGGCTCAGCCTGTTCAGCAGTGTTTGTCAAATGGCCAGATGTGGTCAAGGTCTTACCAGCCTCTTGGCTTGTCTTGGGACATTTCAGCTAAGAAATTCTGGCCTTCCTATTCTGATTCAGATTTAACAATCCTAGAATGCTTCATTTTGCAAGAAGTGAGCCAAGCATCCATTAAGAGGGTGCTGTTGTGCTCTCTTTATAGATGCAGTTTTCTTATGCAGTTTGCTTGCATTTTTCTTGTGTGCAACGAGTTGGCCACTGACAGAATGCTACACTGGCCTTGATGGATGGGGCCTTCTTGTGTTCTCCCTCCTTACTTTTTAACGTTTCTTCAAACAGAGCTCTGTCCTCTGACATAGGCTTATAGCAACGTACCTCAGAATCTACTTTTCTTTCCACTGGGCTTCTTCTTGTGCTTGGCCCTCACTTAGGAAGCAAGCTGAGTTGTGAGCAAGTCCTTGATCACTCGCAGAATTCCTGTTGTGCAACCATGGAACCTTCTTCCGTAGCATCAGCAAAGGCTGCAAGTCATATGCACGGAAGAGAGATACTGCTTAAGCAGTGTTTGCATGGGGCTCGATTCTTTTTATTTTATTTTTTTATTTTATTAAAACATTTTTATGCCGTCCCATTCGCCGAAGCCTCGGGGCAGCTTACAACAATTCTTGGGAGGTACCCACACAAATGCTCACCATGCCTGCCAGGAAGTCAGACTCATGGCTGTAAGAACATGGGCTGGAGTCCAGGGTCCATGGAATCTGGTAGATTCAAACCCCCAAAACAGATTCGTCCCACGTCCCTGCCCTGGCACTACTTCAGAGGACTTTCTTGTGTAAAGTAGAACAACTGGTTACCCTGGGCCAGTGGTCCACATTGTTTTTGAGAGACAAATGCATACCTCTCAGTCACAGAGCATTTTCTGCATCAAAATTCACAATGGTAAAAGAATAACTTGCTGAAGAACATAAGATGGAAATCCAATACCACTTTCTAAACCGAAAGAAAAATTATCCCCTTCCACCCAGCACTGGGGAGATGTGTAAGATGGGATGGGCCAGGGCTAGATGTGGATTTCGAAAGCCAGGTTTTGAAAGTTTTGGAAAGACTGGACTTTGACTTTGGATTCCCGCTGTCCCAGGAAAATAGTGGCAAATACTTCAACGTACCATGACTGTAGTATCAAGGATGCCATTTTTTGCCAACACTAAGAGGAAATGCACTTCCCAACTATGCTGAAATGATGGGAGCCAAGGTATGGTGATGACTACCCTTCAAAGAGCCCTTGAAAGAATAAAGAATATCTTTGGCCCCTCACACTTGCACACATGAGTATTCTGGTCCTTCTCCCATACCCTCTAGTTTCACTTTTTTATGCATTTCAGGTGAGAAAGATCTTTCAGCTGCTAGTCACTTGAAAAAATATCTATCAGAGGAAACTGAAAATGACTAAAACTTCACAGCCTTCCATTAAAAAAAAAAAGAAATTAAGAGCTAATCCACCAAAGAGGGACTTAACTGTTAATCACTGCCAAACAAGGTCCAGGGCCTGTGGATGTGAAAGGCAGTGGTGCAGCTGCATTTCTGTTAGTCTTCACGGTACATCTGAGGTAACAACACCCCGATGCTGTTCTGGTGCCTTGTGTAATTTTCTCTGTCTTCCCTCAGGAGTCAAAGTAAAAGGACTAGCAGAGAAGAGGACTTTGAGGTAATTAAACCAAACACATTTATCCTGTTCAACCATATAGCAATTTGACAGATGAACTAATATAGGAATACCCAGTGGGAATAGCACAATAAAAACAACAAGATAGAAAAGCCTTATTTGACTTAAAATTTTGAAAAGCTTCAATATTCAATTGTTGCTCTTCCTTCCATCTCTGCGGCAAAGCATGACCGGAGGAGTTTTGCACAGATGCATTTGCTATCCAGAGAAGCACAGAACGAAAATGGAGGTGTAAAAGGAGAGGCAGAAGCCCGTGAAACAGTTTTGAAATGCAACAAACACTTGGCTGTGTCCACTCCACAAACACAGCCATGATCAAGCCTTCATAATTTATGGATATTTCACTTATCTGTGCCAAGCTGTTCAGGGTTTAAATGCAATCCTTCCCGGCAAGGCCTGATTTCCATAGCAACAGCCCGGAGGCAAAGGAGACCCCCAAAAGCCCCTTCAAACAGTAAACTCTCAGTGAGCATGTGCAGCTCAAAGGGCTTCTCCCTTTAGTAATTAAGGGAATTACTGGGATATACAGGAATATTTATTTAGGTAGTTTTCACTAAGCTCTACAGGCTCACAGGCATGCTGTTAAGGGATAGAAAGTTCATAACAAACATTCCCTTGCAGCCTTCCTGATGATCTGTTTAAGGCAGCCGGTGTCCAGGGGCCTAACTGAGAGCAACACCCTGATGAAGAGAGGTTATGACAGCTGGAAGGGTTTAGTTTAGGAAACAGGCAAGTAAGGGGAGACACGGACAAGGAGTACGGAATCACGCATGGGATGCGGAAAGTGGGTAGGGAGACTTTTGCTCTCTCATAATGCCAGAGACCACAGTCATCCCATGGGTGAGCCTGGTGGGAGAGGTGGGATGGATAAAAGGAAGGCCTTCTTCACACAGCACATAGTTTTACTGTGGAAATGTCATCTGTGAGGTGTAGTGATGCCCACCAATTTGGATATCCTTGCAGTGGAACTAGACTCACTCATGGAGGAGATGAGAGACGGTGACTTGCCTTCCTGATGGCCTTATCTGTCTTGTCTATCAGAGGCAGGGTGCACATGTTCCCCAGTTACTGAGGAGCTTGGGCAGGAACTTGCTGTTGCATTCATGTCCTGCTTGTGCGTTTTCTGTGGACACCTCATTGACCATTCCCTGACCAGAATGTTCAACTAGATGAAACCTTGGAATGCTGCAACATGGCTCTGTCATGAGCTCTAGAAGTTTAAGATTTTGATTTGATTTTTGTCCCTTTCCCCTGGCCCTACACCCTTTTCTGACCCCTTTCTTAATTCTAGAAGGTTGAAATATCTCCCCTAAGGCTTAGTTGCTACCAGTAAGACATTCGAACTATAAGAAGGCATGCTTTATTTGTCTTTGAATTTCTGAAGCCCACCTATCCCTGGTGGCTCCTTGAGGAGCTTCTCCAAAATAGAATTGGGATTTCAGCCTGAAAGCGATTCTACGCTCTTGATCTATACCATTCCGTGATGCTGTTGCATGTCTTTCCCAAGCCAGTGTCAAGCCAGTGACAGAAAAATGCCATTGAATGTGATGTTCCCAGGAAGCTGCAGAAGTTGTACCATATGCTATGGAGGAAGCTAAAGAAGAAGTCGTTTGAAATCCGTATGTGCACAACATGTCGTTCCATCCTGAGAATCCCAAGGTCTGGCTTGGCTGTACTCTTCTACAAGTCTCATCCATTTTAATGGGATCTGTGTGGAAGGAATCTCTCCCCCTGCTCCACCCCCACTTCTGTATTTTACAGCAGTTTCATAGGATAAAGCACAAGTAGGAGGCCAGCTTTTAAACTGAGGATAGTTCTGGTATAGAAAATTGTGAGTAAAATAGAAGTAGCAATGCAATCTACTTAATTTGAATGCAAAGGTTCCGAGCAGTTCAAGCAGCTAATAAAGAGACAGGAAAGAAATACAATTTGCAGCAATTTTGAAGGAGGAAGGGGGGTGGAGAGAGAAAAGGAACTTTTACAAATAGCTCTGGGTTTCTATCTAGCCAAGCAAGTAGGAAGGCAGCGGCAGATAATAATGTGATTACTTTGGTAATGATATGCATTAGATACATTATGGGAAACAATAATGCTCCCCACTGAATGCAGTCAATCCAGTTATTGATTTTTCTTAATGGTAAAAGCGCTATTCCAAAACTGAAAAGAGATATCCTTTATTTATTCCCCTTCCCTTGTGAGCCCCATCTCCACAGACCCCTTTGATGCACGGTAGTATGCAGAGATAATGGAGTAATGTATATCTAATCTGACACCTACTGGGCCTGGCTAATGTTTCAGATAAAAACTGCTTGGATTGCTGTTGCTCTTGAAAACAGAATCCATGAAGAATTAAAAAAGAAAAGAAGAGACATTCTTTTAAAAGGCTGAACTTTGCTTTTGTTTCCTTTTAGAGTTTCTTTGGGGTGCTTCTTTTACAAAATCTCTTGCATTCGATGCATTCTCGCTCTCCGTGGAATCTGTTCTGCTTCCTCCTGAATATCTGATGAATATCTCAGATAGCTTCCTTCTTCACTCTGCTCTCTGGATGTCTGCAAGGCATTGATGATTGTGCCTTTCCCTCTGACTCCTACCATGAAAGAGTGTTAAAATGGTCACACCCACCATACTAGCCCAGACTACCCCACCTGGGACCCTCCAGCATTTCGACCTTCAGTTCCAGCTAGCCAAGCCAAAGGTCAGGAATGCTTTTTGTCCAGGGATGCATTCCACTTTTAGGAAGCATTTGGGGACACCATGCTGTAGGAGTGGGAGGGCTAAATGCAAAGGGATCAGGGCCAAAAAGCCAAAGATTGTAGCCTATTTTAATTTAGGATCCTTCTGACGATAGGCATACACAAGGAGAGGCATCTTAGCTTGTAGCAATGTAGGGAAAGCTGCACAAATGCTGTGAGATGGTCAGATAATCGGGGGTTGGAGAAGAGGGGGCTGTGCCTGGAGGAGGCTGGGGCAGCCATCTGAGGAACTGTGGGAAACTTGCCTGGGACCCCAGCAGGCCGGATTCAACCCCCAGCCTATGCTTCAGCACCACCAGTGAAAGCTAGCCCTATACAATGAGGGTGCCAAGTCACAGGAAGCCTGTGATTCAGGGGAGGTCCGATCTACAGACGCACCCCAAATGCAAGGAAAGTGGTTGGAGATGGGGCTGGTGGTTGAGGCCCTGCTTTCTCCCTTTGCCCATGGGAGCATGTCCAGATGCAAGCTGATGTCTCCCTCCTCCCTCACCTGCACGTATTCCTTTAGTATCATGCCTTAAATGTACATTGTGAGCCTGAAGGCATGGACTGGGAGCTTATCTAGCTCAAGGGTGGGGCGTAAATGTCATGGGCACGATGCGGCCACATGGGGGCACCACATTTCTAGACGCACCCTTTCGTGTCCTTTGTCGGTGAGTCAGCAAGTGCAGGCCAAGCATCTTTCCCTGTCTCGGCCATTGAAAAGCTGTCAAAATGTACACTTGTTGAGGCTATTTCTTCATTAGCCCTTTCATTCTAGAGATGGTCATCCTATATTTGCCAGAGAAAATCAAGCCAAAAGAGCTCAATTAAATAAACATCCAGAGATTCTGACAGCCCCGCTTTTTTTCTTTCCATTAATTTTTTTAAAGCATGCATTACTTTCTCTCTTCTACCTACTGTAAAAATGCAGCTCCTGTCATCTGAATAATTAAAGGAAAAGAACAGAGTGAAGTCAAAAGCCTCTTGTATGACTGATTGCATACATCACGAAAATGAAGCAAAGCATTTGTATTAGCCATTTGAGCTACACCTAATTTTCATTGTACTTCATTCCCTTTTCTTTCCATTTTCCGGAATGCATAAAAGGAGAAATCTAACCTTCTGTTTCATGCCACCAGAATACTCTCTATGTTCGCTTTCATATGAAAGCTAAAAGCACTGGGCGGGCGCTCTCTCTCATAGCAAGCCTTTGATCAGCTGTAGACCTCATAAATACAACCATTTTCCTCATATTAAATTATACATTATACCAACGATACATTCGACAAATATTTCAGCCCAGAGAAAACCGGCAAGTCTGAACTTCTGTTGCCTACTTTTTCTGCAACAAGGAGCCGGCAAGGCGGAGGCTTCCTTCCAAGACAGACCACTGGGGCAAAACAAAGGGAGAGAGCTGCCTTCCAGTGGGAAACAACTATCAGTGCATCACCAGAAAGCAGAAGGATTGAAAAATATGAAAGCTTATTCTGAAAGGCAGGGAGAGAAATAAAGGAAAGCAAAATGTGGGAGAGTGAGGAAAACAGAAATGTAGTCAGCACTGCAGGGATCTCTCTAAGGGCCTGGGTCACATTCCCATGAAATTCCCCCAGAATTTCATTTAAGTTCTGCATGGGTCTGCATTTTTTTCAAAAAAATCCTCTCAAAAATTCAAAATACCCTCTCATTACTATTTGAATAAGCAGTGTGCATTGTCTCTCAGAGTGCATACAAACATGTAAGTCTTCTGTCAAAATAGGCATGTAACTCCTATTCTAAAATGTATAGTCCATATGAAAAGTGCAACATCTGATATTCGCATTAGTCTGAGAGATGCAGATCTGGGGATTTTATATAGAAATCTGCAGATGCGGAGTTCCTCCAGCATCCTTGAGCTAGCTGATGTTTTCATTTGAAATGACAGAGCAAAAATCCATGGGCTCTTCTGAGTAATTGTTTCCCAGCTTTCACTACTACTACAATCACTACTGTTATTGCTGCTTCTTGAGGACTGTATAACCACTTCCTTCTTGAGTGCATTAGGCAAAATAAAGAGAGTAGTATATTGGAATAATTTATGAAAGGAAAACACTGCAAACTTGCTTTCCACTTTGAGGGAAAGGGAGAGATCCTATAGGATCCTATTATTGCTCTCCTAACAATTAGGAGAGATCCTAATAGCATCAAGATATGAAGAGAACATTCACCATTTAGATCCGGTCTTTCTCACTTCCCTGCTTATATTCAGAAACCAACTATGCAAACATGCAAGACATTTTGGTTCTGACATATATCCAACATGAAAATAATAGATATGTCAAAGGCATGGCTTCCCTGCACATTGTACGAAGTGAAACACATGCAATTACATTGCATTTGATTATTTACACACAGGTCATGTGCTATTTGTGTGCTTGCATTATCTCTCTCATCCCATCCTGAGCAAGGATCACAACTTTATTAAGTTAGTGGAAGTTGGGAGGTACAACAAGTACAACTCTGACACCATGTGGACACCCATCATGTGGCCATGCTTTCTAGAGCTGATGGGACTTGACATCTAAAACATCCTGAAGGCGCCAGGTTGCAAAATATTGAGAACTGCAAACCTGACTATACTTTGTAGACCAAAGCTCTAAATTCATTCTGTATTGTTTCAGGTAACCTGGAATGGGGAGGAAGAGAGAAAGAGGCCTAGAAATTGCTGGGTTGGTGAATGGCTCGAAAGGAAAGGAAATTTGGAGACTCCCAGATGGTTGCGGAAGAGAGAAGAGCCCATTTTGCTTCCAAAGTAATGGAGAATGATGAAATGGGGTTTGATTTGGTTTAAAATAACTGATGCCTATGGGCGATGGGTGGCTCAGTTTGCCATGTCCAGTTGCAGCTCAAAGGGGTATATGCAAAACGTTGTTGGAAGAGCCTGTTAAGAAGGTTTAAAGTGGGGTGCAGAAACGTTTGCAGCCCAAAGACTCAGTTGTGTTTCAGAGAAGCCCTCTGAGGTTGCCATCCAGTGGTGGGGAGGGCTGAAGACCAAAGGGGCAGGGTCAAAATATCTCAGAATAAAGCTCTTGCAGCTTGTAACTAGGCACCAGGAGAGATTTGAAAAATTGAGTGAGACGACTCCAGAGAATTTGAGAACTTACAAAGTGTTTGGTGGTTGGGAAAAGGGGCCAGGCAAGAAAAGGGAGCAGGGCCTTCAGAGCAACCTCAGAAAGCTGAATTTAGCCCATGCCCTGAAGTTCTGCACCCTTACTTTAGGGGAAAATAGAGATTAGATGGGAGCATTTGCATTAGTTTCCAAGTTCTGGAGGGAAAGCCTGGTTGTAAGACTTGCTGCACCAACCAATCAATACCGTGGATTGGAAATAGATGATCTTTCTGAAGAAAGGGAAGCCCTTACAGTGAGTCAGACCACCTGGCCTGGTACATCTATTCTGGCTCAATGGCCGTGACTCATTCGAGCCTCCGGCCAGCCTCTTGCTAGAAATTCCTTTTACTGGAAATGGCCAACTTTGCGCTTACCAATAAGCTATAGGCCTTTCCCTTCCTCCTAGAGTGAAACCAAAATACTGCTATGGCACAGCAAGGATGAATCTGCTGAAGGCAGATATGGCAGGCCAAATGTTTATCTAGCGATGCCAGTTTCATTTTCCCTCACATTTTGATCTGAAAACTGACAACAAACAAAGCACAGAGGAAACCCCCTAATTAGAGTAACAGCTATCTTATAAATATTAACACAGTGCATGCATAGTGCTAAATGATTTATCCAGATGGCCTCAAGGACATCAGAGATGCTATGAAAATCAGAAGTTTAGATAAACAAGCAAGCTGCTTCCACAGGTCTCTGTTAAGAATAAATGTGTAATGCATGTAGTTGATCAAGGTATTTAACTAACGGATGTTTTAGATACCAGTGCAAGTTCTAGATAACAGTGTCATAAATTCCACTGGGTATATTGTGTCAAATTCCATATCTCTAATATCTGTCATGTAGAGACAGCTGTGGGAATGCTTCCTAGACTGAGTGTGAGCAGGGAGCCATTTTGTCCTCATCCTTAATGGAAAAATAAGCCTCAAGCACCCACCTCAACATTAAATATGATAAGCAGAAGAATATTATCCTCCCACCCCAGAAAGATATAAAAGCCACATGAGGATGATGGGCAGACAAGTTCTTTTAGGGAAGAAAAGAGCACCAAATACATTTCTTGATTGTTAAGGTGCTGCTACGAATCTGAAGTATACTTATATCACAGTCTTCCAACAGTGTCTTTCTAACATGCTGCTTTTATACCGAGATGCAGAATTGGATGAACCAATTCCTGAATTGGATAGCAAAAATTTTAAAAACCCAGAACAAATACAAGAGTCTCAAGCCAACTGGATTCGGGCAAATATGGTGATGAGGCTTCTGGCTTCCTCACATTTTGGCAGATCACACACATTTCCAAAGGCCAACAAATGAATTCAATTTGAGGCTCTCTGTATTCAACACAGCTGAATTCCAACCAAGCAGTTGCGTAGCATTGCTTAATGTGCACTGGATATGGAGGAAACAAATGTTCTCAGTCGTAAAGAGGCCAGGGCTCAACACAGGTCTAACTGCATAGCTCTCAGACTCATCCAGGACGGTTTATGTTGTGGCTCTGTCACGAAGCAATCTCCAAAATACCAGATCTGCTAATGATCTGTTATTTCCCACTGAAATCAACATGCCACACAGCAAATACCAGTGAAACCAAGAGCTTCTCAGGTTACATCCCGGCATCCCACATGGTGCTCGGCTCCAAACTGCAGTGGAGAAGAGGAAGTAGATTGAATTTTGTCTTCCTAGGTGCCAGCATAGCTGCACAATGGAACACCAGCCAAATAGAAAATACGCAGGTCAGAGAGTGAGACAAACAGGGGGAAAGAGGTGACGGCTAGGGATTGGTTTCATTTTTTTCCCAGTCTGAGTTTCATGAGAATTTATCAAAAATTGTAAAGTTCTTATCATTAGAAAGAAAAAGAACTTGGATTTTTCTTTTAAAAAAATTAAGTGTGGGACAAACCAAAGCTGTGCAAAAATTAAAATAAAATAAAATCACACAAACAAAAATTAATATAAAACAAAACCACAAAAATTGCAGTTGAATCAGCACAGAAGCACAGCAGTAGTACAGTATAAAATACAATGTTAAAAATAAAGTTAAACTGTTAAAATGCTGGGAAAATAAAAAGGGTTTTTTTCCTGGCACTGAAAAGAATACAGAAAAGAGCCAGGCACACCTCTTTGGGGAGCTCATTCCACAGCCAGGGTGTCACAACCAAAAAGACCCTCCTCCTGCTAGCCACCTGTCTTGCTTCCTTTGGAAGGAGCTCTCAGAGAAGGATCCTCAAAGATTACTCAGGGTCCAAGTGGGTACATATGGGATGAGACATTCCTTCAGATAACCTGGCCCAAGTCATTGGGGTTGTTCTGTTCTGTTCTGTTCTCTTCACCCAGTCTTGGAGATCCCTTTGGAGCTCCTCACAATCCTCTTTTGCTTTAGCCACTCTAAATAAGGTGGAAACATCAGCAAACTTGGTCACTTTATGTCACATTCCTAATTAAGGAACTGCAACACTGGAGAACTCATTCACCCTGAGATAGATGGACTTGTAGCATATTTCTGACCCAATAGCCAAGAGAATTCAAATTGGGTTTTTTGCTTTTGGCTTATGAAAAATTGTTTGTGCAAATCTGGAACTGATAACTATGCATTTTAGCACAATTTGCCCAAATCAGGGCCAATTCATCAATAGATTAATGTTGTTGTTGTAACATCTAACATGAGAAGTATGAAAGCATCTTCCTTTCACTCCACCTTGGCCACCTTGAATAATCTGACAGTTAATTTCAGACTTGTACTTTTCAGTCTGAACAACCTATGCAATTTACATAAAATATGTAATTTGAACAAATTTTCTCAAATTGCAGAGTACAGGCTTGAATTTTGTGCAAAAGGAAATCATGGCCCATTTTAAAAACAGTAGTCCATGTGCCAGCGCAGGTTGATAAAACAGAATTCATGGGGCCAAGTAAAGAAAGACCATCTGATTCCCTGCTCCAATCCCTTACTAGAGGCCTCTTCTCGCCTCCATATCATTTACAAACAAGTTGAGAAACACTGGACCCAACACAGATCCTTGTGTGATCCCACTGTTTGTATTGCTCTGTTGGAAGAATGTATCATTGATACCTCCTGCCTGCTTTTTCTCCTTTAAGCAGTAACGAATTCCTAAGAGGACCTCTTCTCTTATTCTCCTCTTAACTATTAAGTTTGCTCAGGAGTCTTTGGTGAGGAACTTGTCAAAAGCCTTTTGGAAGTCCACATAAATGATGCCTACCACACCACCCTTCACCATATTATTGAGAAAGTCAAAGAATTCTAAAAGTTTAGTGAGATAAAACAAGACTTACATTTGTAGGAGCCTGGTTGATTCTTTCTCAGCACATCTGTTCTTCTATGTGCTTACCAATTTTATCTTTAGTAGTACTTTAAAGTAAATCACCTAGAGCTGAAGGTAGGCTAACCAGCCTGTAATTTCTTGAATCCCCTCTGGATATTCTTTTAAATAATTGGTGTTACATCAGTCATTCCCCAGTCCTCTGGTACAAGGCTGACATGCTACACCCTTTTGCTAGAAGATCAGCAATTTCATATTTGAGTTCTTTAAGAACTCAGCATAGATCACATCTGGGACCAGTGATTTATTAAGTTCAATTTGCCAATAAGGTTGAAAACTTCACCTTTTATAACCACTATTTGCCTCAGTGTCTCATACCTTTCCTGAAAGCATCAAGGATTTAACCTGTATCTGCTGCAGCAAAGCAAAAGGAAAAGCATACTTTCAGCTTCTCCACAGCCTTCTCATCCTCCTTTAGTACCCTTTTAATGCCATGTCCATCCAGTACCTTAACAGCCACCAAAGCTGGTTTTCTGCCTGTGATGTAATTGAATAATTCTTTGATGTTGTTGGCAATCTGTGCTTCAGAATTGCTTTTTTGCACAGCTTATTGTCTGTCTGCATCCCCTCTGAGCAACCTTGGAGTCCCTTTTGTTTTCCTTATTTGGAAAGAAAGACTTCTTCCAGATAAGATGGTATCATCACACAGTATTTATGTAGAAGAGTTCCTCCTTTTAGGTTTTCTAGTCTGCTTGACACTGTTCGCTTTGACACACAGAGCAACTCCTCCTCCAGTTCACCTTACCAGTTCTTCCCATAATGCTTCTCTGCAGAGATGGTGGTATTCTACTGGCACTCTCTGTTCTACAATGTTTCCATATCGCCCACTGTCTAAGTTCTTCTTTAAAACCAGGCATCCAAAACTCCCCCATCTTTCCTTGGATGCTACTAGTGTATGCATACAAACTACTAGGCATGGCATTACTTCCCCGATGTCTCTTCTGCTGTGTCGTTCAGGCTACTTTGATTGGCTACCTTGTTTCATCATATATCCATGGTCTATTTCCTCCACTTCTACATTTGGACAGCCAGAAACATTTCAAATTCGTATCTTAGGGATAAGGTATGGTGTAAATGGGTCTCCTGCAACAGCAGGGGGTTGGACCCAATGGCCTCCATGGCCCCTTCCAACTCTACTGTTCTATGAGTGTATGGTTCTATGATATTTTACCCAGTCCCAGAGGCTTCCTAGCTCCTGTTAGCTTTCCTCAAGGATTCAGTTTAAAAGCTGTTTCCTACCTATTTTAAGTTTAGTGCTACCAGACTGCTTCCATTTGGTTCCAGTATCTCTAATCTCAAAATGTTCCCCAGTTCCTAAATAATCTGAACCTCTCCTCCATACAACACAGCCTCACCCACAAATTCAGACACTTCAGCTTCATCTTGCCGGCTGGCCCTGTGCACGAACAGGTAACACTTCAGGGAAGGTCACCTTGGTAATCCTAGATTTCAGTCTCCTACCTAGTGATCTAAATTTGGCTTCCAACACCTCACAACTCCACTTCTCCAACCAGGACTAGAACCACTGACTCCACCCCCACAATGTCAACACAGCTATCCAGATGGGACTTGTAAAGAAGCTTTATTAATGATTTCCCAAAGGACTCAACGGCTGCAGTCCTAGGACTCCTAAAAGGATACCCACACTTTTACAAACATTTTTCCTCTGCTTAATAACTGGAAGAGGAGCTCTGCTCAAGCTTTGCAGTCCTAAATTCCCTGGTCCAACCCCAAGTATCTGAAGCTAGGACTGCTTGTATGGAGCCCTGGAGAACTCCTGCCAGCCATACTGAATTATTTGGGCCAATGGTCTGACTCTGGGAAAACTCTATTTTGAGTTTCAGAAGTAAACTATATTCAGCAGAGGGGCTCCTGGTTGATGGTGGAAAAGCAGGGAGGCAGCCCCCTTGGTGCCCATGTAGCTCATTAGGAATTGCCCATCTTTCAGGTTTGCTTCCATTTAGTTTCTGATTTTTCATACAGTAAGTTCATGCAGTCCAGCTCCTGTAGCCACTTTTTACTCTTTTCTTCCTGAAGTCTGCATGAAAGTGTGTGTCAAAATCTTTATCTGGCTATGCACATTTTTGTATTTTCCCAAACATATACTTCAGCTATATATACTTTTCTAATCCTCCCTCCCTCCCTCCCTCCCTCCCTTCTTGCAAAAGATCCCCCTAAGATAATGTGCTGTTCTGTGCACTTTCCTGTAAAATATGCATTTGGGGCTCACTTTGCCCTATTATACATGAAATCTGAGCTTGTCAAGGTTCTCTATTTCCCATCTTGATGCTTGTCAATCCTGAATCTCCCCCTCCCCACCCAAAAACAGGAAAAGTATCCATTTTCTAACACGAAATATTATACACTTTTCCAAAGTGCACCAAATGTGCAGTTTTCTCCCCAGGATAAAGATGAAAATGGGATAGGAATATACCTTTTTGAAAGTGTGCATCTGCACACATTTGAAAGTGAGTGCAAACTGAGGAAAGTATGAATATTTCCCAAGGATTATGCTGCCGTTTATGAACAGGAACAAGATTTCTATATATCCCTAGCTAAACATTGGTTTTAATATCAGAAAGAATAGAAGCCTAAAAAGGGACAAGGATTTCCAGCCAAAGGCGTCAAGCACAAAGCAACTCACTCACTTGCATAAAACCAAGAGACTGCTGGTGCACTGTTAAATTAGTTTTACCAGCACCATATTAAAAGCAAGTATCCTCAGGTGACAGCAGTCACTGCTGATGGAACAGACCTGCTCATATTAAAATCCGTGCTGATTGTATTGTTGGGCAAAAGGTAGCCAGACTAGTACTGAGGTCAGATTTAAACATTTCATTTCAAAGCTGGCAGCGTTTTTCAATCAGAAAGAGATTTTTGCCCTCCTCCTGCAAAATGCTCACTGACAACCATCCCTGTCTTTGTTCAGGGTAAACGTCTAAATTGCCTAAACCTACTAAATGGTGAGGCTTCATTTGAGGCATCAGAACAAAAAGGAAATAGCTTCAATCAGCATCATTCTAAACTTTCCAATATCCATAGCAAATGGTGATTAACTCTATAGTTTAAATTGGCTGATTTATTTTTTAAAAATCTGTTTCTTTTCAACCCTTTGTTATGAGAAGAAATTGCGACCAAACAGCAATGCACAAGAATTTGGTGGAAATTTCTCAGGTTACAGGACTTCAGGGATTGCCTTACCGTAAGGCAGAGGCTGGAGGATGGAAGGATTTCTACTATTCTCTCGGCTTGCTGTCCTTGCAACATTTCTGGCTGCTTGAGCTTTCTGAAAAGCCCTCTAGAGGATTTAACCAGGAGTTCCTCCCCTGGAAGTTACCAGAGCTGCTGAGAGTCTGAAAGCTGGGCAAGAAGTAGAGGTATTTCTTTCTCTTCCTCTTCTGTTTCCTCAGATGATTTTAATAGCAGGAAAGAAAATGCAGAAATGTCTAAGCTTTCAGGCGCTGTCCAGCAGTACTGGAAAACCCTAAGGAAAGTCTGTTCACGTCTTCCAGGCTGTTCTAGGAAGCTTCAGCTAGACCAGGGATGCATGGCAGATACAGGATTACAAGAAGTTAAGAACTGAAGTTCTGAACCCT
Organism: Varanus komodoensis; assembly: GCF_004798865.1. Classification (NCBI taxonomy): domain Eukaryota; kingdom Metazoa; phylum Chordata; class Lepidosauria; order Squamata; family Varanidae; genus Varanus; species Varanus komodoensis. The sequence continues at coordinate 18,332,798 of NW_025335550.1, read as the reverse complement.
GAGAATTTCGTCTGAAATTCTCAAAATCCCAGTGAAAGAGACCCAAGAACAACTGCCTGTTTCTCGGAGAAACGAAGAGGCTGCAAAAGGGCAGGTGGGGCTTTGGGAGACAGCTGGTTTATATATTTGATTGCATGCTATTTAACTCAGTTCTGCTTATTTTCCTTTCATTCAACTGGCTAGGGCCAGCTCAGAAAGTGCTGCTTCAGTCCATTGATTTTTCCTGCAAAATGGTAACATAAAAATCCCTTGCAAAGGCTCAAGGTTGCACACATAAACCTATTTTAAATAACCTAATCTAATTCTACAATTAGAATTTGAGGCCTCCTTTCAGGATTGAACTCTTTCAAGGTGGCATACATGGTAAAAGGCACACAAAGCAAATACAGTAGAACATCCATAAAAACACGTTCAATAAAATTCATAAAAGAAATACCGGCAATTAAAATAATTGAAAACAAAACATACCAAGAGATTCTGTTTATCTCCTTTCTGCCACTAGGTTCTCAAGGTAATTTATATCATAAATGCAAAATATAATGTAAATGCTAAAAGCAACAAAAATCAGCCATGCTATATAAAAAATGTAACTTCTGATCAAGCTGAAGAAAACCTAAGAGAATCAGCACCCATTAACTGGTTGATCAGATAAGGACATATAGAGCTGCTTCCAAAAAGAGACTGGGACAAAGTTCCATAAATGTGTTGCCACTACAGAAAAGGCCCTGCTTAACAAATTTGTGTCATCAATGGGGTCTTTGTTTATTGTGAAGGTATCACCAAGAAAATGAGGTAAGTAAAACTTGCACAGATCCTCTATGAATTTAGGAAAATATATTTGAAATTGTGACACCACAATGATAGTAAGAGTTTATTTATTTATTTAAAACATTTTTATGCTGCCCCCATCGCAACAAAGCCTCGGGGTGGCTCACAACAACAACAACAACAACAAAATATACAAATATAACAATTATACAATGAAAATGTTAAAACCCGGTGCATCTCAGCTTAAAAGATTTAAAATCCTATAAATACCAATAAATTAACAATTAAAATAAGTTGTAAATAAGAAGTCTTAGCCTGGCACCAAATAACAAATAACGATGGCGCCAGGCGGACCTCTCTGGGGAGCGCATTCCATAGGTGGGGCGCCACCGCAGAGAAAGCCCTCCTCCGAGTACTCACCCTCTTAATATCATTCACAGAGGGTTCCCAGAGAAGGGCATCTGTTGCTGATCTCAAGGGGCAGGAGGGCATATATGGACGCAAGATACCCAGGACCCAAGCCATTGAGGTCTTTATAGGTCATAACCAACACCTTGAATTGGGCCCGGACTTCAATCGGAAGCCAGTGGAGCTGACGGAGAACTGGGGTTATATGAGAACAACGCCCAGTCCCCGTCAGCAGCCTGGCAGCTCTATTTTGCACCAATTGAAGTATCCAGACCATCTTCAAGGGTAGCCCCACATAGAGCACGTTACAAAAATCTAATCGGGAAGTTACCAACACGTGTGTCACTGTCGCCAGGCAGTCGTTCTCCGGGAAGGGACACAGCTGATGGATCAGCTGAAGCTGAAGGAAGGCGCTCCTTGCCACCGCTGTCACCTGAGCTTCTAGAGACAGCTCAGGGTCGAGGAGCACTCCTAAGCTGAGAACCCTGTCCCTCAGAGGGAGTGCAACCCCATTTAGGACAAGGCCCAAGTCCCCCATTCAGCCCATTTAATTATTGTGTTTACATTTCAACATTGGTCCAAGGAGTTCAAGGCAGCATATAATACTTTCATTCTCCTTTTATCCTTACAGAAATGCTGTGGAGCAGGCTAAGCTGACAATGTACACCTGGCTTAAGAACACCTATGGGTTTCATAGCTGGACAAGGATTTAAAATTGGGCCCCCGCATTCTTAAACAAACATTCTAATCACAACTTCACGCAGGTGCTCCAAAAATTTTATCATCAGGCTGGGGCAAGTGTGAGTGAGATAATGAACTCCTTCTTGAAACAGGCTTTGAAAAATAAATTTGAGTTTATATCTGTAGCTTCTTGGCCATATATTCCTCAGACAAGAATATGAAGTGCATGCAACTTGGGAGAAGCTATGTTCATTTCCTTTAAATCAGAAATTATTTTTGACATACATTGTTACCAGGCCATGTAATTCTGTATCCCATAACTCTCTCTGCTTTCTCTTCTGAATTCATTCGGTAGAACTCCTGGATGTTCCACAGAACAAGGAAATGTATTTTGGCCTGTGTCCTTCCAACTTTATGTTATGAATCAATGAGCAGCATGACATTGTGTTAGGATAAAAGCAGATTCTGTTTCTGTTCATAAATTGTGTGAACAAGTCTGATTTGCAATTCTGGTTGCAAGATTAAGCAGTAGTGCTTTCCCCCCCTAGAAATGTTCATCAATTACCAGATAAAATTGCTCCCAGATCCAAGAACATGGAGTTTCAAATAACTGTCTTGTCATGATAGCAAATGTCCAGCTGAGGATTTGAACTTGTAGCCCCAAAGTACAAAGAGGGGGAGAATCAAGGCAGTAATATATGTTTGTAGTGCTTAGATGAGAGCCACTCCCTTCCTGTAATTAACATAGCACTGGAGGATTTAATGTGTTTGCCGATCAGCAGACCAACTAGGAATGCACTAACTCGAAAAATGGAAGGGTCCCCCCATTAGCACATGAAAAGCCCTTTGTTTCAGTAGCTCAACAAGGCAGACAGTGTCACTGTGTACGTGCAGTATATTTAGGGGCTTAGATCTTTGCTCCCATGCTGCTTTCCAACAGACCCCCCATGAGTTTGAATCCCATGGCGTGGCAGCCAGCTTCAGCTGATTTGGTTTCTTCCTTTTTTTATTGTTTTCTGAAACACTACATTTAATTGAGTGTCCAATCGCAAAGCTGCCAGCTGATCAGTTCCCGAGTTAAGATTTAGAAGAGGCAGACCTGTTTAAACACGGCAGGGGCTGAGGTTAGCTTTTGTCAATGGGAAATGGAAGGCCGAGGCGTCGCACCGCTGAGGCTGTCTGTTGCTGCCGCGGCTTCTTCTTTCGGAGACAAAGCATTCTGTGTATTACTACATCAAGAGATTTATGTCACTGATGGGTGGCACATAATGGGTTTGTAGTGTTGCCGGACTGATAAAAGGACAGCGAGCATATCCCAGTTAATAGAGTTATTAACTAGAGCTAAATTGGCTCCATAATCTCAAAGCCGTTGAAAATAGCACTGAGCTACTTTGGCCTCCCACTCTGAGGGCCTTCAATAGGCTTACTCACCTGTATTGACTGGAGACAACGACAATGGGTCAGATTATGCTTCTAAATATAGAACCAGGTGCTTGGTAACTTGAGCTGCCAGCAGGCTCTCAGGATTCTGGGCTCAACCACGGATGCAAACATGCATACCAAATATGTGTGTACAGTCCCAGGCCCAGGTGGCCCAAGGCCAAAAACAGGCCTTACTTTAAATCTGCGTCTAGCAGCCTCATCTTTCATTCATTTTGCCTTAAGAGTAGATGCACATAACAATTATGCCAGTAGTATTGAGATGATGGAGAGGGTTTCTGGATGGAAACCACTGCATCTACACTTAGAAAGCTGTATCCGCTAGACATGAATCTGAAATAGAGTCTATGTTGGTCCTAAGGATCCTAGCTTTAGGACAGAATAAGATTTGGTCTTAATGCCTTGTAGAACTGCTGACAATCATGACAGATAGGCCAGATCAGCCTTCCCTAAGCTGGTGCCCTCCAAATATTCTGAACTACAACTCCCAGCATTCCTAACCCCCTGGCCACAATGGCTGGGATTGGTTCACACACAGTTTGACTCAACATAAGGTGATTCATCTTTATCCATCCTAAGGAACATGTTGTTGTTGTTTTGCTGTTGTTTGCTTAAAAAAATTAAGGCAACTCATGGTATTAAAATGCACAAAATATCACAATATAAATTAGATCAAAAAAATCAAAAGCTAGGACTGCACAAGAGTCCAGTTTTCAGAATTTTGCAATTCTGCAAACAAAAAATGCATACATAAAAGTGAATAAGTAGTGGGGAAAATGTACAAATCAGTGTGACATTCTTGTGTGGACTCTTTTTAAAGTAAGAAAAGTCACAAACAGGTTTTGAAACAGGATGGAATTAACTGAAGATGGGAAGCATGAGAAACTGAGATAAATAAAAATTGACAGATTTGTCCATCCCTGCCTTCTTAAAAAAGCAACCAGCTGCTAGGCCCTTTTTCAAGATTCTCTTAAGAATAGTGTTGAGGATGTTGCAATGTTATAATATGGTTCCCAGCAGGGATGTGCACCAAGCCAAACTGGGCCACCTCAGTCTGGCTTTGTTGGGCCCAGAAACAATGCAACCTTCCCTTCAAGGCCAGCGGAACCAACCCCACTCCAGAAAGAGGTCTTGTTAGTGACCCTGTCTCAGATACGCGTATGTTATACACTGACAGACTGTGTCTCTGACAGCATCTGTTGGCTTTGTTTTTCTAAATGCAGCAAGGCTAAGGGAGGTAAGAGGCAGTGAATGAGTGACTTCACCTTCTAACCCCAAGGCATGTTTTACCATCAGCTCTAATCACTGCCCTGGAGGATGACAAGGATGAAACGTAGAGATGGCCATTATTCCAATGCCATAATGCCTTCCCATGAAAAGCCTGAAACTGGTATTCAGGCATTGTAACTCACTGCCTATCCCTTACACCTATCCTTCTGAAACGTTACAGTTTTCTTACTTAGAGACCTCTGTAAGATGTCTGTAATTTTCAGAACAATGATCCACAAGGAATAAAAGGGGATCCGATCCCTGCAAGATTTCAAGGATCAAGTTTGGAAGACTTAATTTCTTCAGATGCTATAGCTACCCTTCAGTTTTCACCCAGTTTTGCCAAGAAATAAAAATGTTACCAGCTGTTCTATTGCCATCATTATCATCAAAATATAATGACAGTTTATATCCTCCAGCTACTCCCACTTTTTCTTACACAGCATATGCATCACCTCCTCCTTAGCCGCTACTATGCTGCAACGATCGTCCAGGTCTGACCAATCAAAAATGTTGTTTTACTTTCATTTCACAGAATACTCAGTGGAAAACAGGAAGCCGCAGGTTTCCAAACGGCAGCTCATGGGCTGACTCTAAATTGGTCTGAGCAGAAATAAATCTTTCTTCAAAGCATTGATTAGATATTCTAGTTGAAGCAAGGGGTCTAAGTCACCTCTAGTTCCCAGTAATCTGGAATAGGAAGAGAAAGCACTGCTCCCCTGGGCCTTTGCTTGCCTTTACAGTGTTGCTGGGACCACACTATATCATCCTATACTGGCATTCCAGAAACATTCTTGAGAGCTGTTGAATGCACCAGCTTGCCTTTGTATAATGTTAAAAATGAGGGGCAGGGAGACCTCACCACTTGACCTTCAAGAGCATCTTTGCCATCCTACTGCTTCAATTCCAAATGATCAGATCAGCCTTTAATTACATCATCAAACTAAAACTCCAAAAAAAGATTAAAACTTCAGAGTAAAACCAATAAAGAACAAAATCAGCAACAATTAAACCATGAAAGATGCCATAACCAATGAGTGCTACTTCAACAGAGTTGTCTTCACTACCTACCTAAAAGCTTGTAGAGATGGGATCAGGAATAACCTTCTCTGAAAGTTGTTCCAGACCATAACTGCCACTAGTAAGAAGGTTCTTTCCTTTTTCATGCTTCTGATGACATGGGAATCCAAAGGCGCAATCACAAATGGAACACTGTTCACATGACCTTGAGATGTTCCTTTGCCAGAGTAGGGCTTTTAAGAAAAAGGCCAATACTTCGAACTGAGTCAAAAAGCAAACTGTAATGCAGCTGGTGATGGAAAAGTGTAATATGATCCCACCAAGCAGCATCATTCTGAACCTTGGAGCCCATGTCCTAGATCCACCAAAGGGTCTCTTGCTGGTATTCAAGAGCTTTTTTACATGAACTCTTTTTTGTCCCTCACAATTCTTTTCATACTTAAAACAAATGCCTGCCTTTACTTATATGGAAGTCATCTCTACAACACCCTTAAAGAAGCAGGACTTGATTGGTTATAATAGCAAAATAACCATTTTTAGCATACCTTGTTCACTGCCCATACCTATTTGCACATTACAAGAAGGCAAGACTCACGGGAGAAGAGTCCTACTGAAGAAAGTTGAAGGCAGAAGACAAAATGGAAGACTAAATATGAGATGAGTTTATTCCATAAAGGGAGCCACAGCCTCAAATTTAGAAGAGCTGAGCGGGGTTGTCATGGCCTGGACATTTTGGAGAACTTTCATTCATGGTGACATCATGGGTCAGAGATGATTTGATGGCACATAACAACAACAAAAACCCCTATATGGTGGATATTTGAGCCAGTATATAACTCTTCATTCCTCTTTAAAAGTTCCATGTGATGACTAGTTGATAGTCTTATTTGTTGCATTTTTAAAAAAAACATTCAAATATTTATTTGTATGCTTCTTTGAAGCTACACAGTAACAAAGATCTGTGTCAAACTGCCTTCTCCAACCTCACAGTACAACTCCCATCATGCCCAACTGCCAAAGGTATACTGGCTGGGGCTGATGGGAATTGTAGTCCAAGACTTTGGAAGGCGCCAGTTTTTGGAAGGTGATATAGTGTGTATGTGTGTGTGTGTGCACATACATATGTAAAAATCAGGAGTTACCTCACAGAATATAAGAAAATATGTACACATATTTAGCTATGTACTTGTACATACAGGAGATGGAAATTTAGCCCACCCAATACACATGAATGTATTCACACCAGCAAATATGTAGGACTGCTACTCAGGAAAGGATTTTGAAAGAGTAGGCAAAAGCAGCTCTTTAGCCTGAACCCATTAAAACTGGTAGAAAGCCAATAAATAATAACCATTTGAGGTCACTAAGTAGTTTCAGTAACATATTCCAAGGTTCCAAAACAATAATCTGTTTTCTTATGTGAAGACAGCCTTCCTCAACCCAGATCCTTCTAGATGTTTGGGGTTATAAAGGCCCATCATCCCCAGCCAAAATATCCAATGATCAGAATGGCACGACCTCTAGTCCCAAACATTTTGAAGGTCCCAGACTGGAGAAGGTTTCCTAGTGGTTTTAGAAGCCACAAAATGCTATAGTGCATAGATTAAGAACTTAGTGGTTGGGAGTCCATGAGCCGATCCCCAGAAAACAACATCTGGAAGATCCTGAAGGGAGCTGAGCAAGGCCAAAGGGCAATGTGTGGAACCATATGGAGTGCAGGCACAGTCATGCAGGCCATTGTAGCTTTATAGCATTTCCAAACCTTCACTCCACAGAACTTAGAATAACTTTCCGACTGATAAAGAAATGTTGCACATATAAAACCTATCCCACACGCAGTACGCCCTGGGATCTGAAGTGATTCCTCTAAATTACACTTGCCTCTCCTCAGAGATGTGTCCCAGAAACATTACAATTTCTACCCTGCTCATGTAGCTTACAACAGCCACAAACGCTTGGGTATTCAAACTCCCTCACCCCACCCTGCACAGAAAATGTCGAGCTGGATTTTAATGGTACCAATTGTGCATTCCATCCATGCTTTGTACCAGCTTAGAATGTACCAGCTTGTGTCACTCAAAAGATATGAAAAGCCTGCATTTTATATACCTGAGCCTATGTAGCTGTAAACTAACGTTTGTATCCAGCACCCAAGCAGGGGAGGGAGGGAGGGAGAGAAAATTATTTCTTTACCATTTGTTTTATTGGCACCATATGTGCTTTCTAAAAGGATGCATTGGGTTGAATCCAGACTTAGTCATACTTAAGTAGATCCACTGAAATCAACAGGGAAAAACAAGTCACGGCTAACTTAAATCCCATTGGTATTTTATGAGCTTACTCTAAGCATCATGAAGAGTGCAATTCTATGCACATTTAGGCAGAAAAAAGTCATGCACGGCTAGCTGGGGAATACTGGAAGTTGTTGGACTTTTCTTGCCTAAACAGGCAAGTCTAAATCCAAACTATTGCCTCTATGTCCAGCTCCAAGAAGAGAAAGAATCCGAGTGGCAACACCCACCAGTACATTGTGCTCTTTGTGGTGCAGCAGGATATAAATGATCCAGAGGCAGTTGTGCAGATAGGATAGATGAGACTTGGCATGTGGACTCCCAAGGTGTCTTAAAGATGGGAGTCAAAATGGTCAGGGAGTGATGAATCCTGCCTACTATTTTTAGATCTGCAAATACGATGAAGGTTTTGGGCATAGTCCAGAGCCCAGTGAAAGCATCACTTTTTACATTTTCTTACAAATTATATTCATAGTGATGCTAACATTGACTTACATTTGAAGAAACAATGGTTGGATTGGGCAGTTAGACCATAAACCAGTCGTTTTTTTCAAAACAGTGATGGCTTGTGCTAAGCTAAGGGACACTGGGCAACTAGGAAGTTTCCCCTTCTGCTTCCCCAGCTGTAGGCCATGGAGAGACCACCCTGACCCATCCGTAAGCCAGAGAAAGGGTGCTTGCAGGGGGCATGCTGCATCTTCCCTGCCAGTCCAGATCCTACTGTAGAAAGATGGGCAAAGACCATTCTGGCCCTGCCCGTTAGCCAAAGGAACTAGAGCTTCATTCATGCAAGAATATGAGCAAGGGAAGAGTAGCATATGGGTGCCCACGATAGCTCATCTTGGTGTTCCAGCTTTGAAAACTGAACTCCTACCTCTTCCTCATCTCCCCTTCCCTTTCCTCATGCTTCTCCTTTTTTTAGTCTCTCAGTCTGCTGGCAGGATCACAGCAGGTGTATGTTTATCGATGTGAGCAGCCTTGGCAAACAATCATTGTCTGAAAAACAAGAGAAATAGAGTTAGTAAAAATAAGGTGAGGAAAAAATAAGGTCTGCAAATGGGCGTACCATCACATTAAAAATAAAATTTAGAAGACGCAGCTCATGAATATTATGGAGTGAGAAGTCCATGCTCAGAGTGCTGCCCCTCCAGTGTCAGTCTTGGGTGTGCTCCTCTTTCTCTTTCCACACAGAAGCTCACCTCAGATCAGCTGGGTGGCTCTTCTACTGCAGCTTCCTCCTGTCTCCAAGGGTATGACTCAGAAGGCTCCATGGTTGGCTCTGAAGTTCCCCAGAAGCAGTTGTACCTCTCCCACTTCTTTATCAAAGCATGTTGCTTTTTTTCCTTCCTTTTCCCCTGATGCTCCCTGGGGGATGCCCAACCTTAGAAGGACTTGAGGCTTTTTTGCACTGCCAGCTTCTTGGGGTTGCCTCTTTGATCAATGGAAAAATGGTCTCCATCATCTACAAGCAGTTTGCTGTTGGGAATTTCATTGACATAAAGATGTTGGGTTTTTCGGCGGTTTTTCCTTGTTTTTTCTGCAGACTGTCTATCTTGGCTACCTCGGTATAATTTGTGTCGGTGTGTTTTCCATAGCGCTGATGCTCACTGGATGTGGATGTGGCGTAGTTGTTAAGAGCATGGGATGAGGATGCAGGCAATCTGGATTCTAGTCCCTGCTCAGCCATGTTGAGCCAAGTGGGTGATTTGGGCTAGTCACAGAGTCCAACCTACCTCACAGGGTTGCTGACGTGGGGATAAGATTGAGACCAAGAGAAGGAGCATGATGTAAGTCACTTTGAGTTCACATGTTGTGAGCAGAGCTGGTTAGAGCTGGGGGTCAGACTCACTCTGTCTCTCTGTTTCTATGAGTTCTTTAAAAAAAGGGCAGGATATAAAGCAAAGCAAAGCAAAGCAAAGCAAAGCACTCTTGTTTGTTCCTCTTGATCCAGAAAGAGAACCCATGTCCGTGTGTGTCACATTCCAAAGGGTCTAAGCATGCTGCTCTCCCCTTGCAATGACCTAAGTTCATGCTGGCCAATGGCTAGAAAAAAGGAGACAAGAGGCAAGTGAAGGAGAAGAATGGTACGTCTGCAGCTTTCCAAAACACCACATTCTCTGCAAATAAACTTTCAGTGTAGTTTGGAAGCCAGGGAATTCTGCAGGGAGCAAAATGAATTCTGATATTGACAACATATCTCAGGGGCTTAGTGAACATTAAGTTTAACCTAAAATGAGTATTTTTCCCCAATACACTTTAGCAATGAACAATCAAAAATCAATTACTGCTGAAAAATAACAGACGATGACAAAACAAAAGCCAAAAGTATGTTCTTGATCAACATAGATTTTTTTGCTCATGTTGTGAAATACAAAGATTGCAATCCAGCACAAGGCTAAGTACACTTAAGTTCATTGATTTCAAGAGATTTAGGCCTACTCTGCTCTGTCCTGGATCGCAGTCAAAATTTATTGTTTCTTTACAGCTTTGTGTCTTAAATCTGATATTGATATATTAGCTTAGCTGTTAGTCCTTGACTCCTGGCTACATGAAGTCCACTTTATGGTTTTTACACTCTTATCACTTCATTCAATCAGCTTAGCAGAAATAGCAGGTCTAAAAACTCTCACATTCTAATCTGGGTTTCCCATGACTATATCAACTGCTGGCTTGATGTCTGAATATAATTCAGTGCTGTAAAAGATATGATCTTGTGACAGGAAAATATTCTTTTAGTAAATGGGAGAAAAAGAAATTGCAATATTTTGACCGTTATACTGCTTTCCATTTTCCCCATAACATCAGAATATAAATTTTATGCAAAACATTTTAGATGGTTTATGAATCAACTAAATAATCTTCAGAGGAATGTATGGGTTCCTCAAAGCATCCCCTTTAGGGCAAAATAGGGAAGAGCAAGACAGAAGCATATAGAAGTGGGTGGCACTTGAAAACCTAAAGATGTTCTTCCTACCACTGACCTAAGGGTAGAATGTAGTAGAGTATAGTTTAGTTTATGTTTTGGGCAATCAGATGTCAAGAGTTGGCATGAAGATGAGACCAGGAGTCCTTGCCCTAGTCCTACTTACATCTGGTTCAACTTCAGACAAGTATCCAAAGATTCCTTCTAACAACCATGGTATCCTCATTCTTCTAAGCCGTCTTAATTTTGGTCCATGACAAAGTTATCTACATATCAAGCAGGGTGAAAATGAAAGTAGAGGAGAGAACAATTAGTCTCTGTAGCAATATACATTCAAAAATGTTGGCAATTCAGTCATAAATGTCACTAACTCAGTATGTGATTGCCAGTAACATAGATGGCTTTTCAAAAAAGAATTAGAGAAATTCATGCATGGCATTTATGAACTGTGAACTGTAACAAAATGCTGCACTATGGAAAGTCACTCCTGTCATCCTAGCTGGGAATGAGTGCAGTTGCGTTCCAAAACATATGGATAACATGCTGTAAAGTGTTTCTGTGCAGGATTCCAGCATGCCAATCAAGATACCCTGTTTCGATTCCTCCTCCATTTCCTTCAACTGTTACCCAGGATTCCATGCTCACTCAGCGTGTTCCGATGCACAGAAGATTTTGATCTAAAGGCTTTTTTTACACCTGAAAACTGTGGTGTTCCTCCAGACCTGCTGATGTCACCCAGTCATGTGTAGATGGCACTCTTTTGGTTTCTAAGGACATGATGTTCACAATTAGTGCATAAGACAATTAATGCAGTTTCTCTGTGCAAGAGCAATGTGCTTTTGAGAACCAGATGTTGGAGATAAACAGGAGATGGTCATCAAATTTGTGCTCAACTTGTGACTATCTAGGAGCTTCTAGCTGGAAGCTCCTGTACTAGATGCACCTTAGTCTGGACTAGCTAGGAAATCTTATGCCTGTTTTATAGATGGCACAGAATGAGACCGTAAATCTTAAACTGACAAAATAGCCTATACCATTTCAGATGAACAGGTTGTAGAGTTGAGGATACCATTATATGCCAAATTTCCTGCAAACAGTAATAATAACAAACAATTAGCCCATCAAAGAGGATGCCTCTGTTCAGCCACTACTTGCTAAGCTACTTTTTCCATTGCAGGACATTTTCTTACATGTTCAAAAGGACACCCCTGCTCCCCTTGCAGTGTGAAATGGTCCAGGCTGTTCTTCTACCCCATTACCACCTTGTTCAGCCCGACATAAAGCCATGAAGATTATGATTTTTCTATGCATGGCTGTTTGTACATCTTTTCATGTGCTTTATAAAATAAGCACTTTTGTATGCATTTTTTCAAATGTGCACATTTTCCAATGGTTAGAGCATTTTATGTGCATTTTTCAAAATATACTTTTTGTGCACACTTTGAAATAGATGTGCTTTGTGTTCTGCAAACTGTATCTCAAACAGTACTCAACTGTTGATGGCAAAATGGGCTCCAGTTCATGTTCAGATTTGGCAAGTGCTGATTTGCTACATTTGTCTTGAAATGTGAACCAGATTTCCCACCATCCACAAGTGCAATTTTAGATAAGTTTGCTCATAACAACTGGATCTTACTAGTTTAGTGATTTACTCCCAGTGATGGATAGCACAGAATAGGACCCATTCATGAAACTGCACATGAAAAGTGTAGGCGATAACATGTCTTGATTGATTAATAAAATCTATATCCTGATGGAAGACTCAAAATCTTTCCTAAGATCTCAGCCTGTTTGCTGCCCAGGAACTAAGCAGGTCAAAACCTACTCCCCAACCATGGTGCTCCATCCCATATTGTGGAAGGGGTTTTGCACCATGCAGAGCTGCTATAAAGCTCAAAATAAAAAGCCCTAAACAGCTTGGGTCCTGGCTACCTGAATGAGCGCTTACGTCCATATATGCCCGACTGCCCTTTGAGATCTGCGGGAGAGTCCCTTCTCCAGGAACCCTCCATGAAAGAAATTAGGAGAGTAAGTACTCGGAGGAGGGCTTTCTCTGTGGTGGCGCCCAACCTATGGAATTCACTCCCCAAAGAGGTCCACCTGGCACCGTCGTTACTGGTTTTTCGGCGCCAGGTAAAGACCTTTTTATTTAAACATCATTTTAATTGTTAAAACATATGATCTGGCCAGGGCAACTTCTTCTTCCTTCTCTTTCTCCTCCTATATTTTTATTTACTTATTTTATACTGATAATTTTAATTTTATATTTGTAACTCAGTGTATTTTTTGTATTTTTGTATTTAATGGTAATTTATTATGTTCTATTGTATTTCAATGTATTTTATTGTGTTGTAAGCCGCCCCGAGGTTTCGGCAAGGGGCGGCATAGAAATGTTATAATAATAATAAATAATAATAATAATAATGAAGAGCCCCAAGAGTTATCCCACCCCAATTAACATGATAATGCAGTTGATCCAGGCTTTAGTTTTCATCTGATTGTTTATTTGACTCAAATGACTGCCATGTACTTTGAACATCAGAAAGCACAGATGAAACTCAGTTGAGGGTATTTATTTATTTACTGGATTTATGAAACTGCACCCAATAGTCCCAAACAGGACTCCCTGGGCAGGTATTGGGAATGAAATTGTGACAGCTTTAGGAAAACCTACTGTTTACAAACAGTGGCCACTGGAACAGACTGAATTATTTTTCACTGGAGCAATGCACTATTTGTCTTCACTACCAGGAAAGATAGAAGGTAGTAAACATGCCCTCGTTGGTGTGTAAGATGTGAGCGATCACTCATAAGACTAGGCACTCCTGAGCCTTATGATGTCAAATTCTGTGATGCCAGCAAAAGAACACGGGCTTTACAAGAAGGCAGATTAGACAAAAATCAATCATGGGTTCAGTCCAAAAACATCATTAAAGGAGAACGGACCCCCCCCCCCCCCCAGTTAGCAGAATGGTTTGTTCTTTTTTGGAGTGATGTGGCCAAACGGCAATAGAATACAGAGAACCAAAACTGCAAAAGGGGAAAAAGCTGTTATATGCTTCAGTTTAGCACAAGCTAATGTTGAAGGACCAGAAATGCATGGTGTATAAGAGGAAAAACTTAACTGAATCAGCATCAACGATCATTTCAAAGACATTTTTCCCACTTGAATAGCAGTTTCAGTGAGAACAGATTTCCAAAACAATATCTCAGTATGACCAAGGAAAACCAAATAGGAATCTATGTCTTATTTGTCTAATGCTTTCTGGTCCGTGTCAGGTGTGTGTTGAGTGTGCACTGACACAACTGTTGTCATTTCTGCTTTGTTATTTATTTGTTTTAGACCCACACAGCCCAGTTTTCCATAGGAATGCTCAAAGCGATGCACGATGACAGCATCATTAATCATTGTAGAATGTTTGACAACTTATTTGTAATCAACACCAAAACCCACAATCCATAGAAAATAGCAACCAAAGTATCCAAAGATCCTATTGAAATCCATGAAGAGGCCTAACAGGGCAATCCTATACTTGGGAGAAGTAAGTCCCACTGAATTGCTGCCGGTGGATACCTGTGGGATTGCAACTTGGGTTACCTTAAGGCCACCCATTCAGCTTTCAATGGAGCAGCATTCCAAAGCTTCAGCAGCATGACAAAAGCTGTTTCAAATACATATTAAACAAAACTCCGGTAGAAATAGGTTAAAGCCACCCTGCAAGGCTCTTCACCTGGCACCAAAAAGTTAAATGGTTTTGCTAACAAAGCATTGAAAGAGGCTCTTTCAGACTGCACATGGCTGATTTGATCTGGAAAGGTTGAATAGTCTGAAAGCAGATTTTTAAGAACCTACAAGAAACCCCCCTAAAGACCTCAGAGTCATGCTTAAGAAGAATATATTTGTGACCCTTGAGCCGTGGGCAAGAAGATGCTGAAATTTTGACTGTAGGATAATTACTGGCATGGTATTCCATAATATCCTTTAGACTTGAAACCTTTTGCTTTGAAAGATGTTCCCAGAAGCTTTGGAGACATTCTTGGCAACTGTCTTTAGCTGGACAATAGCAAAGTCATGTTGAGCTGTGTTTGGAGAGCCGTTGTTGTGAGTGAAGGGACTGATGTGTGTTCAAACAGTAATTAGGACGGGTTCAGGCGGGACAACAGGGCTTTCCTAACCAGCTTGTGTTGTGTCCCTGCACTGATAAGGAATGCTGAAGAAGGCTCTTAGTTGATACTGTAACCATAAGCATGAACAATGATTAAGGAAAAGCATTAGAGAATATGTGACCCAAGTTGGCCAATGGTAATGGGAGAGATTTCCCCCAAACTCGTGAAGAGGAAACATGAGAATTTTGAGGAGTAGACAGGCACCAGGTTTTTCTTCTCAGGAGCTATCCATGGTGATAAGCCTATTTTGCCATTTATTTTTATTGTGAATGTTAGTAATTAAAACGAAAAAAAACAGTGAAAACAAGAACCATGACAACAAATATTACAGTTTTCTAGCGTGAGGTTTGACTATATCATTACAGCAAATATACATGCAATGTGTACCCGATATAGTTTATATAAGTGGATTTGGGGATGGCATTCGGAACCATGGATCATTCCTGTACAGCCCCTGAAAAGCTGCAGTGGATGAGTTCTGCTAACATATGAATCACCAGCTTTGCCCGGTGATTGGTAAATAGGGGTGCCACCTTCCCATGCACCCCATTTTTTAATTAGGAGATAGTTGTCTCATAACTTATTTGGTCCCCACCTCAGGCCAGATCAGGTGCATAAAAGCACAGCAGAGCCCAATTTCATCCCTTCAGTTGGCTGTCTTATTACTTGGCCTCTGAAGTTGCAAATTATGTTAACCCTTTGCTTTGTAACATTAGAATGTAGTTTTTTTCCCCTCTACTTGGGACTTTGTATTATTTCTGACAGTGAGACTCTGAATCACTTCCAGACTTGAAGCTATCTTAGAATTAAACTTGCTTAACCCCTTTAAATACCATATTTGCTTAACCCCTTAAGTGCTGCCATGTTTTAGCTTTTATAACTGGCCGCAACATTCGAATTAACCCCTTAAGTCCTCAAATTGTTTTATAAATAAATAATTGTTTTTTAAATACAATTCACTTAATTTTAACTGTTGGACTTTACATTTAACTACTTATGTGTCAGTTTTCATGCTTCACTTGATTTTTCACTCAAGTAGTGCATAGGGTGAAGGCAAGGAGAACTTAGAAATTTAGGATGTTTTAGTTTAGCTTTACAATGCAAAGATGGTGCAAGAGGGTGGTAAGAGTGAGTTATATTATCCAGATGTCAATCGAAGAAACTCAGTTAACTTGTGTTTGGCTCTTTTAGCTCTTTACGGCACAGTTTGATGCTGCTGCCCAGAAGGCCTCATGCGCAAAGGCTTAGGGGCATCCAGTACAGAGCAGCAGCAGTGATCTCTTCCTCCCCCTCCTCTTGCCCTGCATTTTTGTTAAGCAGGCCATTTTTGCCTGTCTAGCTGCAGCATCCCAGAGGGGAAGGAATAGCTCATTCCAGGATAGCTCGAGTCCTGGCTTCTCCAGTCTCCTGTGTGCTCCTGAAGCACCCCTGTTTCCCTGTGTCTGATGGCACTTTCCTCATCTCAGAGTGCAGTCAGCAGGGCTCTTTCTATGCCAGCTGTGGGGGTGGTGTGGTCAGGACCCCAATTCCCAGCTCTGAGTATTGTCTGTGACCTTGGATCTATGAATCAGATGCTCTCCAGAGGCCAGAGGTTTTCGCCCTTAGCTAATTTGCTTGCTACATTTCTTGCTCCATCTTTGTCAACTACAATCCTTTTATTTAATCTTAAGTGAATTTAACTTTCTGTTGCACCGCTACTACCGTAAACACCAAGAAGCTTCTAAATTATGCACATGTTTTTTCTTAATTTGTTGCAGTTTCCCTAAATAAAGTCTTGCGTTTACTTTTAAGTCCATGGTTATCTTTGCCTGTTTAGATTAGGTTTGGTTACCCACCAGGGCATCTTGTATGCAACAGGTATATGTTCAGAGGCTAAAAGGACCAAGTTAACAAGCTTATTTTCATAAGGTATAGTGACATGGGGAAGTGACTGGCATTCCCTGGTTTCTCTGTAATCTGTTTTACTCCTGAGCTCATTGGAGGAAAGGGTAGCACATGTAACATGATAAATTCTTTCCATGGCAAACTGTGTGTGTGTGTGAGAGAGAGAGAGAGAGAGAGCTGGACAGAGGGAATCTCTCTAGAGTCACATTGTTATAGCTGCTACTTATTCAGGGTAGAGTTAATACAAGTTTTTCTTCATAGAATTAAGGAGATGGGAGGAGAAATGTGTCTGTGTCAGGGTGGCTAGGAAACTTTTCTCCTGGAGTGACCATTGCTGGAAAAACCCCACCAATGTATTATTGCAGTGAGGTTTTCTGGAGAAACAAAGTTGCCTTTCTCAGGAGCCCATCTGTTATCCTTGGGAAAGGTTCAGATGTTCTACCAGGACATCGTGAACCACCGTGATCTGATTACAAAGGAAATGGTGCAGAAGATCCTGGGAGGTACTCTAGTGGAATCCTCTCTCTTCACACCCTAACCCTTTCTATCCCTCTGGATCAAATCAAATCAAATCAAATCAGGGTTCATGGCACATGCATTGCAGGACTCAATGTCCCCATGAGAGCGAGTAGGAGGAAGCCCATGGCATTCTGTTAAGGTGGTTGCCACCCACTAGTTCAGTGTGCTATTTGACTTCAGGTTGCTGCCTCTAAGGTCAGACCTAGAGACTGAGACAAGGGAGAGACATAGGTTTTGGAACAGGAGGTCATAATGACCTTGAACGCAACATATCCATATGCATTTCTAGCTGTGCTGTTGAAATCCAAGCCAAACCTGATGGTGTCAGGGGCAACATTTGGTTAGGATATTTTTTAAAAAATGTCACGGTGGGGACCAGGAGGGACAGATGTTTCATTCTAACCCAAATCTTAGTCCTCTGTAGAAGATACCAGGGAAAAAAGTGTACAGCAGTCACTGACTCCAAATTAAGTGGTAATGAATGCAGATTTCCATGAAGATTCCACGAGTTGGTAATTACAGTTTTATTGCAATTGGAATGGTGAAATAAACTCAGTCTCCACTGTCCCATCCATGTAATTGATGAGTTAATTTGTCTTTAGCACTCTTGCTGTTCTAATATTTCTCCATCGACACCATGAAAATTAATAGGATGCAAAATGTATAAAATTATACCCACCCAAAAGCCTCTGACAGTACCAGTGAGGCATATTTATTTCATCTGCTGATGGTGCAGGGTCACCAGCATATTTTTTTATCCCTCCCCCCCACAGACTCTTCTCAGTGACATTTTCAGACTTGACATTATATGACATTTTCAGTTTAATATTGCTAATACTCTGGCTGTAGAATTAAAAGTACACCCAGAGGAAGGTCTGAGCTGCAGCACATCAGCAAAAATGTTGCTTGGGCTCCTCTCCTAACCAATATTTACATGTAAACAGCTCTCAAGGTAACAGCTTTGGCTCATCTCCCCACCTCCCTCTGCCACTCTCATACTTGTTATTGCCGTTCCTCACTCAGTGGCCCCAATTCCAATGAGAAGGCTGTTGTCATTTGTTATTAAGGGCCTTTGAAGAGCAGAGTCAACAAGCGATAACCAGAGGAAACGACGTAAGCCTGTCTCGCAATGCATTGCGCTTACACTGAATCCATCTGTGCAGTTTGGTCTTCTGCAACAGAGTGCTCTCCAGATGTTTTGGACTTCATAACCCATCAGCCCAGCCAGTGTGACCAATGATCAGGAAAGTTGGGAACTGTAGTTCAAAATGTCTGGATGGATTTGTACTGGGTAAAGTTAATGCAGCAGATTGAGGTGAAGGAATGCTGAAGAGTCAGAACAGAGCAGGTTTTCCAGACTGAAGGTGAAGCGTGTGACTTTTTAATTGACCCCTCCATTATAAAGGAAGCCTTTCTTAAAATTAAAAAGCAAACAAACAAACAGGACAGCCAGTAGAAACACTCTAGCCAAGTCCTTTGTCTGCTGTGCTGGTTTGCCATCGAAAGCAAATTTTAACATAGAAGAGCATTCAAGAATAGGATTACCATGTTTAAGGTGGTTTAGCCAATTCTGGCCTTCTTTCACCATAAATTGATGTATCCATTACACAGAAACCTGTGCTAGGCTGAAATGGGAGAATCCTGAACTGTACCACCACTTCCTCCATGTTGAAGAAGGTGTGCACCAAAACGGCCCATCACACAGAATAACTCTTTCTTCTCAGTGTGGCCCATGCAACGCTTGCAGACTGCTCTGTACAGGGGAAAGCTTTATAAGAGAAAACTTTAGAATATTCAACTCATCTGGGCAGAACACAGCCTCCAGAGCTCAGACTAGGGTTGTAGAAGAATTTCTTTTGTTCCATTTTCCACTTGAATTTACTACATTCACACATCCAGATCTGCAAACACATTTTTTAGGAAAAGCTCACATGACCTCAAACTTGCGTTCCTGTATTTTTTCCCCAAAATATATACTTTAAGACTGTGTATGTTTAATGTGTATGTTCACACTTTTGACTGCGAGCCGGGGAAAGTGTGCATTTAGGTGCACACTTTCAAAAAGTGCATTCAGAAATGCAGTATCCTATTTGAACGAAAAGGAAAGAAGATTACACAGCATGTAGGCATGAGAAGGACTGAAGTTTAACATGGGAGTCTCTTAAAATTTTTATTGTGAGTTTCAAAATTCAAAATAAGGCCAAACTTATAAATAAAATAAAACAGTATTACAGTTTTCATGCATGAAACTTGAGCAAATCTATTACAATGGATGCATATATACTGTGCACCCCTATATAGCAAAATATCCTGGTATTCTTCGGGACACTTATTCATAGAATTCAACACATGGAAGGCAAACTATTCGTATCTAAAGACCATCCTTTTAGAAACTGAAAATTTCATTAACCCCTTGTGGTATAGAAGGTAACTGTTTGTCCTTCCATTGTGATAATATTAGTCTTTTTGCTGGCAGGTATAAATGTGGGATATGGTCAATAGAGCTGTTGAACTTCAGTCAGTATTTCCAATAACAAAGGGAAGGTGTAAAAGCGACAGAACCAAACCTAGATTCTAGAAGATGTTTGAACTGCATGTATTGCCATTTGATCGCAGCTGGTAATTTTCATCTCCAGCATGCAAAGCAGAAAATGGCAGAACGTTATCACTGGAGCCTATAAGCTGAGCCAGAGGAAAAATTTAAAAAATGTGCCCACCTAAGTATGCCAAGTAAATGTTTTCTTGCTGCTCTCTGAATCTGTGTTTCCTCTTAGAGCTCATTGTGCATGTGAAAATAGATGAAACTGTAATTGATGTGAAACTTTGAGCCACACTGCTCTTGACTGCTGTAACTGCACCTTTAATATACCAAGAACCCAGTGCAGTTCATGAATATTCTTGAACTGATGTTCTAATCTGAGTGGGCAACACCAAAATGTAGCACAAGTCAAAAAATAGGCCTGAGATCAGGGAGCCAAATCAAATTTTTTCAAAGATATTCATGGCAGAATGGAACCCTATAGGCATGAAGTTTTTGAAAATACTTGCCAGGTTTTAGTGGAGAAATACATTGCCTAACATAAACAATCTGAGGTATTGCATTCATCTTAAGTGTATTTTCCCCACTGCATAAACTCAGCCTCAAAGATGCCCCTTTGTCAGTGCCTCATGGGATATTAATCAGCTTATCCAAATTTAGTTCAGTCATTTGAGATCTCTCTGAGAACTTCTTTGAGTTAGTATACTTTGCCTTAATTCTGACTAGGCCAATGTATCCATAGGGAGATTTTAAGGACAGGGATACGTTAACGACGGTCTTCATCTGTATCTACTTAGCCAACTACTTAAATGAACATCAGATAATTTCTCCACATCCCAGTCCGAGATATTACTTGAGAGTATGCAGGAAAGGATTGCTTTGAGTGTGGAACCATGCCTGTGGGATACCTGTCTGAAAGTGGCCTCTTGGGCACCACTGTTGATGTTGTTTAAGTAGGCTCTTTTGTAAAGCCTTTGGAGAGGTTCCGGTTGGCTCAGGAACCATGCTTCCTGACTCAGTCTGTTCTGAATCATTTATTTAATGTTTATGTTGCCACATTTGAAATGATTTGTTGGATGCCTTAGGGTTTTCCAAAATTAGAAAGACGGGATATTACCAAAACACGCATTTATTTATTTATTTATTTAGGGGACTTCTATGCCGCCCCATTCGCCGAAGCCTTGGGGCGGCTCACAAACATAAATAAATAACATCCTATAAAACAATATAAATTAAGTCGCCCTGGCCAAAGAATAAAATAAATAAATAATATTAACAATTAAAATAACATTTGAACAAAAAGGTCTTCACCTGGCGCCGAAAAACAAATAACGACGGTGCCAGGCGGACCTCTCTGGGGGGCGCATTCCATAGATTGGGCGCCACCGCAGAGAAAGCCCTCCTCCGAGTAGCCACCCTCCTAATTTCCTTCACGGAGGGTTCCCGGAGAAGGGCATCGCCCGCAGATCTCAAGGGGCGGGCGGGCATATAAGGACGCAAGCACTCCTTCAGGTAACCAGGACCCAAGCCGTTAAGGGCTTTATAGGTCATAACTAACACCTTGAATTGGGCCCGGGCTTCAATGGGAAGCCAGTGAAGCTGACGTACCACCCTTTCATACCGTACAGCCCTAGGTTTTGGGGTTAGACTATGCTAACAAAATTAATCTGCAAGGTAGTATCACCCATGAATCTTACAAACCACTGTGGTAGGGGTATAAAATGCATGTCTTGCATGACATTCAGTGTGAGCCCTAACACCCATCACTGCTGAATTCACACCTGTCCCAGGTAAAGCCTTTCTGTAAGGCTAAATTAGGTCATCGTCATATTTTTCCACTGAAATTTGGTAGCAAATGTTTGATTGTTTTGATGGAAATGCTGCTAAATTTCTAAAGCTGGGGGTTTAAGGGGATTGCAATTCATCCCAGAGACCCTGAAGCTGCATGTCCCTGTACTAAAGAATCTATGGTACACATATTTAATATACACCCCTGAGATCTTTATGCACAGGGCTCACAGAATACAAATATTCACATTTGATATGAATTATTTTTTTAATATTCAGGGTGTTAAGTGACAGCCCTGATTTTTTTGTCCTCAGTGGTGGAAGTTAGGCACTTTTGACCCCATAGCCAAAGTCTTGCCTATCCCTTACCTTTTCTTGCCTAAAAATCAGAATATGCAACCCACCATCTTCACAGTACTTAGTGTATTTAAAAATCCTTTGAATAACTTTACCCACTTTCGGTAGAAATGTCTTTGAATGCTATTCTTGTCCCTTGGTTGGGGAATGCAAAGAATTCAAGAGGAGATTTAACTGCAGCACAAAGAAATGGTAAAATCTGAAAGCTAGTTTCATCCATCTTAAAATATGGTGCGATTTTCAATACATTTCAACTTCAGCTGTTTGTGGAGACATTCAAGTCGGTGCTCAAATCTTTTTACCTTCATATTTTTAGATTTCAAAACCTGAATGTATTTTTTAAACAAATATTAAAAGATCATATCTAGAACATTTGATGGGTTCAGCCTGGAGAGCACAGAAAAGAGGATGAGAGGCAAAAAAAAAAAAAAAAAAAACCCAGACAATCCAGGGCAATACATTTCTGACAGTTGATATTATACTACCAATTAAACTGCAGCAGTAACCGAATACTATTATTCAGTTAGAAAGCAATGCAACAACCTAACTCAAGAAATAAAACTTTATTTAAACAAATTAGGACTGGGAAGAAAAGCATATCTATTTAGATTCCTTGCATTTACACTCTTCCTTTTTAGCCATGATTCTCTGGAAAGATGAGACTGGCTGCATTTGGGTTATTTTTAGCAAGTGAATGGAGTCCAGTAGAGGGCAAGTGAAGTCATAAGTGCAGGTGGGTCTCTAATCCATCTGGAGGCATGTCCCTTTTCTGCCTCTGAATTGCTCTCATCATGCCACCTCCTCCAAAAGGAGATTATCATTAACCCTTTCATTCCACTCACTTTTGTACTGTATCGCAGCTGAAGACTAAGGGTTGAGAGCTGGTGTGCCGTGGTGGTTAGCGTTGGACTGGGGAACTGGGAGATGCAAGTTCTGGATGCTGCCCAGCCATGAAGCTCCTTTGGGTGACTTCGGGCCAGTCACAGTCTCTCAGCCCAGTCTACCTCACAGGGTTGCTTTTGTAAGGACAAAAGTGGAGCGGAGGAGAACTGTGAATGCTCCCTTGGGTTCCTCACAAGAGGAAAACAGGTGAGGCGTCAGGGCGATGGAATAAAATAATAGGAAGGGTGCAACCGTAGATGTGTTTAGGCAGAAAAGAAGGAGGAGGCCTACAACTCCTGGTTTGCCCCAGCCAGGCAGGATTGCAATCCTGTACTTGCTCATGTGGGAGTGAGCAGTGGGGCTACTGAGAAATGGATGGGAGTACAATATATGTCCATGTCAATGTATTTGTCCACAGTGAGATCAAAACAATGGAAACAGAAACACTAGAAGAAGTTATCTGTAGAACTGAGTTCAGTGAGGAGCAGTATTTTTATTTTATATTTTATTTTAGCTATTTTATTTCTATACCACCCAATAGCCAAAGCTCTCTAGATGTTAAAACAGTTGTGTTTATTTATTATGTGATCTACATCCCACCCTTCTTCTTACAATGAATTCAAAGCAGCCTATATGATTCTCCTCCTCTTCCTCCTCATCTTATCCCCACAGCAACAACCCTGTGTTTTCTCTAGCCATGTAAATTATGCAGCAGTAAGTGCCTATAAGCAAGCCTACTGCGATCCCCTAGCACCCCTGAAGAGCCAGAACCAGCTTCGCAAATTAACAGCAGAAGCCTTCTGATCACACAGCATAATTTTCACATGGGCTTGTAGCCAACAGTCCTCCTGGGAATTAAAGGGCTGTGTGGACAAGATTTGGTGAAGGGCTTGGTCTCAGTTATAAGGTGGGAGGATAAGTTGCCATATGATCCAGACAACCTATATGATAGCAACTCCTATACATTCATTGCCAGTGCAATATGGGAGAGCCTCAGGGAAGCAGCCTTATGGACACAACTATACCATCATACTATACCATCATCCCAGTGGGTTAAAGATGGAGCCCAAGAAACACATGAGTGTAACTGATGTCATATACTTCTATTCCTCTCTATTCCTGCACTGATCCTTGGTGAGGCATATTCTCATTTCATCCCTATTTTGCTTCTGCAAACTATGAGAAATACCTGCTGTGGACATCTGAGAACATGGTGCATGAGCGAGGAGGAAACAGGATGCTGTACTGCTACACTTTAGCTTTCTTAATGCTACAGATAAGTAATATGGCTTCTCAGGCACAAAGCACTTTTTCCTTTACTTCTGTTCATTACGAGCTGTTAGCAATGACCAGGCAGAAAGAGAACTTGCTTTGAATCTAATAAAAGTTTCAGCCTCTTCTCTGGAATTATGACAGAGGGAATATCTGGGCGACTTTTGAAATTTTGTTAAGAGTTCAACATCCTGGATCTCTAGAAATGAGGTGTGGAGGTGGTGGCTGTGATCGGTCTTAGCTAAGGATGGTGGGAAATTTGTTCAGCTCACAAGTTAATATCCACTTACCAAAAGTCATATTTTTGGACCGATATGTGAACTGATACTACGTAAATCTTCCAAATTTGCACTTTTCCAAATTTAGCAGCAGAGTTCTCCAATCATTAGTACATATACAGAAATAAGTATATTAGGCTAAAGAAGGCATAAAACAGTATATTAGTGAAAATAATATTTTAAATGCAGAATATTAGGCAATGTTGTATACAAAAGTGCTCAGAATAAGAGACATGGACTCTAATTTTAAAACATCACAATTTTCAGGGTAGATTTAAGATTAGAATTCAGAAACAGAAAGTGCCTGAAATGGACAGGTTTGCCCACCCCTAGACTGAGAATACAAGGCAATAAATGTGTTGTCGCAGAAAATAATCCACCATGCAGTTTTTACTGATTAGACTGGGGACCTGGATGGGGTGTGAGAGAATCAAGATCTAGTCCCCACTCAGTCATGAAACTCACTGGCAGACGGGGATTTTGGATCAGCCACTATCAGCTTAACCTACTTCACAAGGCTGTTGTGAAAAAAACCAGGGGCAATGTTTGATTGTATATTGTCTAGATCATGTACGTTGTCTAGGTCTGCCTGGGGGGAAAGTAGGATATAAATGTAATGAACGGGTACATATATATGTACATCAAGACTCTGTGCATTTCCTGCATTCATATTCTACCCTTCCACTACAAGTCTGGCTCAAGGTGACTCATAACATGCAGCTAATAACCAAAATAACATATTAAAATACAGAAGTTGTATTAACTTTAAAATAAAAGATTAAAATACAGAGACATAATGAAGGCATCGGAACAAATCGGTTTTAAAAGCTCATAAAAAAGAACAAGTCTACGGTTAAAGCCTGCTGCAACCCACCTCAGCTTAAATGTCAAGTGAGTGCCTCACTCAGTAAAAATGCCTTCGCGTGATGGTGGATGGATGTTGGCGGAGATGCTAACCTGGCCCCTTTTGCAGGGAGCCCCAGAGAGTAGGATCCACCCCCACGGAGGCCTCTCTCAGGCTCCCTGTAAACATGCCTCCAAGGGTGGCAGCCTTCTCCTTCCACACGCTCTGACAGGTCGTGTGCATTTTCCACTACTGGTACCTTATTATAGGACAGTCATCTTTCTCTAGCATCCTTTGACAGCATATCTCAAAGTTACCGTATTCACAGGCATACAAGATCATGCACAGATAAGACAAGATTGATATTTTGGACTGTTTTTCTGGTGTTTATCACATACGTTGGACACGTAAGATGACCCCCAATTTTTCATGGGGCAATCTTATATACCAATATGTACAGCAAACCATCATTAAAATAGACTTTTAACCAAAACTGTGTTCCCAGTGTTTAAAAGTTACTATTTTTAATGCAAGCACCTCTGAAAACTGTGGATATCTCAGGACTGGGCATGAGGATGCATGCGAGGCTCGTGGGTGGAAACTCCCCTTCCCAGCTGCTGCCACTGCAGCCAGCCCAGAACAGTGCGCTGCCCCCCAGCGAGGTCGGGTATGCAGGTGGGGCAGGCGCCAGACTCAAGACCAGGCATGTGGCCAAGAACGCAGCCATGTGTGGGGCTTGTGACCCAACACAGAAAACAAACTCTGGTAAGGGATTTCTTTTCATCTGGTGTATGAGATGACCTCCTGATTTTTACTTTGTTACTTTTAGTTTTAAGGGTTGTCTTATGCACCAGTATGGATGGTAGATAATCTATTGTACAAAGAAGAGACTGGAGCCATGTGTAATCAGGAGGGGAATGAAGCTTGGAGAAAGAATGGAGCTATTACAACAGGACCACTAGTTTGGGGTGAAATATTAGAGATATACAATATGGCATTTAAAAAAAACCCTATCAGATTGATATGTCTCTTTCAGATGAAGGGAACTACCTACTGGGTTGGACCCAAAGGAACAAGTCACAGTACAGGCTTAGAATACATGTTTTGCATTCAGAATGTCCTGGGTTCCATCTTGGACATTTCCAGTTTAAAGGAACTGGTAGGAGGGAATGAGAAAGTCCTCTCCCTGAGATGGTGAGCAGCTGGAGTTGTCAATACCAGGCTAGATGAATCTGGTTAGAGATATGTTCCTGTATTCCCATAATCAGCCATCTAAACACCCCTATTCAGGAGTTAAAATGGGCAAGAGACCAGTCTCGGTTCTCAATAGAGGCACAGTCTGGCCCCAGAATGGGTTCTATGAATACCTGACCTCCATATAGAACAAAGACATCTATAGAGACATCCAAAAGGTTATGAAACACAAGTTTTGCTTTGAATGAAGCAGACCCTGAATAATTGGACTATCTGAAAAGCAAGATGACAGAAGAGGCAACTGTTCAAGCAAAAAGGTTGCAATCCAGTGGGGATCAGACTAAAGCAGGAGTGGTCAAGGTAGCAGGAAATGGTCAAAGCACATCCAGAAGGTAGGCAGTCAAGCAGGACTCCAAGGGTCAGGCACACAGGAGCGTCGGACACAAGGCGAGATCCCGGAGGCAGGCTAGGGGACACTGGGGCTGGAAAAAGCGTGGTTTCCAGCAATGACTAGGCAGGGGCCGAAGGCCTTTGTCAGCAGAGCCTGCTGGGCCAGTTGTGGCTCAGTTGTAGGGCTCGGTTGTAGCATCAGAGCTCTGCCCAGAGAGGCCACCTTCTTTGGACAGGCCATCCTCTGCAAGGGGTGATGTTGCCTCTCTGAGCAGGGGATTGCTCAGCCTCTGTCGCAAAGGAAGAGTGCACTCTCCTGCAAGGGAAGGACCTGTGGCTCTCTCCCCCAGTGGCCTGGGCTCCTCCTTGCCTGGTGGCAGTGGCTGATCTGGGGTGCTTGCTGCCTCTGGGATCTCGAGCCTGCTCCGAGGAGGATTCTTGCAGTGGGAGTGAGGCCTCCAGCAACCTGGTATTCTGTTGCCTGCAACACATACCTGTCGGGTTGCCTGTCAGGTGAAGAATGAGCAACAAGCCCATCTTCTTGGCCTCCCTCTGCCTTATTGGTCGTTCTGCACCTGGCAGGATTTTGCCAGGCAACTCGTCCTTCTTGAAAGTGGCACCCACCCCCATAACACATCTGCACGTGACCTTCAGGGGCAGCAGGTGTGCTGGAGACATGTGTGTTTCTCTGCAGGTCTTCTGTGACTTGCGACGTACCATGACGCTGCTCTTTCTGATATTGTCCTTGCTGCAACATCTTCAATTATTTCCTATCGGGAGTTGCTCCTGCATTGCTTTTATGTCATTTAAAAAAAATCTGTATTATATATGACTTTTGAGCTATACAGAGATCAGAAGATACAGTATAAAAGCAGTATAAATAAACCAACAAACAGGACAGGTTTTTGCAGCCCGTTTCTGCTCTGCCAGATGACATTGCTTTCCCCTTTTACAGGCACACACGGGTGGGGGTGATGGAGAGCTGGCCGGTGCATATAAGAGCAAGCCTAGCATTACTAATGCAGCTATATAAATAATATCAGGCATGAAGCTCATTTCTATTTTCTTTGCCGCATGGTTGTTTTAATGATTATGTTTGTGTACACTGTGGAGGAGAAGCTTCAAAAACTCCCATTTTCTCATGATTTTACTGGGCATTCAAGTGTATATAATAGCTGCTCCCCCCAGCCCACCCCCTGTAGCATCTGTCTCCTGTTCTCTTCCTATATGTATTCCCCTCCCTTTCTAAAATGTAATCTTCTTTCGGTATACATGCCTCCATCTATTTCCATTGCCTTTCTGTTTTCCCAGCCATTTTAATGATTGTAACAAAGGAGATGAATCTGTAAGAGGAGAATTTGTTAAACATGGAGCTAACTTGTTTTTCTGTGTGGCCTTGATGTCCTTGGCTAGGTTTAAAATTAATTAACACAGATATAGAATGGAAAGTGGGTGGGAACTAGGTGGTCCCACGAATAACAAGCCTTTCAAAATTGCCGTGAACCAGTATCTATAACAATCCTTTAGAAAGATCCCTCTTGTATTGATTGCGTGTTCTATAATGTATTATATTTGAGACTCCAGATACCAGCTCTGTAGTGATTAGAGTGTCTAAGAATCTTTACTGATTCCAAGGCAGTATTTTTCTTGCTGGCACCGGGTGGGTCTTCCAATAATCTGCAAATGGTTCACTTGAAACAGTTTCCACTCTCATGTCTCTCTCAAGGTGTAGCAGCTGGTAAGAATTTTGCTTTTGATAAGAATTTTCAAAAGTGTGCAAAGTTCCCCATATTCAGGACCAACAGAATCTAAGATTTAAAAAAACAAATAAACTGAATATGGGGGATTTGAGCTTGACACAGTAATCCATCTAATCCCAGGGCTTTGAATGCTTAGTTCTTTTAAGTCCCGGCCTGAAGCCGTGTGCATTCAGCCACAGTAGTGCCACCTCTGTCTTTCTGACAGGCTTTTCTTCTTTAGTAGCTCTATGTCAGGTAAGAACATTGTGGCTTCCTCCATGCCAAGAATACCTGTACCTACTGAATTAGTCTAGCACTTTATTTTCACTGACTTCTGAATATTTATTTTGCAAAATCTGCAGAGTTTGCTCCTATTCCTAAAAGAGAGAAATTTCAGAAATTCAGATGCAGTAACTGGCACAAATGCCCTTCTTTGCTGGCACATCCGTCCGTCCTTCCGTCTCCACATGCGCACCCCCTTTCCCCATGTTTGCTTTCTTTAATGTCTTTTTTAAAAAGAGCTGAAAGGGGCAGGGAGGACATGCTTCTCGCAAAAGAGGAACCAAAGTTTGTATACTTACTGAAATGCATTCTGCAAATAAGCATGATATGCATAATGCGTATTATGGGAAAGGTTAGCCAAGAATCCAGGTCCCTAACCCTAAAGCAGAATGAGCCAACAAGCAACGGATAAGTTGTGCTGAGATGTATTCCAGCTGCAGTTCTTTGCCAGGAAACCCGCCTGTACAAGAGCAATGCCTTTTAAAGAAAGCCTCACACATATGGATAAACATAGTGATACTCCAGGTAATTTAAAAAGGCTGGCATGTCATGTGTACTTCACTATCCATTAGGCTGAAGACAGTTGCAAGGAAACATTGCAAAGTACAGTTTTTCTGGACACGAGTTAATAAGAAGTTCAATTTTAGCAAGGCCAGTCAATTTTCCTTAATGAGCGAGGAACTTTTGTGCCCGTGAGCTCTTGTTATTATTATTTCATGGCTTAGTTAGCTGCTTAAGATGACAGTGCAAAGCCCTCTGCTGGGAAGTGAGCTGCAATGAAATTGGTGGGGCTGCATTCAGTTATGGATGGAAGTCCCACGATTTCGAATGGGCGCTATACACACCTTTGCCTTTCTCGCTGAAAAAGCTCCAGCTGGCTGTGATCCAGAGACAAGCACCCAGGCCTGCCACGAGTTGCAGTGCCACTGTGTCCCTAGCTGTACTGAATCCTCGCTCTGCACCTCAGGAGCAGCAGTGGAGAGGGGGAGGTCCTGTTGCACAAGAATTGTCCCATATCCCAGAGGTGTGAGTACATCTTCTCTACACACTTCTCTAATCTGCCTAGATTACAGCCATCCTTGCGCTTACATTGGTCTATGGAAAATGGCCCCCATGTTCCCTAATTTTTAATACTTAATGTTTTTATCTATTGTATTTTATTAAGACTTTGTTGCAAACTGGCCAGAGAGCTGAGGCTATGGGAGGTATAGAAATGAAGGTGGTGGTGATGGTGACAATGATCCCGCTGCCAGGGAAGGGACATCTCTTATGAATTCAGGTTTGGAGACGCTTTCAATCTGGTTGTCATGAGCGGGTCCCTTCCCTCCTTCCTTCTGGTTCCAAAAGCTCAATCAGCCTTTCAAAAATACAGTTCCTTTATTGAAACTCAAGAGATAACAGAACAGTTTGAACCCTAAATAGCCTTGTTGACCAAATGGTTTGTGTCCTGGTGTGTGTATGCCCAAAGTACACAACAGGGGAAGGTTTTCTTTTAAAGGATCATTCTCGAGAATAACTGGCTACCAAGGAATCATTGGCTCTTTCATACATCCATCATTAGAGGGTTTCACATTACCCAGTTAACATTCTCCAATAGGTAACAGAAGCAAAAGTTTCAATGGCATGATCTTTCCCACTTGCATACCAGAGAAGATGCTCTGAAGCAGCAGGAGAGGATGGCCTGCTATTACAGAGGAGAGGAGGAGGATGGGCTGGGCTGGGCTGGTGTGAACTGCCCTTTGTCTGAGCTGCTGTTATCTGTCAGGTGCCAACTAGCTTTCTCTGGACTGGTGCCTGGTTAGTGTCAGCTACATGTCAAGGATGTACACACCCTGATTTCTAGAAAAGAGGGGTTTCCTCTGGCCTAGTGATGTGTCAATGATTGCATGATTTAACCAGCGGAAGTTGTACCTATTGCTTTGTGCATCAGCCTTACTGCCAATGATAAAGGAGAAGCCTCTGCCCGTGTAAAGAATTGAAGCCAAACTGGAAGCTTCCCCCCCCAACCCTCCATTTCAGCAAAGTTTCTAACTCCACCCTGACAGTAGCTTTCCCTGATGGAGAGCAAGAGGGCATGAATGGCAAAGCCCCTCCAACTGTGCAGCTCATTTCTCCCCCTTACTAGATTAAGGACTGGATCCCACATCTGCCCACCCTTCTTTTCCTTCCAAAGCAGGGCAGTTGTCACACTCCACCTGAGCAACTTCACTGGGCAACTTTGAAGGAGCCTCAAAGGCTTCACTCCTGGCCCTTTACCCCTGACCTTCCTCCTCCTGTTCAAAATCCAACAACAAATCCAGCTGCACAGTCTGCAATGAGCCGCTGGTGGGTGGGGCTACAGGGAAAGGGGCGGAACCACAGGCAAGGGGGCTGTGTTCAAAATGGGTGGGGGGAGACAGCTTAAAGTTGTTACTGCTACCAACTAAGGACATGTATTTCAACCTTATTTAATGAGAGGAACATATGCAAAAGCCAGAAAACCAGCAAAGGATCTGTGGTTGAAGGAAAGTGGGGAAAGCCATGGATTTGGGTAAAGCAGGAAGACCAGAATGCTCCCCTGGGCTTGAGGTTCCCCAACTTTCTAGTACGGCCTTCTTCATGTACGCAGCTAAGGTTTGCATCTTGTGCTGAATTTATTTGCAAAAGAGAAGCCAAGAACAAAATCCCTACCAAGTTTTCTACTTCAGCAAGAACAATAATACCCTTCCACTTAAAAGCATTTGTATGGAAACAGAAAGCATCAGCCCATATGAGAAGATGATCAATCATGGCTTGACCTTTGTCATTTTTCATTTACTATTCACCTGTTTTAAAATACATGCACACACTCACCGAACAATAAAGAACAGCCCTGACCATTGTACCATCACGATGGCCAAGAGTTGGCGGGGGGGAGTCATCATCTGGTTACAAATAAAAATGAACAGTTCATGGACTAAAAGAGCATGAAGGTTGCTTGAGCAAACTTGTTTGAGGAATACCTGCAAATGGCAAATACATTCATCAAAAGCAAGGGCAGTTGATAAACTACTAGGAAAATGAAGGAGGGGGGGATTTGTCTGACAACTTTATTGGCAATGAATAATTGGACCGTCCTGGGAGAAAGAAGGGCATGAACTTGAATGTAGCATTGCCTACAAGCCACTGCAGATCTCCCCACACCCCTGTAAGATCCAGAAGCAATAGAAGTGATGAACTGATCTGAAATGTGGTAGTTGTACAAGCCTGAACGGGACAATACTGGCAAAATTCTGCCAAGTACTACCTGCAGAGTGGCCACCATTTCTGCACATTTAGAACTGGGAGTATTCTCTAGAAGCAGCCTTACTGCGGTGGCAATACAGTCTGGAACTTATAGGTTTCAGGCAAATTCCCTGCTCCAGAGACAACTGTAATCAATCCTTGGACTTTTTTTGGCGCACACGTGCTTTCCCACAGTGAGTTATGCATAGCAGGGGTTGGCAATTTGTAGTCCAGCAGATGTTCTGGCCTACAGCTCCCAAGGACCCTCACCACTGACTATGACAGGGTCCCTGAAGCAAGATAGGTGTAAGACTGATGGGAGTTGCATGCCAAAACATCTGGAGAACCTCACGACTGCCTTACAGATGACAAGCCAGTTTCCCTAGTAGAGCAATCAATAATTTGAGTTCCCTCCAGCCTCACCCACATTCAGGGAGTTTGCGCTTTCAGGTCTTAGGGAAACAACAAAATGAGGGAGAGGGTTTTGCAAAATAAAAAGTCCCACTTATGGGAGCATTCAAAGTAGTGCTATTGCGCAGTAGTGATGTTGCCTAATTTTGTGGCTATACGTGTTAAACGGTATTATTTAAATACTCATATTTACTGCTCACAGAGCACCTACATTTTTCAAAGCACTTGTATGAATATTGAATGTTATGGTAAGAATGAGTCCTTAAATGTGGCTTAAATGAGCACGATTTTTCCAAGATTTTTTTCTCTAGGTCAGAATGTTAAATGATCTCTGGGTACCTGCAGCCGGAGATTAACAGACCGGCTACCCAAAGCCAGCTCGGTTTTAGTCATATGTGCTGGAGTTCTTTACTGTTAGCCCTTAGCATTGATGAAACTCTCTTCCAGTGAACATCTTGGCCGAACCATTCAAACAGGACTTTTATTATTATCTTCTGTATGTAGGTCAAGCCATTGCCTCAGTGGCTTATTGCAAATGTTTTGTGTAGGTGTTGCTTTGATGCTCGGCTTCTCAGAGTTCTGGGCACTGCATTTCCTAGTAGGTCACTGACATGGCTGGCCTTGTCACATGGATTACGGAACAGGTTACATCAAACGCAGTTCCCAAGAATAGCATCAAGCTGAGGAGGTGACCATTTTGGCCCATCTGTCAGCCTCCTTTCCTCCTCCTTGCCAGAAAGCAACCAGAGCCACCACAACAACACCTAGTTCCAACTACCTGTACAACTGGGACCAGAGAAGCAAGGGGAGAATTTTGCTTCTGGCCCCATCCATTGGCCAAAGGATCAAAAGCGTCATTGAGCAAGGGAAGATCATGAGCGAGGGAAGATCAGCCTCACCTGTCATGCATGTAAACGTCCCCTTCCCATTCACCTTCTTGTACTGGCCTTGAACAGCTAATCGCCACCTCCTTCCCTCTATTCCCCTTCACTTGTGAGTCTTCTCTCTCTCTCTCACTCTCATCCCTGTGAGCTGCTTTGAGAGATAAGAATGGTCTGAAAAGAGGGATAAAAAAATACAAGAAATGAATTCCTGGTAGATATTACAAGCTCGTGCTCGCACGCAGCACTATTCTTATGTATGCACCTGCATTACGGGTCAAGAGAGATCCTTTGAAAACACACACACAGCTTCCACCATTGATCACTCACCAGAAATGCTCACCAATGCTGTGCCAATCTCAAACTGATCCTAAGGGAATCCACCCATCACCAAAGAATATCCCGTATTTACAAAGAAAGAGAGAAAACACCGCATGAGTGCTGCTGAAGCTTTATGCATAATATTATCACCAGACTGTTGTGAATCTAGGCACTGAGTTGAGGATTCCGTGGAGAACTGGCATGGAGAGTCACCTACCCTTGTGCCTTGTGCTGAATATTCAAAACTGTGGTGAGAGGAAATCAAAGAAGGCTCAGGCATTAGCACCAACATTTGATCTGCAGTTTGTTTGTTTATTTTTTTATTTAGACAACTTATATGCCGCCCCATCGCATGAGCCTCGGGTTGGCTTACAATCATTAAAATCCAGTATAAAATGCACAAAATTATCAAATAAATAAAATACATAAAATAAAATAGTGGAAGCAGCCTGGTCAATTTAAAATCAACAAGTGAACCATTAACAGTTAAAATAGCACTCAAATAAAAAGGTCTTGGCCTGGCACCAAAAAACAAATCATGATGGCACCAGGCGGACCTCTCTGGGGAGCACATTCCATAGATTGGGCGCCACCACAGAGAAAGCCCTCCTCCGAGTACTCACCCTCCTAATATCCTTCACGGAGGGTTCCCAGAGAAGGGCCTCTGCTGCCGATCTCAGGGGGTGGGAGGGCATATATTCCAGTTGTGCCAGGAAAGAACACCCAGAAAAGCATTCAACTTGAAAGGAGACATGGTGTGCAGTTCAGAAATGGCTCTTGGCCAGCCTGGAAACATCAGATCTTTGGAATGTTTCCCTCAGTTGACGGCAGTGGCCATTTGGGGTCAACAGTTGGCAGGCAACAGAATTTTGCTCATCTCGGACAATCTGGCTGTGCTGGCAAAGGCCCATAAACCATCAGATTGCTCCAGATCAGGAATGTGTACTCCATGGCCCTTTGGGTTGTACTTTTTGTTGGATACTATCCAGAGCATATTCAGGATATCAGACCAGGTAAAGGACTATTTTCATTTCTAGTGGCCGAAGTTCAGCTCTTAACTTCCAGGGTGGGTAGAAAGAGCAATGCCTGCTCCAGAATCTGGGAGTCAGCTGCACTTTCAGCATTTACTCCCAAGAGGCCCCATGGGCCTCAGAACATTTCAGATCTCGTGGCTTTCCAAGCTCAACACTGTGTGAAAGAATTCATGGCATATACACTGCAGAGGTGTGCAGCAACCACAATACACAACTCAAACCCTGATTTGGCACATAGGAAAATTCACTGAGATGGATGTGGAGATTGCCTTCCCTGACTTAGTCCTGAACTTGAGCTGTGATTCGGGAATCCAAGGTTTCCTGCTTCCCATCAGCTATCAAGGGACATTCCTCCAAATGGGATGACTTTTGAAGGCTGCTAAGTTTCTTGGGAACTGTTTATATGTATTTTAATTGGTGATTTCTGCTTTTATGGATGTGTTGATGTTTTAGTGAATCTTTGATTTTATCCTTTTTGCGTGGCTCTGTTCTTGTACAGCACCCTGAGAGGGTGCCTTCCTTAAAGGCAACCTAGAAATAATTTTAGATGACAGATAAAATTCAGGGATGGATTGTACCTGCCAAATGCCAGAAATATAGGTGCAGGAGGAATATATAGGTGCAGAAGTCTCCATAGCAATATTCTTTACATTTTTTAATTAAGAGGGAACTGTCGCTAATTTTCATATCTCTTGGCAAAATTCGATAGTGTTTTCAAGAACAGTTGCTCCTTTTGAGAGGATCATGCCTGCCAAATTTGAGAATAAAAGCCTGAGAAGCATGTGACGTTTGGGGGTCTACACAAGGGGATGTGCTTAGCCCCCATGTTCCGCATGGACCATTGTCTTGAAAGTGACAGGCAGCAAGCTCTGACAGCTCTGAAAGAGAGTAAGAATGCGACTATAAAGTATCTTCTGGTGCTCATTCTAAAATGGCGTTCAGCGAGCATTAGATATCAGTATTCCATTGGCTGGCAGTTACAGCTAAATATTTTATCCAAGGTTTCTTGCTGCCGCTGCTGCTTCTCTTCTTCCTCTTCCTCTCTTCTTCCTCTTCCTCTTCTTCTTTCTCTTCTTCTTCCTCTTCTTCTTCTTCCTCCTCCTCCTTCTTCTTCTTCGATGCGCTTGGAGGGCCCTAGGAACTCTACTTAGATTTCCTTGTGGAGGATATAGCAGTGCAATGAAAACCTGGATTGGAGCACCCAGTTCTGCACCAAGTCCCTGCAAGACTTTGATTTGAAAGTGAAGAAGCACCGCTGGTTACTAGCATGACCCCTTTTCCCTGGTCACTGACCTTTTCCTGAAATTCTTCCCTCAGCTGGGTTTCCATTTGCTCTGGCTCTATAGGCGTCCACAGTATGGGGAAGGAAGACAAAAAAAGGGAGGGGGGGCGGTAGAGAAAAAGGGCCTCTGTGCCTTCCTCCCCAAAATGCGGCACTTAACTCTGTGCCTTCCATGTACTGCCTTGCAGCTGTTAAGCAGAAAACAGACTGCAGTTCTCTTGTCCAAGGTCTAGGTCAGCCTGACTGCTGTCAGCTGAAGTAAAGTGCCAGAATACTTTCTAAAGTGACATATTGGCATACCTCCCAAGCCACTGTAAGAACAGCAAGGTGGAAGTTCTTTTGCTCTGCAATTTCCATATTTTGGTCTGTGTTTTATCCAATACCGCATGCAAAAATAATCATCCTTAAAAATAAGATAGAATAGCAATAATATCCATCATAAGTATTGGGTTTGTGTTTATGACTCCGTATCTTACGTTGCTTCTCAAGTTATGCCAGTTATATTATACGCACAGCACTACCTGGAGTTGCTGCGGACAGAAGCGGAGATCTTCTGCAACCAAAGTGCGTGTTCTCGCACTGAGCTGCAGCCTTTGGAAAAAAGGCCAAAGCTGCCCTCCGCCATTAACACTGGATGACCCCTACTGGCAGGGGTTCCGGGGATGCAGTGTTATTTTATACATGGACTACGCGGAGGTTCACTGCTCCTCTCCAGAAGGCCTTGCAATGTACAATCCTTCATGTTATAATGAAGGGCACAGGGCTTGTAATCTCCTGTTCAGAAAAAAAAAAAAAATGGTGGCCATGCCATTAGATGGTAAAATAAAACAGCAAAGATGCCTTCCCATCCTTTGTCACCATTTCACTTGTGGAAAGAGGTGCAGTAGCTGATCAGGAACTGTTCTGCTCCACTCCACATCTTTAAAAGTTTCATTTTGTTCTGTTTC
Organism: Varanus komodoensis; assembly: GCF_004798865.1. Classification (NCBI taxonomy): domain Eukaryota; kingdom Metazoa; phylum Chordata; class Lepidosauria; order Squamata; family Varanidae; genus Varanus; species Varanus komodoensis. The sequence continues at coordinate 18,295,744 of NW_025335550.1, read as the reverse complement.
TTGCATCTCTATAAGTACAGGTTATAAGTACAGGTTAGGGGACAAGTGGCTGGAGAGCAGCGCTTGTGAAAGGGACCTCGGGGTGCTGGTTGACTGCAGGCTAAACATGAGTCAGCAGTGTGATGCAGTGGTCAAGAGGGCGAACGCCACCCTTGGTTGCATAGCCAGAAGTGTGGCTTCTAGATCAAGAGAGGTAGTACTACCACTCTACATGACTCTGGTGCGCCCGCAACTGGAGTATTGTGTTCAGGTTTGGGCCCCTCATTACAGAAAGGATATA